>NW_022589713.1:34615525-35031045 GCF_004348235.1 Phoca vitulina | reverse complement strand
TACCACATCTTCTTTATCCATTCATCTGTTGATGGACATCTTGGCTCATTCCATAGTTTGGCTATTGTGGACATTACTGCTATAAACATTAGGGTGCACATACCCCTTCGGATCACTGCATTTGTATCTTTAGGGTAAATACCCAGTAGTGCAATTGCTGGGTCATATTGTAGCTCTATTTTCAACTTTTGGAGAAACCTCCATACTCTTTTCCAGAGTGGCTGCACCAGCTTGCATTCCCACCAACAGTGTAGGAGGGTTCCCCTTTCTCAGCATCCTCGCCAACATCTGTCGTTTCCTGACTTGTTAATTTTAGCCATCCTGACTGGTGTGAGGTGGTATCGCATCGAGGTTTTGATTTGGATTTCCCTGATGCCGAGCGATGTTGAGAACTTTTTCATGTGTCTGTTGGCCGTTTGGATGTCTTCTTTGGAAAAATGTCTGTTCATGTCTTCTGCTCATTTCTTGATTGGATTCTTTGTTCTTTGGGTGTTGAGTTTGAGAAGTTCTTTATAGATTTTGGATACTAGTCCTTTATCTGATATGTCATTTGCAAATATCTTCTCCCATTCTGTCAGTTGTCTTTTGGTTTTGTTGACTATTTCTTTCGCTGTGCAAAGCTTTTTATCTTGATGAAGTCCCAATAGTTCATTTTTGCCCTTGCTTCCCTTGCCTTTGACGATGTTTCTAGGAAGAAGTTGCTGAGGCTGAGTTCGAAGAGGTTGCTGCCTGTGTTCTCCTCTAGGATTTTGATGGACTCCTGTCTCACATTTAGGTCTTTCATCCATTTTGAGTTTATTTTTGTGTGTGGTGTAAGGAAATGGTCCAGTTTCATTCTTCTGCATGTGGCTGTCCAATTTTCCCAACACCATTTGTTGAAGAGACTGTCTTTTTTCCAGTGGATATTCTTTCCTGCTTTGTCGAAGATGAGTTGACCACAGAGTTGAGGGTCCATTTCTGGGCTCTCTATTCTGTTCCATTGATCTATGTGTCTGTTTTTGTGCCAGTACCATACTGTCTTGACGATGACAGCTTTGTAATAGAGCTGGAAGTCCGGAATTGTGATGCCGCCAGTTTGCTTTTCTTTTTCAACATTCCTCTGGCTATTCGGGGTCTTTTCTGGTTCCATACAAATTTTAGAATTATTTGTTCCATTTCTTTGAAAAAACTTGATGGTATTTTGATAGGAATTGCATTAAATGTGTAGATTGCTCTAGGTAGCATTGACATCTTCACAATATTTGTTCTTCCAATCCCATGAGCATGGAACGTTTTCCCATTTCTTTGTGTCTTCCTCAATTTCTTTCATGAGTATTTTATAGTTTTCTGAGTACAGATTCTTTGCCTCTTTGGTTAGATTTATTCCTAGGTATCCTATGGTTTGCAGTGCAGTTGTAAATGGGATCGACTCCTTAATTTCTCTTTCTTCTGTTTTGTTGTTGGTGTATGGGAATGCCACTGATTTCTGTGCATTGATTTTATATCCTGCCACTTTAGTGAATTCCTGTATAAGTTCTAGCAGTTTTGGGGTGGAGACTTTTGGGTTTTCCACCATATCATCTGCAAAGAGTGAGAGTTTGACTACTTCTTTGCTGATTCGGATGCCTTTTATTTCTTTTTGCTGTCTGATTGCTGTGCCTAGGACTTCTAGTACTATGTTGAATAGCAGTGGTGATAGTGGACATCCCTGCCGTGTTCCTGACCTTAGGGGGAAAGCTCTCAGTTTTTCCCCATTGAGAATGATATTCGCTGTGGGTTTTTCATAGGTGGCTTTTGTGATACTGAGGTATGTACCCTCTATCCCTACACTCTGAAGAGTTTTAATCAAGAAAGGATGCTGTACTTCATCAAATGCTTTTTCTGCATCTATTGAGAAGATCATATGGTTCTTGTTCTTTCTTTTGTTAATGTATTGTATCATGTTGATTGATTTGCGGATGTTGAACCAACCTCGCAGCCCAGGAATAAATCCCACTTGGTCGTGGTGAATAATCCTTTTAATGTACTGTTGGATCCTATTGGCTAGTATTTTGGTGAGAATTTTTGCACCCATGTTCATCAGGGATATTGGTCTGTAATTCTCCTTTTTAACGGGGTCTTTGTCTGATTTGGGGATCAAGGTAATGTTGGCCTTATAAAATGAATTTGGAAGTTTTCCTTCCATTTCTATTTTTTGGAACAGTTTCAGAAGAATAGGTATTAATTCTTCTTTAAATGTTTGGTAGAATTCCCCTGAGAAGCCCTCTGGCCCTGGGCTCTTGTTTGTTGGGAGATTTTTGATGACTGCTTCAATTTCCTTAGTGGTTATAGGTCTGTTCAGGTTTTCTATTTCTTCCTGGTTCAGTTTTGGTAGTTTATACATCTCTAGGAATGCATCCATTTCTTCCAGATTATCTAATTTGCTGGCATATAGTTGCTCATAATATGTTCTGATAATTGTTTGCATTTCTTTGGTGTTGGTTGTGACCTCTCCTTTTTCATTCATGATTTTACTTATTTGGGTTATTTCGCTTTTCTTTTTGATAAGTCTGGCCAGGGGTTTATCAATCTTATTAATTCTTTCAAAGAACCAGCTCCTAGTTTCGTTGCTCTGTTCTACTGTTCTTTTGGTTTCTATTTCATTGATTTCTGCTCTGATCTTTATTATTTCTCTTCTCCTGCTGGGTTTAGGCTTTATTTGCTGTTCTTTCTCCAGCTCCTTTAGGTGTAGGGTTAGGTTGTGTATTTGAGACCTTTCTTGTTTCTTGAGAAAGGCTTGTATTGCTATATACTTTCCTCTTAGGACTGCCTTTGCTGCATCCCAAAGATTTTGAACAGTTGTGCTTTCATTTCATTTGTTTCCATGGATTTTTTTAAATTCTTCTTTAACTTCCTGGTTGACCCATTTATTCTTTAGTAGGATGCTCTTTAGCCTCCATGTATATGAGTTCTTTCTGACTTTCCTCTTGTGATTGAGTTCTAGTTTCAAAGCATTGTGGTCTGAAAATATGCAGAAAATGATCCCAGTCTTTTGGTACTGGTTGAGACCTGATTTGTGACCTAGGATGTGATCTATTCTGGAGAACGTTCCACGGGCACTAGAGAAGAATGTTATTCTGTTGCTTTGGGATGGAATGTTCTGAATATATCTGTGAAGTTCATTTGGTCCAGTGCATCATTTAAAGTCTTTATTTCCTTGTTGATCTTTTGCTTAGATGATCTGTCCACTTCATTAAGGGAGGTGTTAAAGTTCCCTACTATTATTGTATTGTTGTCGATGTGTTTCTTTGCTTTTGTTATTAATTGGCTTATATAATTGGCTGCTCCCATGTTAGGGGCATAGATATTTACAATTGTTAGATCTTCTTGTTGGATAGACCCTCTAGAGTATGATATAGTGTCCTTCCTCATCTCTTATTACAGTCTTTGGTTAAAATCTTATTTGTCTGATATAAGGATGGCCACCCCAGCTTTCTTTTGGTGTCCATTAGCATGGTAAATGGTTTTCCACCCCCTCACTTTCAATCTGGGGGTGTTTTTGGGTCTAAAATGAGTCTCTTGCAGACAGCATATCGATGGGTCTTGTTTTTTTATCCAATCTGATAGCCTGTGTCTTTGGATTGGGGCATTTAGCCCATTTACATTCAGGGTAACTATTGAAAGATATGAATTTATGGGCGCCTGGGTGGCTCAGTCGTTAAGCGTCTGCCTTCGGCTCAGGTCATGATCCCAGGGTCCTGGGATCGAGTCCCACATTGGGCTCCCTGCTCTGCGGGAAGCCTGCTTCTCCCTCTCCCACTCCCCCTGCTTGTGTTCCTGCTCTTGCTATGTCTCTCTCTGTCAAATAAATAAATAAAAAAATCTTTAAAAAAAAAAAAGAAAGATATGAATTTAGTGCCATTGCATTGCCTGTAAGGTGACTGTTACTGTATATTGTCTGTGTTCCTTTCTGGTCTATGTTACTTTTAGGCTCTCTCTTTGCTTAGAGGACCCCTTTCAACATTTCTTGTAGGGCTGGTTTTGTGTTTGCAAATTCTTTTAGTTTTTGTTTGTCCTGGAAGTTTTTTATCTGTTTTTCTATTTTCAGTAACAGCTTAGCTGGATATAGTATTCTTGGCTGCATAATTTTCTCATTTAGTGCTCTAAATATACCATGCCAGTCTTTTCTGGCCTTCCAGGTCTCTGTGGATAGGTCTGTTGCCAGTCTAATGTTTCTACCATTGTAGGTTACACACGTCTTTCCTGAGCTGCTTTCAGGATTTTCTCTGTCTCCAAGACTTGTAAGTTTTACTATTAGGTGTTGGGGTGTTGACCTATTTTTATTGATTTTGAGGGGGGTTCTCTGTGCCTCCTGGATTTTGATGCCTGTTTCCTTCCCCAAATTAGGGAAGTTCTCTGCTATAATTTCCTCCAATATACCTTCTGCCCCTCTCTCTTTCTTCTTCTTCTGGGATCCCAATTATTCTAATATTGTTTCGTCTTAGGTATCACTTATCTCTCGAATTCTGCCCTCATGATCCAGTAGTTGTTGATCTCTCTTTTTCTCAGCTTCTTTATTCTCCATCATTTGGTCTTCTATATCACTGATTCTTTCTTCTGCCTCATTTATCCTAGCAGTTAGAGTCTCCATTTTTGATTGCACCTCATTAATAGCCTTTTTGATTTTGACTTGGTTAGATTTTAGTTCTTTCATTTCTCCAGAAAGGGTTTCTCTAGTATCTTCCATGCTTTTTTCAAGCCCAGCTAGTATCTTTATAATCGTCATTCTGAACTCTAGTTCCAGCATCTTACTAATGTCCGTATTGATTAGGTCTCTGGCAGTCGGTACTGCCTCTTGTTCTTTTTATTGAGGTGAGTTTTTCCATCTTGTCATTTTGTCCAGAGGAGAATAGATGAATGAGAGAACAAAATGCTAACATGGTAACAACAACTCCAGAAAAATATACACTAAACAAATCAGAAGAGACCTGAAACTGGGGGGAAAGAAAGGGAAAGAAAAAAAAAGAAAAGAAAAGAAAAAAAAAGAATATGATCAAATATGATCAGGCTGGTGAATAGATCAGTGCCACACACTAGATTTTGGGCATATTTTGGTCGGTTAGAAGAAACTGCCTCCCAAAATTTTAAAGAAAGAAAAGCTTATATATGTACAAAAATAAGGGTAAATATGATGAAGGCATAGAATATGATTGTAATGATGAAAATTATAAAAGATTTTATAAAAGTAATTGGTACGATAAGAAGTTGGTTGAAAAAAGAAAGAAGAGAAATTTAAAAAAAGGGGGGGGGAGAGAATGTGATCAGGCAGGAGACTAGAACAAAGCCATACACTAGAGATTTAGGGTATATTTTGGTCTGTTAGAAGAGACTGTATCCCAAAATTTTAAAGAGAGAACAACTTACATATATACACCAAAAATAGGGTTAACTACAATGAAGGGATAGAATACGACTCTAAAAATGAAAAATAAAAAAGATTTTTAAAAAGGGATTGAGAGATTTGGTTGAAAAAGGGAAAATGAAAAATTAAGAAAAAATAGAAAAAGAAAAAAAAGAAAATTAAAAAAATTAACTTTGAAAGACTAAAGAATCAGGGGGTGAAAAGCCATGGATTCTCTGTGCATTATTCCCCTAGCGCTGGAGTTCTGCTGTTCTCATTGATCGGTAAACTTGGTCTTGGCTGGCTGTTCTTGCTGATCTTCTGGGGGAGGGGTCTGTTGCCATGGTTCCCAAATGTCCTTGCCGGAAGTGGAATTGCCCCGCCCTTGCCCGGTCCGGGCTAAGTAATCTGCTCGGGTTTGCTCTCAGGAGCTTTTGTTCCCTGCAAGCTTTCCGTACAGCTTTGGAGGAGGAGAGTGAAAATGGCGGCTTCCCAATCTCCACCCTGGAGGAGTCGAGAACTTGGGGCCCCACTCCTCAGTGCACCCCTAGAGAAAAGCAGTCAATCACTCCCATCTCCCCAGTCTCCAGCTGCACTCTGTGCTCACCTGGCCTATGACCAAGCGTTTCTATCTCTGGCACCTGACCCCGTGTGGAGTCTCCAAACCCAGCGGATCCCTGCGGTGCACTCCCGCGCGGCTCTTCCCGGGGGAGGAAGGGGAGTTTCCCCGGATCCGCCGCTTGTTGGATCCCTGCTGGAGGAGCAGTGGCCTGACTGTGCCGCGGATCACGGTTTATGGCAATGCCGAGCTGAGAGCCCGCTCCTCAGCTCTGTCTCTGCAGCCGGCTTCCCCACTCCAATACCTGGGAGCTCTGCCGCATTCAGGCACCACCAGTCTTTCTGTGACCCCGAGGGTCCTGAGACCACACTGTCCCAGCGAGGGTTCCACCCCCCACTTAGCCACTGGAGCGACGTCCCTCAGCGGAGCCAACTTCTAAAAGTTCCGATTTTGTGCTCTGCGGCTCTATCACTTGCAGGTAGCGGCTGACGGAGGCCCCCTCCCCCGCCATCTATCTTCCCAAATATTGCCTCGGATTCACTTCTCCGCAGGTCCTGCCTTCTAGAAAGCGGTCGCTTTTCTGTTCAGAGAGTTGCTGCTATTCTTTTCTTCAATCTCCTGTTGACTTTGTAGGTGTTCAGAATGGCTTGATCCCTATCTAGCGGAATTCCTGGGACCAGATGAAATTTAGGTCTCCTACTCCTCTGCCATCTTGCTCCTCCCCCCTGCAACTATTATTAATCACTACTGTATTCTTTGTGTCCTGTATAAGTACTAAAATTTTCATATAATTGTATCTCTGTCTGAAAGATGTTTAATAATGCAATACTGCTGTATTTAGGTACCTAGAGGTTTTTTTTTTGGGGGGGGGGTCTTATATTGATCATCTCATATAACTCAAACAGCACCCAGCACAACCTTTGATACCAGTGACTTCTAGTTAAGTGTGTACAATATTCGATTAGAAATATGTCTAAGTCTATTTGATTAAGACTTCAAATGAACATTTCTTGTTGTCACTGTTACAGGTTAAATTATGTACCTGCCCCTCTTAAAAAAAAAAAAAAAGATGAAGTGTTAATCTCTGAATGCGATCTTATTTTGAAATAGAATTACTGCAGATATAATTAGGTTAAAGTCACAGTGCAATAAGAAGGGCCCCTAATCCACTAGGATTCAGTGTCTTATAAAATGGCAGCCATGTGAAGTCAGAAAGACACAGGGAAAATACAGGGTGATGGGAAAGGTGGAGACTTGCCCCCTACAGGTTTCAGCATGGCCCTGCAGACACCTTGAATTTAGACCTCTAGCGACCAGAAGAACTGAGAGATGATTAATTTGTTTTAAGCCACCCCCTTCGTGAAACTTCATTCCAGCAGCCCTAGGAAACTGTGGACACAACTCTGCCTCACAGAGTCATTCACAACAGTAGTTGAATAGCATGTGCTTCTTAAATGGAGGACACACCAAAATATAGACTGTTCATTTTTGGCTCAACATTTATATATGGAATATTTGCCACTGGGATCAAAACAGACCCATCTGTACCAGCAATATGATGCTTCATACATCTAATCTTCCTTCCTCACAAATTTTTCCAAATATTTCAGATGTTCTTGATATCTACCAGATAAAACATTATGACAGTGCATACACAGGGAGCCTCAGGGGACTGATCGCAGGTGTCAGAGAAGAATCCTGCTGAGATTTAGAATGCCCTCACCATTTATACCCAGGCGGGTAGGCAGTGAGACATGGGGGAGATTTTCAAGGCAGACAGGCAGACTTCAGAAGCAAGATCACCTTAGAAAGTTTCCAGAGTTCTTTTGGTGCCCCTCAAACTATTCAATATAAAATCATTCCTTGCTTGGGTGGAAAAATGCAGCATATAAATTTGGTACAATATATGCCAGTTAATTCAACAAAATGTCAAACTGACTGGGAAAACCCTTAGAAAAGGTTTACCTTCTGTGTCACCAGGGAACTGAGTGATAGGAAGGGAAGCTCATGAAAATGAGATTTTCTCTAACTTCTGCCTACAGTGAATAAATCAATGAGATTTTTCAAGTCCCCTCAATATCAATGAGTTCATCTCATAAACAGGCAAGTATTTACAGACTCCAGAAACAACTCTCTCTAGTCTTCCTTCATTTTCTTCCCCTTCAGCCTAATTGTTTTACCTTCACTCTACCATCTCCTTCCTTGCCCTTCTTCTTTTCTTTACACAGTTATAGGAGAGAAGATTTGTCTGACAACTGCTATCTCATCTCTTTGCTTCTAAAAGCCAGGATGAGTGCGGGGGTCTTGACTTTGTCAGGTTTTGTTTTGTTTTTTTTTAAAAAGAAGATTTAGTCTCCCTGCCCTGAACTGGGTTTAGGGTAATTGTGTATCTGCTTGAGGGCTGAATGCAATCTCTAGCCTTTTTCATAAAGTTTATGGCCCTGGCGCCCCTTTAAAAGTCTCATGTGGCTGATTGATAGGCTCATTTCTGATACTAACCATAAAGAATTGGCCATCCTGAAGATAAGCTGCTCCTCCCCTGAGCATTACAGGAGGTAAAGGCGGGCACCGTTATAGATGAGGCCACCATTATAGATGGCGCTTCTTGCCTCAATCAGATTCATCCTTCAGCGGCCCAGGCAGTGCTCTGCGCTGAGGGACTGCACCACAGGACGCAGAAGCTCAGTCAAATCCTTTTAGTTAATGGGTGTCTAAGGATTAAAACATCATCATGGATGGGACAAAGAAAACAGTAGCTAATATACCATTTCTTAACTTCTGTTTTCTCTTGGTGTCATTAACCAAGGCGGAAGTTGTCAGACTCACAGAATCTTCATCATTCAATAATTTGAGACTTTTTATTTAATCTAAGTATTCCTCAAATTTTACGCCTTTAATATTTGTTCTTTTAGTTTTCATGTCAATCTACTGAGGTGCTCAAACTAGCTTTCAAATATCTCTCCACGGAACAAGTGTGGTAATTAGTGATTCTTCCCTACTTCTAAGACTTGTATGTTCTGGGTCAAAATAAGTTATAAGTTCTTATAAAAAAAAAAAAAAGGCAAAGATTGGGGAAAGGATGGAGAGGGAGGAAAAGGAGTTGAGGAGGGAGGAGATACATACACTCACACAGCGGGGAGGAAGGGGATACACAGAGTGGAAGGGGAGGGATTTTATGTATGTTCTAATCTTTTTTTTTTTTTTTTTTTGGTTATAATTTAATTCTTAACTGAAGATTTAATTTCTTGGAGTAAAGGGAGTTAATTTGCAACTAGCCAAAAACTGACATGGAGAGACGTTGCAGAAGAACAGATAAAACCTGGCAGCCTATCAAATGCAGGAAAAGCAAGGAGAAAGAAGGAATCAAAGACCAGAAGAAAATGGCAGTGACAACATAGGAGAAGCAGTTGTGGGAAGGAAGATTTACTCATCAAGTATTTACTCAACACTTTTCATAAGAGTACTAGGACTAGGGTTATCAGAGGTAAGACAGTTAATGCACATAAGGAACCCACATTTTAAGTAATGGAAACATCAGAACCATATACCAAATAATTACATTACATGTTAAAATGTTGTAAAAAGCATTTAGAGATGCTGCTAACACCTCTGCATTTACTCCTCTCTGGTTTCTTGCTAACATCTCATAAAACAGCTCTTGTCAGTGTCACCAATATTTATGTTGCTAAGCCTAATGATTATCTTTCAGATCCTATTAACAAATAGCATTTTATCCAATGGACTACTTCCTCTATCTTGAAACATTCTTTGCTTGTGCCCACTGGATACCACATTTTCTGGTTTTTCAGCTACTTCTGTTTCATTTCAATTTCTTTCTCAAGCTCACCTCCTCCTGCCCACCATTAAATGTCTTTAAGTTTTGGACCTGTGTTTACTTCTCCTCTCTATACTCTCTTAGGGAATATAACTCAACATGTGGCCTCAGTTACCTTTAATATACCAAGAACACTCCAATGGTCTCTCCAGGCAGACTTTTCCCTCTAGAAGCTATGTGAAATGCTTGCCTCTCCCAGATGCCCATTCAAGGTCAGCCACACCCTTGCTAGGGCACTTCCTCAGTGAGTTCATGTCTGTCTATTTCTGCCAGTTAGGACCTATGTATTATTCACCTGTGTGTCTTCAGTGTTTAACACAGTGTCTGGCATGTGGTAGTGGTTCACCGTTTGCTCAGCTGTTGACTGAAATTGGGGCAGGGCTTACGGGAAGGATGGCACAGCATCATACTTGGGTGAATACATGACCGGACAGGTAAGCTAAGATAATTAACAGAAAAACTTTTCAGATGTTAATCTCTTAATTTTGAGGACAATAAGATAGGGACAAAGAAGTAAACAGGGACTTAACAAAGATAAGGAGAAAGAAGTAAACAGGGACTTAAAGGATTTTTACTTTTTTTGATATTAGAATTTTCTACAATGTATATATACTACTTTTATTTTATTTCTTTTTTAATTAAAGTTCTTTTGAGGTCTGCCTTACATATTGATAGGGCAAGAGAGAAAGGTATGTGCACATACACCCGCAATCAGGGTAGTGAAATAAAGAAGAAGAACATGAACCACTAGCAGGAATTATAGGAGTTGAAATTCCAGGAGTTAGAACCCATTTTTCTTCAATAAACAGCACTGTACAAATTCTTCAATAAATAGTTGCACAAATTGTCTTCATTTCTAAGTGACTTTTAGGGAGAAAGAGGCCAAGAGAAATTATTTACTCAAATGAGTTGTCACTCCTGATTTTCAAGAATTAAACACAGAAAAGCATTTGTACATAATAAATGTGACAGACGCAAATGCTCTCCTGAATTATCACTCAGACTACAATCTTTACCGACGAGTACTAGACACCGACATCTTAGTCAACCAATTCAAGCCATCAAAATAAACAATGCCTTATGAAAATGAAAGTTGAATTATTACACTGGAGAAATTGAAAGGATGTTTTATCAAAGGCAATTTGTCTATTATCTGACAGCCTTGGAAAACAACAAGAAAGTTGTGTCTCTCACATTAAAATAAAAAGGCAGCAGCTTCTTTAGACATCACAGTAATGACGGAGCCTTGGGTCATTCAGGAAAAAAAAAATGTTTATTCTATAGCTGGCACTGTCCAACTTTCTCATCCTTGTGTTCTGGTGGGGGTGGGCAGTAGGGCACATTGCCGCACTAGTTAATGGATCCGAGAGGAAAGCAGTACCAAAGTCTTCCTTTTAAAAATTATTCCTTTAAGAAACTGTTCCCTTTATTATAAAAAGAGAGGGATTCTACAGAGCAATCTCAAAGGCCAAAGTGTTTGAACCATGAGCTATACTAACAGTGTTTCCTCCTCCTCCAAGGTCAGGTCACCAATGACTCTCATCCATGAGCCAGTCTTCTGGCATTATTTTTCACATGGCTGAGTTATGCAGGACATTCATATCTGAGAGCCTCAGATATGGTACACCAAATATTACCTAACTACACATTTATTTAAGGGACTTTTAGTTTTTATCCACCATGATAAGGAAAGTAGCCAAGATTTCTGGGCATGCTTTGGCTGAAACAATCACATTCGTGTCTATATCTTGGTCATGGTTGTTAAATGAACATGGGTATAGCAACAGAAATTGATCAGAATATGTGGCATATCTAGTGAAAATACCTGTAAAATGCTAGAATCAGTGCAGTGTAACACTATCAACACTAGCTAGTGTTCTTTATATACTTCAAAGGTTCATTTATGTCACTGCTGTAACTTAACACATTCCTTGAGTAACAAAGCTTTCAGCTTTCTTTTTAAATGGACCATCTAGAGGAAAAGCACGGTCATTAATCCAATAATTAGTTCTTTAATGCCCATATTTCAGAAAGCTAAAGTTTCCCTAAAGTAGTATTTGATGTAGATAGGAATTATATGCAAACCAGATGAATGTCAGATTGTTTGCAAGGGGTTTTCATAACCAACATAACTAACAAAAACTTCATAAGAATGTCGGAGTAACTCCAGAAAGGGGAAAAAAATAAAAAATAAAATGAAGTTCTAGAATGGTACTTAAAATCAAGTGTACTTAACCAATCTATTATGTTCTCCAACTAAATGATCCTCATTGATCAGTACCCTTGTAGCTAAAAACCACGGTGGGTGAAAGATTTCATTTCTAGGGCCTGGAAAGGCTGGTCCATGTGCATGTGGTCTGCAGTTAACTTTGTGGACCTATACGCATAGCAGGGTAGAGAGATTCAGAACTCTGCCACTTTCCAGTTGTATGGTCTCACAACTTCCATCTCCTAAACAGAATCTGGGAAAACACCACCTTTCCTCTAATAGAAGAAAAACTAATATGTATATATATAAAAGTATTAGTTCCCTATGTGCCTTATGTACATTTTAGAATAGTTGTGGGTAAAGTTGCCTCCTTTCAAGGATGGCATTTTTTTTCTCCTCTTGGAACAATTAGCTGCATGAACCATAAACATCTCCTGATAATACTACAAGGATGTTTCAGTGAGCACGAAGCAAGAGCCTCTCCCTCCCCTCCCCCCTTTTTTTGGATAACCTACACCTCTATGTGAAAAAAACTAAAACTAATGCCATTTTTGATTGCTGATGTCATGGACATTGGAAAGAATATTGAAGCTGTACATCAAAAAGATATTTTAGGGATAAGTCAGCATAAGAATAAAATAGGGCTCTCGGGCTCTCATGAAATTGAGAGATCTCTTTTGTATCAAAGTATATTTATGAGATAATATTTCAACAGAAATGGAGAAAAAATGGAAATCCATTGCCATTATATTACTATTTTGTTGAAATGCCAATCTTATAATGAAATCTAAAATTCCAGCTCTCATATCCTAAAGTGGATTCCTGCTTGCTTTAATCTTGGTTATCATTATATCGCTAAAGCAATCATTGAAATTAGCTTTGGCATTTACAAAAAGGGAAGATAGGCCTGACCTTCCTCCCTGCCCCCCGGCTTTCCTAACAGCCCCTTCCCTCCCCGTAGCTCTGTGGCTGCCCCTGACAACAAAAGTTCACAAAAACCCAACTGCAGCCAGAAATGGGGAGACGGCTGTCATCTGGAATTTGGGAATCCCAGTGTTCCCTAACTGAGCATCACTAAAGCATGGAGGATTTGTTAATACTGCTTCAGCTCACCCAAATCACACCTTCTGAGACCTCTTCTTCGTTACCAGTCCCTCTCTTATCTCGAGGCCAGGTCTGAAAATGTGAGCCTGTGTAAGGCCCCAACCTCCCAGGGTCTAGGTTACCTCATTTGTAAAAGAAATGTCTTGAACTACATCATCTACAGTCCCCCTTAGGCCCCAAGATTTTATGACTGCTTTAGTCTTTAAATTGTTCCTTAAACTTTAGGTAAGCTGGTTCTACCAGCATGAATTCTGATTTTTTTGATCACCAACTTTCATTATTCCTATTTACATTAGCACACTTGTTTTTTACTTGAATAAATGTGTTTAAGATGGATAAGTTATAATCCTCCAAAAGCCATAAATCAGCTTCACTGACCTCAAATAGAAGATCGACGATAAAAAGTATGGAAATTTAATTGAGTCCTGGTTAGATGGCATGGCCTGAGGTTAGCTCGGAGACTCAGGACCGGTCTGTCTTTTTTAAAGAAGGCTACAGCAGATGAAATGCCATCAAATAGCCTCTCTTACCGAGGGAATCAGAAGTTTTGGGAGATCTGAAAGGGGCATAAGATACTCTCTGGGCTGGAGGATTTAAATCATCACTGGTACCACCACTAGTGTAGATCCCAGCTGCTGGGAAATCTTCTGTGGCTATTAAAAGGTAATGTTACCTTTCAGATTCCACTACAGATTACCAAAACACTCCATTATTCTTAATCTTTATTACTCTCTAAGAAGTGATCTCAGAAATTGTCTAAAATGCCCAAGGAAAGTTATGTATTTTTAAAAATCATTATTAGGATAATTCATAGACCGTAAAGTTCACCTATTTGCAGTATACAATTCAATGTATCTGTCACATTCAGAGTTGTGCCACCATCACCGTGACCTACTTTTACAACAATTTTCTCTCTCTGATAAGAAACCCCACACACAATAGCGGCAACTCCTTATCTTCCTTTTTCCAGTCTCAGCACCAGGCAACCAATAATCTACTTTCTGTCTCTATATTTACATATTCTAGACATTTCCCATAAATGAAATCATAAATGTCTTCTTTTGTCACTGGCTTCTTTCATTTAACATAGTGTTTTCAAGGTTTATTCAGGTTGGTACTTCACTTCTTGTTACTGTAATATTTCATTGTATGGGTGTACCACGTTTATCCATTATCATTGCTGAAAACCTGAGTTGTCTCCATATTTTCACTAATTATGAACAACGCTCATAAACATGTGTATAGTAGTTTTGTGCAGACATATTTTCATTTTTCTTGGGTATATATCTAAGGGTGGAATTTCTTGAAGATATGCATTTCAATGAAGATAACGCATTTTAAATTATATATCAAAACATAATTCTAGGGGCACCTGGGTGGTTCAGTCAGTTAGGTGTCTGCCTTTGGCTCAGATCATGATTGTAGGGTCCTGGGATGGAGCCCCATGTTGGGCTCCCTGCTCAGTGGGGAGTCTGCTCTTCCCTCTCCCTTTGCCCCTTCCCCCCCAACCCCGGCTTGTGTGCTTTCTCTCTCAAATAAATAAAAATCTTAAAAAAACAAAAAACATAATTTTACAGTGAGTTACAGGACTAAAATAGATTCTGTACCTATTATTTTTATTATTCTTTTTTCACTCTTGTTATTTTCCATGCTTATATGCTAATTATATATTTCACTGGGAAAATGTAAAAAATTTGAAAGCACCTTTAATCAGAATGCATATTAAAAACAGATGACAAGTGGGAGCCTGGGTGGCTCAGTTGGTTAAGCGACTGCCTTCGGCTCAGGTCATGATCCTGGAATCCCTGGATCGAGTCCCGCATTGGGCTCCCTGCTCGGCAGGGAGTCTGCTTCTCCCTCTGACCCTCCCCCCTCTCATGTGCTCTCTCTCATTCTCTCTTTCTCAAATAAATAAATAAAATCTTTAAAAAAAAAAAAAAACAGATGACAAGATAAAATAACCTACTGATGGGCACTTAGGCTGCTTCCAGGTTTTACCTATTGTAAATAATGCTACAATAAACAGCTGCATTTATAGGGGTGCATTTATCTTTTTGACTTAGTGTTTTCATTTTCCCTGGATAAATACTCAATAGTGGAATTATTGGATCAGACGGTATTTCTATTTTTAATTTTTTAAAACAAATTTTGAAGAATCTCCATACTGTTTTCCCCAGTGGCTACACCAGTTTACATTTCTGCCAACAGCAAACATAGTTCCTTTTTCTCCATAACCTCACCAACACTTGTTGTTTCTTGTCTTCTTGATTTTCTCCATTCTAACAGGCATGAGTGGATGTCTCATTGTGGTTTTGACTTGTATTTTCCAGATGATGAGTGACATTGAGCATCTCTTCATGTGTCTGTTGGCCATCTGTATGTCTTCTTTGGAAAAATGTTTATTCAGGTCCTCTGCCCATCTTTTAATCAGATTGTTGGCTTTTTTGGTGTTGAGTTGTGTGAGACCTTTATATATTTTGGATATTAACCCCTCATAGGATATATCATTTGCAAATACGTTCTCCCATTCAGTAGGGTGTCTTTTTGTTTTGTTGATGGTTTCCTTTGCTCTGCGAAAGCTTTCTACTTAGATATAGGCCCAATAGTTTATTTTTGCTTTTGTTTCCCCTTGCCTTAGGAGATATATCTAGAAAAAGCCTATGTTCTCTCCTAGGATTTTTATGGTTTCAGGTCTCATGTTTAAGTCTTTAATACATTTTGAGTTTATTTTTGTGTATGGTGTTAGAAAGTAGACCAGTTTCATTGTCTTTTCCTCATTGTATATTCTTGTCTCCTTTGCCATAGATTGATTATATGCAGATTTATTTCTGGGGTCTCTATCCTGTTCCATTGAGCTATGTGTCTATTTTGTGCCAGTACCATCCTGTTCTGATTAATCCAGCTTTGCAGTGTATCTTGAAACCTGGGATTGTGATGCCTCCAGCTTTGTTCTTCTTTCTCAGGATTCCTTTGGCTGTTTGGGATCTTCTGTAGTCCTATACAAATTTTAGTGTTATTTGTTCTAGTTTTATAAAAAATGTTCTTGGCATTTTCATAGGGATTGCACTGAATCTGTAGATTGCTTTGGGTAATATGGACATTTTGACAAGTGTTAATTCTTCCAATCCATGCGTATGAAGTATCTTTCCATTTCTATCATCTTCAAGTTCTTTCATCAGTGTTTTATAGTTTTCAAAGTACAGGTCTTTCACCTCTTTGCTTAAGTTTATTCCTAGGTATTTTATTCTTTTTGGTTCAATTGTAAATGGTATTTTTTAAAATTTCTCTTTCTGCAACTTCACGGTGAGTCTATAGAAATGCTGCTAGTTTCTGGGTATTAATTTTGTATCCTGCCACTTTACTGAATTTATTACTTCTAATAGTTTTCTGGTGGAATCTTTAGGATTTTCTATGTATAGTGTCATGTGGTCTGCAAATAGTGACAGTTTAACTTCTTCTTTACCAATATAGATGAATAAGGGAAAGGTGGTATATATGCACAATGGACTATTACACAGCCATAAAAAGGATGAGATCCTGCCATCTGAGACAACATGCATGGAGCTAGAGGTTATTATACTAAGTGAAACAAGTCAGACTGAGAAAGACAAATACCATATGGTTCCACTCATAAATGGAATCTAAAAAGAAAAAATGTGAACAAAAAAGCAGAATCAGAACTATAAATACAGAGAGCAAAATGATGGTTGCCAGAGGGGAGGGGAGGTTGGGCAAAATAGGTGAAGGGGAGAGGGAGATACAGGCCTCCATTATGGACTGAGTAAGTCATGGGAATAAAAAGTATAGCATGAGGAATGCAGTCAATGATGTTATAATACCGATATAATGGGACAGGGATAGCTATACTTCTGGTGAACATAACATAATGTGTAAGCTTGTCAAATCACTAAGTTGTACACCTGAAACTAATATAACATTGTGTGTCAAATATACATAAATGAATGAATGAATGAATGAATGAATAAGTAACCTACCTACTTCTTCAATTCCATGCCCAGAGACAAGTATTTTTAAAATTACAGGATGTTATTTTTTAAAAAAACAAGATTATATGATGTATATAACATATTTCTCACTTACCACCAACATATTACCATGTCATCTGACATAATTATACTGCATTTTAATAAGAACTACAGATTATTTCATTATATTGAGGCACCATGATTTGTTTAACCAGTCTTTGATTTTTTTCTATTATAAACAAAGCACAACGAACATCTTGAACATACATCTTAGGAACTTGAGTAATCTCTAAGAGTAATTTTCTAAGAAGTTAGACAGTTGGGTTATAGGATACCTATCACTGGAATTTTAATAGATTGTGGCCAATTTCACTCCAAGAAAAGTTATTTCACTTCATATTTCCACCTACAATGAAAGGCAGTGGAGATGTCCCTCTGCTCTCCCCATTGCTTGATGTTTTGAGGTTATCAAGCATACATTTTGCCAGACTAAAACACAAAATACACTTTTTATATGTATTTAAGTATTAGTATCTTTGTGTCCTTTTCTCATCTTGTTTACTGGCCATTGATATTTCTTTGGGCGATATCTGATTCATACCATTTGTCTATTTAATTCCCACTGAACTGCTTATCCTATTCTTATGGATGTATCTACATGTGTACGTTGCCTATTTGTTGACAAAAATGCTTTAGCTTTGTCTTTTGCCATAAAGATATTTTATATTTTTATGTTGTCTGTTTTTCTCATCACTTCTTGACTCTGCCATCATTTCTCCTACTAAGTTGAAATGTCACTTCTTTCCTCCATTAAATTCCTATATTTCGATTTCATTCTAGACTCTATTCTGTGTCACTGATCTCCTTTATTCTTAGGCCAGTGCCAAAACGTTTTAATTGCTTAAGCTTCATTTTAATATGTATTGCGATTATCAAGTTAGAGAAGTTCATTTTCTAAAACGTTCTGACTATATCCACATACTTATTCTCACAAATGAACATTATATCAGCTTGAGTCATTTAACTTTTTCTCCAAGCTGTATGCCATAATCATTAGTAATAATCTTTAATTAGTATAAAATGCTTTGCTCTCTGGAATATAAAATGGAAGAGATCAATATATTGGTGTGAAATTGCAGCATTAGAATTATTCCAGTTTACATTTAAATTTGGATGAAAGAAGCTGGCTCCTAATTAAGAAAAAGCAACAGCAAAATAAAGTAGAAGGAAGCTGTGTTCAAATCTTAAAGTTTTCAACTAGAACGTGTAACTCCACCAAGTAGAGAGAGAAACAAAGTTATTAAAGTCATTAAGAAATGCATTAAATAACTCCACCAAGTAGAGAAGAAAACAAAGTTATTAGATCATTAAAAAATGCATTAAATTCCAAATGAATTAGAAAAAGCAATGAAGTTATTTGGAACTGCTATAGGAATTCTGTTTTTAAAAAACCAATTGAATTTACCCAATAGGTTCACTTGAAGATTAAGTTAAAATATGATAATATGAGAAATTTATAGTTAAATAGCATTACATCAATTCCTTATTTTTTCCCCAGTACACTTTGTTTCTCTTTGCAATTCCTTGTATATACTTATCTTCCCAATAAAAAAAATAATGAATAATGGAGGAAATGATGGGTAAATGAAATTTTATTTTCACTGTAATTAGATTTCCCCTCTCAAGAATATTCCATCTTCTTAAATCACTATGAATTAAACTATAGTGTTTCCTTTACTGCAAAGTTCCATGCCAAGATGTTAATGTTTTCTTGAGAAATCTCAGGACCACTCTAGCATAGTCATGCCTAACCAAGCTTTGCTAAACGTTTGAAAACATGAATTGTAAGAGAATCTATGTGATACAAGTCTTTGACTTGTTTAGGTAACAGTAAATTTGGTTAATTCTTCCTTGCTCTAATGCTTCATCTATGCTGTACGAAATTTCTGCTTTTATCCCCACAACTAGTAATGGAAACCCAAACCTAGTTCTCTTCTATCTATACCCAGGATATGTATCATGTTTACTGATCAAATTTATTTATTTCTTCTTTCTTTACTCACCAGGTATGGCTCCTTGGGGATATCACATCATCTCTGCAGTACTCTATTTTACCTGCAAAATAAGAATCTGGGTTAGACAATC
This sequence comes from Phoca vitulina, assembly GCF_004348235.1. Taxonomy (NCBI): domain Eukaryota; kingdom Metazoa; phylum Chordata; class Mammalia; order Carnivora; family Phocidae; genus Phoca; species Phoca vitulina. The sequence continues at coordinate 35,011,848 of NW_022589713.1, read as the reverse complement.
TTTCAAATTCCTTTTAATTCTAACATTCTGTCACTGTATTTAACATGGCGACTCAATTTTCTTAGTATTATTTAATTTTGATAACTACCAGTCATAAGCAAAGATATTTGCTGGAGAGCCTACTGTTTACTATTTCTATTAGAATATAGTCTTCATAGACCATTCACACTTCTCAGATAGTTTCACTATAATCTCTTTAAGGAGAATAGCCACAGGATTTCTAAGATACCATCCTATTTTCGTAACTCCATCTAAAAGCAAATTTCTCATCAGATTATAACAGATTATGATTCTTGGGGATAAAGATTCTCTACCCTGATTTCGAACTTGTTTTCCCTAAGCAGGACTTATTTCTTGTTCCCATTCTATTTATGTTCTTATTTGTAATTTGTTGACTTGCTTTTGTAAAGAACATCACCTTGAACTTTGTCCTCAGAATGCTCATATCCCAGAAGTTCCCATTTCCTCTAAATTAGATTTTGTTTATAATTTTCAAACAACATTACAAATCCTAAATCATTAAACATATATTTAAATTTCATGTAAGATAAAAGTAGTCATTTTTATAGTCTACATTTTGTGACTGCTACAATGACAAAAAGTTAAAAATCAAAACAAGAACCTAGTTAAAGTGACACAGGGAGAGAGGAGACATGTTCCCAGCTAGCGGAAGTATATGCATCAGTATGATCTTTTGAGGGGATTTTGTTAACCATATATCCAAAGCTTTAAGAGTTTAACCACAAAATTCCACTTTTAGGAGTGTGCCCTGAGGAAATAATTAGAAGTAAGGAAAAGGACAGACATCTCATTATTTAGAGAAGTGAAAACCTGGAAATTGAAATATAAGTAAATAGTGGTTTGGCGAATGCAACTGAGATGCAACAATGTAATGAAGTACCATGCGGACATTAAAATTATAATGTAAAGGTGACATAAAAAATCATGCCGAAGTGTTCATTCTAAAAAGTAGAAAATGGCTGTAAAATAATGTGCATAGTGGCATTCTATTTCTTATAAAAAATAGATCTGTATAAATATTTACACATATGTTAGAAAGTGATGGGGAGGATACTTGCCAAAATGTGAATTCTGGTTACCTCTTGGTAAAAGATTTACAGGTGGATCTTTTGGTAATTTTCAAGATACAGTAGTATGGATCACATATTCTATTTACCATAAGAATTATTTAGGAGCAGTAAGTCATAGTTATAAAAATGACTTTAGTTTCTAGATTACGCCTAGCCATATAATCAGACCTTTAAGGAATTAGTCATTTCAGTGATTCTGTTTATATTTCCTTTTTGCTGAGTCTAATAATTTTGATCTGTTGCATAATCAATTGCTGAATTTTTTTCCTTGTATTGAAGAAAATTAAAATTAGTGATAATGAGCAGTAAGATCATCAACCCCTTTACACCCCCCTCATTCTCTGTCTTAAGACACCAGATCTTTAATTTCTAAGGTTTTTGTTTGCTTACTCTTTTTTTAAAACAAATGATAACAATTGTGCTTATTTGCCTTTTATTTGGTTTTGATGCACCCATCCAAGCTCCAAGAGTGCAGGAGTTTTATCTTTTTGCTTCACTTAGCACAGATCTCATTAAATAGTTCAATGGGACTAGGTAAGAGAAAAAAACTACTTAAGCTTTATAACATACTAAAATCAAAAGTCCTTGGATTGGTTCAATTTGTTCCTGTGACCCGTGGGTTGGCACACAATATTCCCTGAATTTAACCACTTGGAGCTTATGCAACCTAACACACAAAAGCAAAGGATACTATATCAACATCCAGTATATTTGTGAAAAACAAGACCATCAATCTTGATGATTTAGGGAAAGTTAATCTTCTTTACATGTACTGCCCATTATTTAATTTTATGCCTTTAAAAGATTACGTCTGATAAATCAGCCATAATCAAAACTCTGAACTCCAAATATAATTAACCAAATGGCACCCTAGTGCCATTTAGGTGAAAGTTAATGGGCAGGAAGTTCATGCTGAAAGCCATTTTTTACAATCTGAGCAAAGTGGAAGTGCATGATTAAATCATTAGCTTGGGAGAGATCAAGAAAGAAAGAGTTTAATTCAGAAAAAACTATATATACGCTGATTGTTCAGAAGTATATCTTCATATCACCTCTAAAGACAGGCTTCCAAAGCAAGTTCGTAGCATAAGCAACATGTTTTTTAAACAATTCTATGGTCATCATTCTTATCTAAGCAGTGAATCAATTTCAGAGCTCTTCTGAAAGGAGTTTATTGGTCAAGCTCCACAATGAAAGTATTGCCCATAGTAAAAACATTCTGTTTCTTTTAAAATAATTGATAATTTAGCGTTCTCCACCATTTGGACTGGTCTTCCTCCAGTGAGTCTGAAACAAAAGTTCATCATCTTCTTAAAGTATAAAAACACGCACAAATATAATTCCAAGATGAAGAAGCCGAAACAAAAGAAGTCCTTCTCATTTTTCCTTTGAAGCTGCTCTCATCCCATAGGGTCCATGAATGAGTAAGGCTTTCCTATGCCAAGTCTTCAAAGCAAAAACTCAAGTGGAAAACTACTCAGTTCTCTGGCAAATTCAGTCAGCAAGGCAAGCCAACCTAGATTGAGGCTTTATTTTAGTACCTATTTTTGCTTATGATTTGTCTAAGAGAGTCGATATTTAAAATTCTGTCTCCAGGATAAATATTTTTGTTTTAAATTTTAAGTGGGGAAAAGTAACTAGGCTATCAAAAGCCAACTCCTATTCTCAGATACAATTGGAAAGATTATGGTGGTAACCATAAGTCCCTTAACAAATGGAATATCTTACTTCAAGTCCTTCAAGAGTGCTTACTGCAAAGGATTCCTAAAACGTCTATCCCCAACTGGTTTATAACTGCCAAAAGGACCTGGTTTGCATGTTGAATCCAATAAGCACAGAAGTTTCTGGAAGAAATACTTATAAAGCTTAAATGTAACAGTGGAACCATTCAGATTAGCCTATAAGCTTTAAGGTTAGAAGCTAACATTTTAGTGAACTGCCTGATCGTTGAGGGTAAATCACTGTGGAAACCCAAAAATGTCCTGGTATGTAGGATAAACACTGGAGAATGCCACTATGAAATACAACTTTGTGAAGATCTAACGACAAAGGCTCATCTACTGACAGTGTGGTTTACCTCCAGGCCTGCACATTAGTGCTACATTCGATTAATATACATGGACTATTAGTGGGTTATTGGTCATTAAGGAAATTCTAAGGAGGAACGGAAGGCGGACTGCACTGAGACAGTGTTTTGTCTTTAAAAGACAACACCATACTTTGTGGAATAATTAAAAGACTTCTCCCAAAATGCTGATGGCAAAACTCTCAGCCAAAATAAAGGTTTATCTTTCCTGAGATACATGTAAGTATTAAACAAATAAACAGTTGTTAGATACATACTAAAGATTCTATTACGATGGATATTAAGAGCATCTATTACTCTGAGACAGAATCCCAACTTCTAAGCAGGTGGCAAGACTCTAGTGGGTTCAATATTCTTCTCCCTTTATGCCTAGTTTCTATATTCTGGAAAGTTTTCTATCAATGTCCAAATCATAGTTATGCTCCAATTAAGGTCGTTTATTTTAGACATTGAATTTGCACACTGGTGGGCTACAGGTCTAAGTGTGCACTCAAATGTATTTTTGAGCCAGTACTCAATGCTTTTTTAGTTGGGCGTATCTCTGGCTTTTCAGAGACACTCCTCTTCCCCACCACCCCACCACCCCCAGCTTTGTGGAAGTGTTCTCACAATGATAGTATCTACCTCGCCTCCCCTGGTTTGTTTTCCTAAATGAGAGGGCCTAGCGTGTATCAATCATCTGCCACTAGCCTGCTACCAGCAGGAAATTGATCTCCTGGCCCCTGTGAAACCTCTCCCTGCATGTCAGGCTCTGAATCAAAGACGACTGCCAAGTTTTGGGCATGTTTCCCAGGATGATGACAGTGAGTTCTTTACTCTCACCACAGTCTGAGATTAACATTAAGCTCTCCTCTTACAGTATTTAGCGGTAACCAGGGATATTTGGTTATATATCCATGCCTGGGGTGGCAGACTCTTTCAGGACACTGTCCATATCCCCTTAAACCCCTTCCCAACTTTGTTCATACCAGTTCTCCATGTGTTTTCACACCAGCAGCCAGCATCTAGAATTTTGTGGGCTAATCATCAGATACAGGGGGTATAAATATGCCAACTGATTGCCCCTGGTTATGAGGACTCTGGGGTATGTTCCACACTTGCTCCAGAGCTGCCCAGCAAGATAGGACCTAAGTTATTCTCTGGAAACTTTTCCTGATACTGCCCCTCTGTTAGCTGTTTCCTCTTTCCAGTCCCACTCCAGCTATTCCGAAATACTTTCCCCCAATCCTCACCTGCTCTGCTGCGGAAGCCTACCTAAGACAGCTCATTTCCCAGAGTAGGGAAGAAAAAGGATAATGGGTGACCAACTCTTCTGGAGACCCTGTATTGTTCTCACAAAACAGTGACCCAAGTTGGGGCTTGTGTGAGTTACAGTCTATGTAACATCTCTCTACATATATTGTACTTTTCATTCTTAAGGGCCCTCAGTGTATAACTCAGGTACACAAGGATGCTTGAAGTCAACAAAAGAATCATTCATCAAATGCATCCATGATACTTGGCAGCATGTAGTGCATGACAATGCCAAATTTGCAATAATATGTAAAAATTCCTGTTCCTATCAACAAACTGTGGGATGCCTTACAAGTTCAGGGTTGTCCAGGCTTTGTCTTTGTTTTGTTTTTAATTTACCAAAAGCCAGGATTAATTTACAAACTGAAATCCCAAACCTCACCATGGTTGTGAATCTTACATTTGGAACAGCACTTCCGAAACTTTGGCTTTTAATTTGTGACTCTTGAGAATCGCGCTCTGGCAAAAGCAGAATGAATAAATGCTAATGATGTTGAGGACCCCGGTCCAGAGACTGGTGTTACAATCTTCTAATACATGAAGTATTTAAAGACTGATGAGACAGTACATTATATCTGCATGGTAATTTAGTTCAGAGGTTCACAATTATTTTATTTTCAATATTAATTGCTTTTGTCTCTCAATAAATGACTCTGTAGGAAGTGGAACTCAATTTCATTCATTTTCAATAATCGAGATTGCTTTGAACTAGCTCAATAACCCTCAGCTCCTCTTGGCCTCCGATGTATTGCTGGTGGTAGCACATAAATAATCTCAGTTTTCTTTTCAGATTCCTAAGCAGAGCTGCCCTTTGGCAAAATAGCTAAGTGGACACAGTTTGCTCCCCACGCTGCCAGCCCATTTGCCACAGCCTCTTCAGGATCCACGGCCCCTCCTACTTCTCAAGGCTTCTCCTGCTGTTACCATCCCTCCCCTCTTCTCTCCCACCCCACCCCAGGGGCAAGTGATAGGAGAAAGTCCCTCACACACCTGAGATTTCTAGCTCCCATGTCTTTGTTTTCATGTGCCCTCTGCCTGACGTAGCCTTCTGCCTGCACATCCAAATACACCAGGAAGTGAGCTCGGGGTTCCCATGGCAGGCCACCAGATCCACACAGCCTCTGGCAATCTCCCCAGGTAGAACAGAGCAGGTGGCTCCCTGCTGGAGTCCTCTGTACCTCTTCTAGGCTCCATCTCCTCTCACTGATTCAGGGGTGTTCACATGCCTCTCTCCTCCACTAAACAATCAGCTTCTCAAGGGGACAAGTGACAAGCCATTCATCTATATATCTCATGTAGTGCTTAGCTGTGTTCCTTGTCAAAAAAGTCTGAATGGATAAATAAAGTAATGGGGGGGAAATTAATGAGTACTTGGGGTAGGAGAGGCTTGTCTATATTTTAGCCACATGAATCCACATTAGTTCCTCCAATACAAGTTTTGTTTTGTTGGTTTTTTTTTTTTCACTTTTTTCAGATTTTATTTATTTATTTGAGAGAGAGAAAGCGAGAGCCAGAGCATAAGTAGAGGGGGAGGGGTAAAGGGAGAGGGAGAAACAGACTCCCCGCTGAGCAGGGAGCCTGATGTGGGGCTCCATCCCAGGACCCTGGGACCATGACCTGAACCAAAGGCAGACACTTAACCGACTGAGCCACCCAGGCACCCTCCAAATAGAAGTTTGACCCACTTGCCTCAGAGCCTTAGTCTATCCACAGATTCCAGCCCTGGTCAAGTTGTCCCGGTGTTGTGTCCAGGTGGGCCCCATCCAGCCCCCACTAAACTAAGAACTCCTCAAGGGCACGGACAGTGGTGCACAAAACCCCTAGGAGGAGTTCCAGTTCATTTCTGGGCAATGCGCAGGATCATGGCACCCTAGGATTTCGTCAGTTTTCCTTTAGACAGTTTACATTTCAAAAGATGATTACAGCCACAGCAACTTCTTCCTAGAAACATCACCAAAGGAAAGGGAAGCAAGGGCAAAAATGAACTATTGGGACTTCATCAAGATAAAAAGCTTTTGCACAGCAAAGGAAACAGTCAACAAAACCAAAAGACAATGACAGAATGGGAGAAGATATTTGCAAATGACATATCAGATAAAGGGCTAGTATCCAAAATCTATAAAGAACTTCTCAAACTCAACACCCAAAGAACAAAGAATCCAATCAAGAAATGGGCAGAAGACATGAACAGACATTTTTCCAAAGCAGACATCCAAACGGCCAACAGACACATGAAAAAGTGCTCAACGTCGCTCGGCATCAGGGAACTCCAAATCAAAACCTCGATGCAATACCACCTCACACCAGTCAGAATGGCTAAAATTAACAAGTCAGGAAACGACAGATGTTGGCAGGGATGCAGAGAAAGGGGACCCTTCCTACACTGTTGGTGGGAATGCAAGCTGGTGCAGCCACTCTGGAAAACAGTATGAAGGTTCCTCCAAAAGTTGAAAATAGAGCTACCGTATGACCCAGCAATTGCACTACTGGGTATTTACCCCAAAGATACAAATGTAGGGATCTGAAGGGGTATGTGCACCCCAATGTTTATAGCAGCAATGTCCACAATAGCCAAACTGTGGAAAGAGCCAAGATGTCCATCAACAGACGAATGGATAAAGAAGATCTGGTATATATATACAATGGAATATTATGCAGCCATCAAAAACCCCGAAATCTTGCCATTTGCAACAACGTGGATGGAACTAGAGGGTATTATGCTAAGCAAAATAAGTCAATCAGAGAAAGACAAGTATCATATGATCTCACTGATACGAGGAATTCTTAATCTCAGGAAACAAACTGAGGGTTGCTGGAGTGGTGAGGGGTGGGAGGGATGGGGTGGCTGGGTGATAGACATTGGGGAGGGTATGTGCTGTGGTGAGTGCTGTGAATTGTGTAAGACTGATGAATCACAGACCTGTACCTCTGAAACAAATAATACATTATATGTTAAAAAAAAAAGAAGAAGAAGAAGAAGATAGTAGGAAGGGAAAAAAGAAGGGGGGGGGAAATCAGAGGAGGAGATGAACCATGAGAGACTATGGGCTCTGAGAAGCAGAGTACATGTAATGTATGGTGATTAACATAACATAATAAAATAAAATTTAAAAAAAATAAAAAATAGGGGCGCCTGGGTGGCTCAGTCGTTAAGCGTCTGCCTTCGGCTCAGGTCATGATCCCAGGGTTTCTGGGATCGAGCCCCGCATCGGGCTCCCTGCTCAGCAGGAAGCCTGCTTCTCCCTCTCCCACTCCCCCTGCTTGTGTTCCCTCTCTCACTGTGTCTTTCTCTGTCAAATAAATAAATAAAATCTTTAAAAATAAAAAAATAAAAAAAGAAGTTGAATGTAAAAAAAAAAAAGAAAGATGAGTACAGGCAGGCACTTCATGGACACTGTGTTAGAGGTTACACTGTAAAGTCAGTGAGGGAGAGACATAGGAGCCTCACCCACAAACCCTAAACTTGCCCCAGTGCCCTAGTTGACGGAGGTCATCTGCAGAAACTTTGAAAGTTTTTACCTAATGTCCAAAGCAAAGTGGCTTCTAAACCACTAACCTATCAGTACTCCATCAACATTTAAGGGACATGTGGGCTTTATTTATTGGTATAGGATTTCTTGTTATCGGCTTGCAAGTCATTCTCAAGAAAGCTGTAGTTGCTTCCCTCCAGAGATCACGGGTTTCTAGAGGAAAGGACATCTGACCTTTCTTAACTGGGCTCTGAGCTGGAATGCCAGCACGATGCTCTACATCTGAGTCCCACAGACTGCTGCCAAACATTCAGTTCAGTTCAGGAAGTACTTACCGTGGGCCTGCTAAAGCAAAGGAAACTGCATTTGGATTAAGAATGAGGATGGATAAGGAGATGGATTAAGGCAAATATAAATATATATGGATAAGGATAAATATATATAAGGATGTGAACTGCCTCCTTACCCCTGGAAAGCTTACAATCATTTGAGAGGGAAAGACAGGTTTAAGTAATTATATTTGATACAAGGCAGAGGGGCAAAGTTGTGGCAGCTTGTAAGAACAAGACACCCAGTGTGACAGTGTAAAGGGATTCATTTTCATTTCATAACTTATATATTCAAAGAGCTGGAAAGAGTTTTGGATACCTATCTGGTCTCTTTCCCTACCACGAATGGAATGTTCAGGAACCAGGTCCAAGTGTGTCATCTGACCCTCACCTTAAGTTCTTAAGTGTGTGTGTGTGTGTGTGTGTGTGTCTGTTGGGGGGGTGTTTTGTCATGTTTGCCCAGGAGGCTTGTCACCACCAAACCCTGTCATAAGCAACACTCCCAAGTGGCCCAAGGGTGCTGCCGTTGACTAGGTTATATTTCTTTTATTTGCTTCAAAACTCTCATATCTTCCCCCAGCCTACTTCAGTTCTTTTTGCCTTTCCATATTATGGATACTTTCCAATTTTGAAGATTTTATTGATTGATTGATTGATTGACTGCCAGTGAGCAAGCAAGAATGCAGGAGGAGGAGGGGCAGAAGGAGAGAATTTCAAGCGGACTCTGTACTGAGCACAGAGCCCCATGCGGGGCTTGATCCCACAATCCCCAGATCATGACCTGAGGCAAAATCAAAAGTTGGACACCCAACCAGCTTAGCCACCCAGGTGCCCCAGATGCTTTCCAACTGTAATTACTTTTGATGTTCTGCTCTGAACTCATAGCCCAATTAAGTAGAAATGTCCCCAAATTATAAACAAGCTAATAAAAATTGAGTCAGGCAACAGAGAGGCAGGACAATCCCCTTGCTTCCGCCCAGTCCTCTCCCTCAACATCTCCAAGACCTACAGTTTTTTTTCCTTACAAATATGTGACTGTTTCACATTTTAATTGTGGCCTCATCCTCACTACTGCTGGCTTCTCTTTTCTGGTCATGCCCAAGAAGCCACTGGTTTATATGTTTTTTTCTAGATGAAGAGCATGAAACTACTTCTGAGGAAAAGATGCTTTAGGATAGAGGTAAGAGAGAAGATCGTTACTTTGCTATTATTTTACTATTTTCGGGAAGATACTTGTAATTATAATGTAACCAACTTCTGTATACTGTCATACTGTTGTCCATCTAAAAGAGTTAAGAAACTCCCCATCCTATTTTAGATCTATAAGGCTCTTCTATAGGGTTGCCACATAACAGGGCAGAACATTCAGTTAAATTTGAATTTCAATAAAAACCACAATGAAGTATCACCTTACACCTGTCAGAATGGCTAAAATCAAAAAGAAATCATAAGTGTTGGCAAGAATGTGGAGAAAAAGGAACCCTCATGCACTGTTGGTAGGAATGCAAACTGGTGCAGCCACTGTGGAAAAGTCTATGGAGGTTCCTCACAAAAATAAAAATAGAAGTGCTATATGATCCAGTAATTCTACTATTGGATATTTACCCCCCAAAAAATCCTCAAAAATTTGAAAAGACATTTGCACCTGTATGTTTATTGCAGCATTATTTACAATAGGCAAGACAGGGAAGCAACCCAAGTGTCCATCAGTAGAGGGCAGGCGGGTGGGGGCATGGGTGAAACAAATAAAGGGGATTAAGAGGTACAAACTTTAAGCCATGGAGATGAAAAGTACAGCATAGGGAATATAGTCAATAAGATGGTAATAACATTGTTGGTGACACATGTGACTACATTTTTTGTCATGAGCACTGAGTAATTTACAGAATTGTTGAATTATTATATTGTACACTTTAAACTAATGTAACACTATGTTAATTATACTTCAATTTAAAAAAAGGTAAAGCCATAACAAAAATTAAAAAACAAATTTGAATTCCAGATAAATTAACAAATAACTGAGTATAAATAAGTATGTCTCAAATATTGCATGGCATATACTTATACTAAAGTATCAGAAATTCCAATTTACCTCAGGGCTATATATTTTTATTTGCTGTGTCTGGCAACTGTACTTCTTTGTATCTCAAAATTGAGTTTCAGTGGACCTATAAGAGGATTTGGGAGCCAGTTTAGTATACTAAAGCTTCTAGGGGCCCCTGGATGGCTCAGCCAGTGAAGTGTCCAACTCTTGGTTTCTGCTCAGGTCATGATCTCAGGGTCCTGAGGTCGAGCCCCTTGTTGGGCTCCATGCTCAGTGGGGAGTCTGCTTGGGATTTTCTCTCTCCCTCTCCCCCTGCCCCTCCCCTACTTGCACACACTCTCTCCCCCCCAAAATAAATAAATAAATCTTAAAAAAAAAAAAAAAGAGTAAAGCTTCTAGAATCAGACAAAATAGTTTGCATCCTATGTGTGTCACATATTGTGATACTGACTTTTAGAAATACTCCAATGCTCATCTCCTAGGATCTAAGGTATAATTCCATTTCCTCTGTCCAGTGTGAGCTAGATGTGGCCAGTTAGTTTTGGCTAATGAGAGTGGAAACCCCTTCCTGCCTCCCTTTCTGAGTGACCACAGAGGCATATAGTGAGGTAGAGCCTTCATTAGCTTGGGTCCCTGAATATTTACAATAAGCAGGGTATCTTACAATGGGCATGTAGCATGAGTGACGAATACATTTTGGGGGGCTAAATAGGCAAGATTTGTAAGATAACATAGCTTTTTGTGGGAAAAGGCATCGATCTGAAGTCATAAGACTTATACTTAAATCTTAACAACGTTTTACTTCTTTGCTTTGTGACATGTGGCAAAATGCGCCACAAGCCTGAGCATCAGAAAAGTACTGTTGATGATTCTCTGCCAACCTATGATTCACTCTAATGAGCACCTATTGCAGGTTCACTGTATGCCAAATAAGACTGTGAGGACTACAATAATCAGTCAAATACAATGACTTTATCATGGAATGAGAATAAGGAGCCATATCACCTTTATTGGTCTAACCACATACCAGACACTGTACTAAGAACTTTACAAACATGAACTCATCTGATTCTCACAACCACCCTTTGGGATAGGTGCTATCACTATCCCCGTCTTATCCAGGAGATAGGCATAGGGAAACTAAGGGGCCTACCTCAGTTAACCTAAAAGTTTGGTTATGGGATCAGAGCTATTAAAAGGGATAGCAGATGATGAGAAAAGGTGTAAATCAGCACATCATTTCTTTCATTGATAAAAGTTTTGAAATTGCCGGGGGGGGGGGGGTTGGAAGGAGACAGCTGAATTACACAGTAGGCTGAGTGATCTACTTACTTTCACTGCAGACTCTTTTAGCTGTCACATTCTTTCTGAAGTTAAATCCACATTTCCGACATCCCCTTGGACAATTTCCTATGATTAGCCAATTGATAACTCAAAGCTAAGTCCACAAACAACTCATTTCCTCTGCAGTTTCTGCTTCTAATAACTCTCCATTTCTAGGGGTGGAATCATCATCTAGTTATTCAAATCTGAGTCTTTCTGCTCCCTGCTGCCAAATGTCCTAGAGTGTGCTTTTCTATCCCCTTCCTCAACTTTGGGCCCACCTTTCTACAGCCCCTGTCAGTGTGCTGTTTCACATTTTCCCTTCCTCTTATTTCTAGTGCTGGTATCCCAGCATCACGTGTTCTCATCCTGTCTCTCTTTCCATCCTGTTCTAAAATGTTTTACCTACAGTTGCCTGGTTTTTATTCCTAAAGCGTAGCTCTACCCTTGTATCCTACTCCAAAGTTTGTAGTGGCCCAGCAAGCATGATTAACTCTGTCCAAATTCTCCAGCCTGGCAATCAATGCTGCTGGTGTTTGGTGGACACACTTAATTCTCCACATCACATTTCTAAAGAAGGAATCTCACTTCCTGTCCCTCTTTCAGGAGAGAGCAGCATTAGAGAGAATGTTCACTTCTGCCAAGCCTGGTAAGACTGGGGTAAAGGTCGTTGTGTAGATGTGAGGTAGTTGAGCTTGGCTGACTTCTTTGGTAGTAGTTTCTTTTGACATGTCCCTAGGTTCCTCTCTTCCACTAACTCCACCTTGAGTCTAGAGGCTTATAGTTATCTACATGTTCTGTTGGGACCAAATGGGCAAAATCTACAAAGTCTGACTTAGCTCTTGTCCCACACTGCATCCCCTTCAAGCCAGCTTCACTGATACTTCTGCTGGTATCTAATCTCTCATTTTTATTTCTTTATGTCAAAATGTTAAGAATCCATAGGTGAAGGAAGATGGATGATGCCCCCCAAACCCTAAGAAAATCCCTTTGCAATCTGGCATCAGTATGTCTCATCAGTCTCTTAACCAACTCTTTTGAAACATCAACCTGAAGGTTCTTGCCCAGGTTCACTACCGGTTGTCCCCCAAGTGCATCAAGCTCTCCCATGCCCTTACATCATCATGCATTCCAGCTCTTCACACAGAATCCATTTCCCACCATTTTGGGGGGTGGGGGAGGCTGGAAAATTGTATATTTCAGAGCCCTTATGATGTTACCTCGTTTAAGCATAAAAGTAGTTTCTCATCTTCATAAATTCTTAGCTCAATCCTGTTCCCTTCTACTCTCTCTCTTTCCCTCTCTACTTAGGTTTGTTCATCTTGCACTATTTTATTTATACACTTGCCTCATCATCTTTTCTGAGCTGTAACTGACTCAAGGTATCTGTTATCTGATAGCTCACACTCACTAATGTATTAATATCTATATCCTTAAAAACATTTATTGAATATATGATTATTTTTAAACAAGTAACTGACCAAAGCTCTATTAACAATAAAACTTTTTCCTCTAATAATTCAAGGATTCATATGACTTTCTTTTTGCAAATATCCTTATCTTCCTCTTGTGCTGCTCATATTTCTGTGCACTTAAAATTCAAAGAAGCTGGACTCTACTTTGGTTTTTAGGCATGAGGCATCTTTAGACAGTTCTCTGAAAGTATTTGCAAGCTTTCTTTGCTTATAACCCCCAGTCTTATTGCTGCGAACACTCCCTCTCTCCCACGTTTACAAACACAATGTTCAAGACGATTACACCTTTCTATTCCTCCTCCATGCATGCACTTTATCTATTTCTTAATATCTCTGACAAATAGTTTAAACTCTGCACTATCCCAACACCTGCTTTCTTCTTCAACATTTTCACATAAAATTCTACTCCTTCCTTTTCTGTGGCCCCACATAGAGAGCCCTACTCTACTTTTGTTTAACAAGGCATATCAAAGATACACATTTATCTCTACCTGCTCCTCAGTGGCATCAATCCGTAAGGTTAAAGAGAATGAGAGAGGGAACAATGGCAGGTGAAACACATAAAAAAAATGTTTAGTAGCTGGAAAGCATATGGGGAACTTAGCAAACCAGAGAGAATTACAATATTAAATTGTGGACTGAGTCAAAAGGAGTGGATGGTCCTCAAGAACCAAGTCAATTTATATGACAGAAGAAAATGCAATTATAAAGTATAAGACATCTACGAGCAACCCTTGCACAATCATATGCACAATATTGAACACTGATCAAAAGAATGATATAACTATATTGGAAAACGGGCACATGATTGTAATGGCAAAGAGTTAAATCTTTATCTTCTATAGTTGTGTGTCAGGAAAGGACGGCTCCATTTGAATAATCAAAACACAAAGCCTGAACAGTTAAATTAGAAATATTAGAATAGAATAAAAGAAAATTGCTGAAAAGTTGAAAATGGTTGCCTCAAGAGAACAGGAATCACTGCTGGAAAATGGTAGATCGTGTGATCACTGTGTCTTGTTAGGTCTTCTAGAACTACTTGACTTCTTGAACTCAATACATGTGATACGTTTCTTCTAAAATGCCATCACTTACCTCAAGCGTAACGGGACATAATTTTAATATTTCTGAAATCATGATCTTTTTGACGAGTAAAGCTTTGTTTAAAAAGCATTAGATCAAGGGTCCCATTTGCCAGATTATTTCTTGTGTAAAATATTGACCATTTCATGATGACTTTGGTTGTTAAGTAATGAAATGTGTCTCGTGTGTTCAAAGCAAATTCACCCTGTGATGGTGAACATGCCACCTGCAAGACCCCTTTGCAGAGCCACATTCTGGGAGTGATTGGGGGCAGAACTTTCCCGGCTTGATTCTTCCACAGCCACCTCAAGCTGCCATCTAAGGGCTGGCACATGAAACTTTGTTTCTAGAGACTAGCCATATTTACGGAAGCTTGGCATATGCTTTTCCATCTCTTGGAAAAGCCCTTCCTCACCTAGAAAACTCTTAAATGGCTTTAAAAATCCTGAGTAAACGCTCCTTCTTCTATGAAGCTTTCCTCCCCCAATAATTAATGGTGCCCCCCCCATCCTGTTTGCTTGATTATTCATCACATCACACACAGCCAATTGCCTCTCTATGTGCCTTTCCCTCTTACTAGACTTTGAGATATTTGAGAGAAGGAACTGCATTTTTTTTTTAAATTCACAGTACCAAAAAAAAAAAAAAAAAAAAAGATCAAATAAATAGATTCAGGAAATTAGATGGCTCCTATTAAATATCTGAAATTTTCATTAATTTTCCAGGAAATCACCCATAGCCCACCATCTGCTTATATCTGAAAGTCCAAGCAATATGAAGATGTTGAGCTAAGATAACATACTTTAATTCTTAACACTACACAAAAGGCATGCTACACAAATATGCCTACAGAGCTAAAATGTTCAAAGTATGCACTCTTGTATTCATGAATCTCACAGCCTGTCCCAGAAAGTCTCCTAGCTTTCTCATGACAAGCATCTAAATTGGAAAAAGAAGGGTCAGAGTGATGGAAATAAGCAAGGAAAAACTGCTGGTAGGAATTGTACATATTCCAATGTCAATGCTGAAATGCTTGAAACTCTACATCAATATTTGGCAGACCTTTGACAATTCTCAATCAAATCACATGAATACTAGAGTCTGTTGTAGAAGATGACAAATTTATCTAGAATTGGCAGAAGGTCATGTCTCTTGATGAGCCTCAGCCTGCCCTTCCAAACCGAGTTCCTTTCTTTCAGTTCCTGGGATCTCACTTATACCACAGGCACTCATGCAGAGCCCCATTGCTTATTCTGAGCTACTCCAACCTAGCCTGATCTGTAAGACTTCTCCAAATCAGCTGAAAAATATGCCTGGTTGTTTTTCTGTACCAGGGACAATTTCCTTCTCTGCAGATCTTTTTTATCCTGTAAAACTATGAAAGCATGGCTAGATGAAGCAACAACAATCAGATAAAGTATGAAGAAATCTCAGAGCAAGTGTCTGGCAGGAGAATCCACTAGTTCTCTGCCACCATCAAGATTAATCAGCACATACACAATGTTTCAGAAATGTAGACACCATTATAAACATTTTTTAACAACTTGAGTGAATGTGTATAAGCAAAACTTGTACAATGAAGTAAGCCCTTTGACATCATAACAATACATTCCTTCAAAATATCAGCATTCTGCTTTTACTGACATGCATTAACATGGGAATAACATTCAGCTGGATGCACTGAATTGGGATATTATATATTGCAGGGTAGCGTGGAGTACTTTGTACAAAGTATTCTACGAGGTAGAGCTATTCAGATAAACCATGTAGGAAATCCAGAATTGTCATTTGGATGGCCCAAATCACCAACTTAACTATTTTTCAATCCTGTGTTTTTCACTGTGTAGACAATATTTATACAAAGTAAAGGGATGAAATGAACAATGATCCTGCTGATTTATACAAACAGAACAACCTGCATAAATCAGGCCAGAAATGGTGGTAGGCAGCACGGTGCAGTGGCGGGGAGCAGGTATTGGAACCCAAAGGACCTAGGTTTAAATTCTTTGAGCCTCTCAGTTTACTTATCTGCAGAAATAGGGCAAACACAAGAGCTATTATATTGAGTGATTAGAAAAGAGTACCTAGCACAGGCTTAATAAACACTGACAATTACCCCCAAAAAAACCATGGCCGTTCATTGTATTTTTTACCCACATACACATGGTCTCAAATCTGAAACTCCATGTTCTTTGATGTTTTGCTATGCCATCTTACATGCTGCATGGAGACTGGGTGAATTTTTTACTCACTCCTTCCTCCTCTTCTTTCAGGTTCTTTTACATAAACCTTTTTTTTTATTGAATCTCCCCCCCCCCCCCCCCCCCGCCGCAACCAGCCTTTCCTTATGGATTGCACCCCCGACCTAATTACATAAGTACCTGATGGGCTGGAACGCTTCCAAAAGGGCCTCTTAGGAAAAACAATCTGAAGGGTTTTCTTCCCCTTCTTTTGTAATTACATAATTACTCAGCTGACTAATATGAGTCACCGTGTGCCATTCTAATCTCCCAGGCACAAAATAGTTTTATTATTTTCCTTGGAACTACCTAATTACCCAATGGATAGCAATAACTCCCAGGATCTTTTCAGTAAGTAATCTGTAAGGCTCAAGGCTGAAATTCCTCCAGACATCTTTTAAAATGGAGGAGAACTTAGAATAATATTATCATGTACCACATGAGACACTGAAGTTGTTGGTGACAACGGTAGTCCAATGATATGCCACAGATAAATTTGGAGAAAAATTTGGGCATAGGATAAGTTAATGAGGCAGATTCTCCCTGCTGGGGCTTAGAAAAGCAGCACTCCTGAGCCAGAACAGCAGTGGCTGAGCGTACATCTCATCAGTTAAGAAATTAGCAAGCATTCCCAATATACGTGCATTTTTTTATACATTATACACATCTGCTATAGTGGACCCATATATTAACTGTTAGCATGACTTGATTACTATTTTGGTAAAACCTCAGTGCCAATGATATTTTCCCATATCCAAATGGAAGCCTAGCATATACTGTTTTTGGAGAATTCTGCCTTCTGGAATATCAAAGTCTCCAATATGTTCTAGAATTGCTCTACAATTAACTCGTAGTTGTTCAGTCTCTACTCACTTAGGGAATAGGTTAGGAGACTGCCTATTGATTCTTTCCTCCCTTTTAAAAAGGAATATGGAGGAAAGTCACACAAGCCCCAGGATATATTCCAGGGGATGCTCAGAACCAACAGGCACAATAGTCTTCTCTCCATGCCTTTCCTGACCCTCTGCTTCCCCTAATTTCCCATCTGGTCCCTGGAATAGTAGATTTATGAAAGCCTCTTTCTGGTCTACAGTCTAAAGTGTTGGGCAGACTGCATGATTTACAAAGCCAACATGTTGGCCTATGCCCTGATATGACAGATTTCTAATAAAAAGAAATGCATATTTATCCAAGCTATTGACCAGCTCGGTCTAATCGATATTAAATCTGATCATGCCATTTTCCAATGTATAATAAAATGCTATGTCATGTTCATAATTCGACTGTATTTAGAACTGTCCTTTATAGTTCCAGTTCATTAAAACATTTTAAGAAAAAAGCCACATTAAATTCTATTTAGAGTAATATTGAACCTAAAGAACTGAAGCTTCACTAGTGCAGTTGAGCCGAATAATATGCTTGTCATTTACTGAAGTAATCATTGATTCGAGTCCATGACAATTTTATATTCCAAATATTCACAGGACACATTTTATATAAGTTTCATAGGTGTTAGGAAGTAAATAAATCTGAAAAACCCCTTAGTCAAGTCTGATTGTCCTTGTTCTTTGGTACGTACGCCAAAGCATACACTGTACAAGTAGCGACACCAAAGTCGTTTTGACGGTTAGACACAAACAGAGCCCCAGACAACAAGCACACAGAAACAGTGCCCTCCCCCAGAGGGAGGTGGCTCTGGCTCTGAATGCCTGGAACGGAGCCAACAGGCTGTCCATTAACTTAAATCTCTCAGAAAAAAATAGTTACCTCACCTTCTCTCCTGCAAGGGCCTCCTGATCAACATCCCCGTCCCCCATTTTGGACCCCCCAATCTTTCTCAATTTTGTGAATTTGGGAAGAGAAATACTGGAGCATGAAGCCAGGAAGCTCAGGGACATACCCGTAAATGACCAAATCTCACTCTCTCTTTCCACCTTAGAAGTTTAAGACTCTCCTTTCACCATTAAACAGCGAGGAAAGTTGCTTTTGCAGGGATGCACTCGATGCGCGCTTATCCAAAGTTTTAGACCACTGATTTCCTAGAAACACCTGGCATCTTTCCTCTTCTCAGACCTCTTGGTACCACCGAACTAGACCATACAGATTTGGGGACTTCATCTTTCAGAAGTCAGTGGCTATCGTCCAGTCCTCCAATTAGAACAGAAATGCTCTGACTCCCCGTCAAGCTACAGCTGCTGGATGCAAATGGTGCCTTCACTGAAAATAATGGAGACCAAGAGTGAGAGGACTGCTGTCTAGGGGCAGGAATCGTTCAAAGATTCCAGGCCTGGCCTGATACAGTTGGTTGACTATTGCTTCCTGCAGATCCCACTGTTACTAGAAAGAAGTTTAAAAGTTGTAGACTACTTCAGGAACATTAGAAAGACACTTAGTTCAATTTACTATTCATTTAGTCTACAAAAAGCTGAGTACCTATTTTCCAGATACTATTCACAAGCAACTGGAAACACAGTTCATCCACTTCCCCATTTGAATATTCCTTACATGCCCTGGGTCCTAACACAGGGAACCTCGATGCAACAGTTCGAGGCTCTGATTACCAGAGTAGGGCCTGATAAGGAAGCACTCAAGGATACTTTGGAACTCTAGAATCTATATAAATAGCCTTCCTGCCTCCATCCCATCCTTCCATCCTTTAGTCTACTATGTGTTAATGAAGGGTAGAGTGCTGGACGCTGAGGACACAATGGGAGGCAGACCTAGATACAGTTCTTGCCTTCTATTTACAAAACTTCACACAAGTCCAAGTTCTCGAGTTTTGCCCAATTTAGTAATAAGATATTAATGTGAGAATTACACCAACATCTAAAATTTCAACTGTCATTCATCCTTGGTCCACCTTTTTTCCCCTAACTTTATTGAGGTAGGATTGACAAAATTTGCAAATATTTAGATTGTACACAATGTGATTTTTTAAAGATGTATAATCTAATGATTTAATATACGTATACATTGTAAAATGATTATCATCAACAAGCTACTCCATCACTTCACATAGTTACCATTTGTGTGTGTGTGTGGGGGGGGGTTGTGGTGCCAAGTCTCAAGACCTACTTTTTAGAAAATTCAAGTATACAATATAGCATTCACAGTAGTCACCATGCTGTACATTAGACCCCCAGAACTTACTCATCTTGTAACTGGAAGTCTGGATCCTTTGACCAACATCTCCCTGTTTCCACCACACCCCACCCCCTGGCAACCACTGTTCTGTAGTGGTTCTTAGAGCTCAAATTTTTTAAATGTCACTTATGAGTGAGAACATAAATGTCATTAGTCTTTGAGTGTGTAGGGAGGTCTGTGAGGCATTAAATAGAAATTTGGTCAAAGAAGAGGAAAGAGTTTCTTAAGGATTGATGAAAAGGTTTTGTTGTTTGAATTTCTTCCTTGAACTTGTTTATCCTTTGTTGATTTTTCCATGTACTTGAAAAAATTGCACTAGACTGAAACCCTAATTTAAAAAAGAAAGCAAGCAAGAAACGGGAGAACGTGAGAGGCCTGCAGAGCATCAGCTCCCCAGTGGGGATGGCTTGTGCCGCACGTCCTCACACACGCACACATGGTTTCTATTAAAACCATTGAGAAGTACTCCTGAACAGCATCAACCACACGTTTCCTTAGTGAGCCACAAAATAAAGTGCTCTTAATTCTCACCAATATTCATGAAATGATTGTCTTTTATTGAACATGTCTAACCTCCTACCATGGTCTCGAGATTCCCCATACTTTTCTGACCCATGGGCGAATCTTTTTGCATCTTAGGGAGCATACCAAGCGGTCATAAAATGGTCAAGGCTGCCTTTAGTTATAAGGTTTAATAGGCTATTCAGATGGGAATCATATTGATGTAATTATAAGTAGTTTTTTTTTTTTTTTGTAAGAAGAAAAGACATGTAACGCTTACTTTTCCTTCCCTTTCCCTGAATTCTCTATTAAGAATAACCTTTCTTTCCGGAGAAAGACCCTCCTTTTGAATCTATTAATACATCACTCCAAATTTCTTTTTCTTTTTTTTTTTTTTATTTTGATTCGCTTCCAAGTCCTGTTGAAAGTGTTTCTTTTTTTTTTTTTTTATGTAATTTAAAAAAACACATTACATTTTACATCTACTCTGACTATTCTCAGGTTACAAGCCTCTGAAGTGTGCTTGGCCTGTTGCCGGGTGTATTTATTACCATTAATAAATGAGTCGCTGGTGTAAGAATGCAAATTTTATGTGGCCCACGTATAAATGAGCCTGTTAAGAATGACCAGATACACATTTTATGTGACTGCTAAATAATTATGTCAGAGAAATACAGCTAGTGAATTCAATATTAAAGAAAGCAATGGATTCAAATAATGTTCGAGTATTTGTCAAAACAGGGTTTTGGTGAGTTAAGGACATAAAAAAAGGACAAAAGAAAACATTCAGGCTACAGGAAGAGAAGGTGGAAGCTTCAGCTTAACACAGCGGCTTCTGAAGTCCACTCTTCTACCTTCATTCACTATATGGTGCAGGCGCATCCAAAGCACAACACTGCTCTTAGGTTTGGAACGCTGTCATCTGTGAGGACAGGTATTAGAGGAGGGACATCCGAAGCCCGTGCCTATCCACAGCCACAACACTTCAAGTCAGGATTGAGAACATGGGATCAGATAATGGGGACATGGTAGTGAAGGAGACAGATATATCTTGGAGCTCATATTCTGGGGGTGATGGACATTCAATAACCAATCACACAGTGCATTACAGTGTTGCAGAAGTGTTATTTGGTGTCTGTCAAGTGGCACAAACTAGAGTTCTCCAGAGTGTGATTTCCATATCAAGCTGTCCCATCCTATAAGAATCTGGATGTTAATTTAATGTCATTTCTCTAGTCTACGCACTGAGCAGCAGCTCAGTATGGAAGGGCTAGATGGACCAGCCACAGGGAGAGTCAAAGGCAGACAGTAAGGCATTCCGCAAACCAAAGGACTATAGCACCAAAAACTACTGGGTGTTAAAACACAGATACCATTCTAGAACATTTGAATGAGACAGGAGTTACTTAATTTTGGTCTGGACACAATCTGAGAACTTAATCTACATTCCTGATGTCTTCATTAAATACCGTACTATCCTCTCTCTGTTAGTAGATGTGTTGGTCAATGAGGATGGCCCGTGAGAGCCACGCAGTGTTTTTAAATTATTAGAAATCACTGGCAAAGCTTAAATGTGAGAGTTTGCATAACCAGCCACATTATGTAGTTGGGTTTTTTGTTCTGTTTTGTTTTTGAAGAATGGGTAACTCTAGCAAGATCACGGTGGTGCTTAGCTTCCTTCCCTCTGAAATGTTCATGTGCTCTCCACTCTATGATAATCTTTTTTACTGCTGATGCTATTACACTAGAGGTGGGGGAGGCTGGCAAGGTGGGCTTCAGTCACTGACTTTATATGCCCTGCATTTGGGGGCAGCTGCTTTGTAAATTTCAATCTTTAATTGCACAATCAATTCAAACAATCTAGGCTTTTCAGTATTTTGCTTTACTCTGCTCCTTGAATGCTGTCTTTTCACCTCTACTTTACTTAACACCTTTATTCATTAATTCTTGCATTTCTTCAGCAATTCTAACTCCACTCTCAACTACTTACACATTTATTTGTTCAGTAGATATTTACCTATTATTTCATACTAATTGGGGGTTGGGGATGGACAAATAGATGTATAAAGCACAATCTCTGACCTAAAGAACTCCACAATCTAAAAGAGGATGTTAGAATGGAGGAGAATAGCAGAGATTAAAAAAAAAAATCCTTACCCAGAGAGCCATGTGTCAGACCATAAATTTTGATTTTCTACATTTTGTAGGAGGACAAGGTCAAGACCTTTAATTTTGTCATATGTCCTCCCTCTCAACTAAGTTCTCTGTCTTTACCACCCTCACTGCCTTTAAGGATATCGAGCATGTTATTTTGGCTGGGGGGCAGAGAACAGAATATATATTTGAGAGCCTGATCCATGGACCTTGCTCTGGAAACTTTTCAAATGCAACCTCTTAATGATGGTGTCAAAAGAGTTTTACTATTTAAATGCTCAATGGCAATCTTGGAAAAAACTTATGGAGAAAATATATCGAAATGTAGAAAAATTAATCTAGCATAGAATGTTAGAGCTGGAAGAGACATTTCATTTTATAGGTAAGGAAGTTAGCACTGGGTAAGTGACATCTCTCAGGCCTTGGCAACAATTAATAATACCCAGAAATCAATCTCAAATTTGAATATCCCCAGATCTTTTTTGTTATTAAACACTGAACAATACAGACCATCCAATAATCTCACTGCCCACCACCCCATCCTTTTTTTAACTTCTAAGGAGCAAGCAAAATTCATATTAAAATTTTAATTATTCAATAAATTCAATGAATCCTTATTGAGTTCTTATTCTATGCCAGGCACCGTTCTGGGTGCTGATGATACAGCATGAGCCAAACAGCCAAAAATTCCTGCCTTCCAGAAGCTCCCATTCCAGTGGATGAGCTGTTTTTGAAGCCAATCCAGGCTTATAGGACATTATACATATTTTAGGCCCACAGCCCATTTACCTTCTAAGACTGTTGTAACCATCTAGGGAAACAATGGCCAGGAAAAATGCTTTGTAACATCAAAAGGCTCTACAAACTTTTGTTGCAAATTCTAACACGTCAATGACCCATTCAGCTCATATGGCCAGTCATGATGTAAAAGAAACCACAGTAATGGATTCCATCCTATGAACCACAAAATATTTCCATTGGTTTCACCATAACCCAAATCTGATGCAAGTCTCTTGAAAGAATGGTAACTCCACTGACCATATTAAAATGGCCAAGCAGAGAACTGAATATCCTGTCTCAATTCCATCACCACAGAAACATCCAAACTGAATAATTTGCTCCCCAAAGAACTCCACTTTTTTCTCCACTTCAGTTTGTCTCAGACTCCCACCCCCCACTGTTTCCACATTTTGGACCAAAAAATAAAACTGTACACACCACCCATATTACCATAAATGCCCCTGGCCTGGCCAGCAGGGCTCACCTTCGGGACATCAGGAGAATGTCACCATTAAGTTGACTTTCTCCAGTTAACATCTCTTTCTCATTTCTAAGCCAAGTAGAACCATTCTGTGAGCAGTTCTTCTCCATTTTCTGTCCTAATCTATGAGACTGTTTTATCTTCCACCCAGCTAAAAATGGTGTATAATCACGTTGCCCAGCAGCCACATCTGTCTTTCTGCAAAAAGTCCGCAGTGATGCTCCACTTGCCCCACTTGTCTGCAAAGACATCCCTATATCCATACTTAACACTTCTTCAGATTGGGAAACTTATTAACAGAGGCAAGACTCTAGAAGCCAAAATCATAGACAGCACACAAGTTCTACCTTCAAATGAACCATCCATAATGAAGGAAGCAAAGAAAACAGCTCACTGACCTCTAGGTGCTAGCTTTCATCCCCAAATAAACCACTTGTTCTTAGCTTTCCATAACTCTCTGTAATGTGTGAACCAATTATACCAATATAATCCACTCTGTGCTTAGTTATTGAACGTCCATGTCCACCTAGAACGTGAGCTCCAAATCTTATCTGAGTCCACACAGCTGTGTCTCCATCGCCTGATCGAATTCTTGCCACAATGGAGGCACTTAGTATTTGTTGAATTAAAACATTAATAGATGAGGGAACGCATCATTTGAACCATAGACTCCTTCTGATCAGGCTTACAAAGAACCACCTAGTTTTCATCAACAGGATGGAAAGGCTTTACTAATCTGCCGCACCACTGTCTTAATTCATAGCCCACTTGCCATTGAGGTCTGGTCTCAACTTCCATCACCTCTTGCTA
This sequence comes from Phoca vitulina, assembly GCF_004348235.1. Taxonomy (NCBI): domain Eukaryota; kingdom Metazoa; phylum Chordata; class Mammalia; order Carnivora; family Phocidae; genus Phoca; species Phoca vitulina. The sequence goes on along the minus strand of NW_022589713.1, from coordinate 34,987,544 downwards.
CTACAATGGGACTCCACACTCCTAGTTCCACACCCCCCCCACCCCGGCCTCACCCCACTTTGTCTCATGCACGCCTCTAATCGAATGCAGAGTGCACGAAATAGGATACGGGATCACATTAGCACAGCTTTATTTTGATGTATTCTTGTCAAGCCTGTAGAGACAAGTGGAGAGAGGACCGAAACAGAAGCTGGGAAAACACTGCCAGAAATGAGGCCAACAAATACCTTCAGCATTTACCTTCTGTTAGTTCGAAACCTTTTAAGGAAAGTAGCTGCCCTTTTGTCTAGAGGTCAAGGCCTGAACCTGAATTAGGGGGAAAAAAGGCAAAGCAAATCCCTAATAGAACATTTTTCATCCTATAGTCTCAGAGATTAGATTTCTTTCTATTTTTACTTAAAACAACAGAGGTTTATGCCTCCTTGTCTTTCCAAATCATACCCAAAGGTTGGCAATAAGGCTCCAGTTGGTAGTTAATAAATCTCAGGTAATGTATCGATCACTCTTCATGCTTTTTTCTATTGTTCTTAAAACATAAGAACTGTCTCATTATGTTAAGAAAAAAAAGGACAAGTTTCCACACTTAAATGCCAACCAAGGAAAGAAATCCCTGGGAAGCTAATAATGAAACAAAGGTGTTTTTCTTCAGCAGAACTGTGTGCGCTAAATTGCACTTTTATGTGATTTTTAGGGCAATTTGCCACTTTCTTGGCACCACTTCATCACTTTCCTTCAGCAACGAAAAGAAAAAGAAGGACCACAATGACCTATATATTACAGCTCTAACAAAGCGTGGGGGTCGGGCTCTCCAAGCTTAGGAGTCGGATTTAATAATGGATATTTCATTTTCTTATCTAAGAGAAACTTGAGGGTACATTCTCATTCCTCCAAGAATTTTACTGTTCCTCCCAGTGTCTTCATCCCAGAGTCTCCGTCTTTAAATGCTGTGAACAGCACTGTTTCCACCTGCATCTGTTATTCATGTTACATTCTACTTCACTTTTTATGTAGATGCCTTGCCTTCCCTGGAGGTTCAACTCCCAGAGCATCTGTCAAATCCCCTCATCAGCAAAACGGAGAAACTGAGGGCCAGAGGTATAACGTGACTTGCCTTCATGTATGTGGACCACCAGGGAGGGCTAAGGGATTAAATGGCTGCTAAGGTAGGTTAGGGTGTCCAGTGAGGATGACAGTTAATAGTGGAGAGAAACTAGAGAGGTGAGAACCAATTTGAGCCTCATGTTTCCCATGTCTAAATGAGAAAAATACTTCACTGGGTTGCTCCTTGCCATTTCTAGGGGTTTAAAAATCCAACCATCCCCCAAAATGTTATTCCTTCTCTCTCCTTTGACTTGCTTTTCCAGTTAAGTATTACCCTTTCCTATCTTATGTGCAATTTCACATCTTTCCAGGAAGACTTCTCCGAGCCCTCGGCCACTCAGGACACCTGTACTTCTCTGCCATCATTTCATCACAAAAGTGATTAAATAATGTGTGGGGAAGGTGCCACGTCAGTCAGGTGTCTCTGCTTTGCCGGGGCAGAAGCTCCATGAGCGGAGCAAGTTTGTCTTCATCTCTGCTCGTTCCTACCCTGTCACCTAGACCCGGTGGGTGCAAGGAGAGGTGTCTCGTAAGTCCTTGCTAAATGAACACCCCAGTACATTTTCCATAAATAAAAGTCTATGTTCATGCTTCTTCCCAGCCCTTCTGGTAGTTGAGCCAAGTGACACATACTTAGCTATTTTCACCTCTCTTAGGTCAATCCATTCTTCTCTTTAAAAATGACTTAGTTCATGGTTTCTGTGTAGTGATAGCAGCTTCCTGGTGTCTGATGTTTTATCTCCCATTTCAGTGTGAACAAAACAATCGAGAAAAAGTCACTTCTGTGTTTAGCTCTTTTGACAAAACAAACCTCCCTCCTCCTTTTTCCCCCCACCCAGCATTTGCCCTGAATTTGACTTCACCACAGTCTACGTTAAGAACAGCAGCTAAACCTTCTTTGAAACTTTATTCACCATGGCCAACAGAAAAAAAAAAAAAAAGAAAAAAGAAAAAAAAAAAGAAATTCCTTTAAAACGCTCTTTAATCTAGCTGGAATGCCATAGATTGCTTCCAGATGTGCACGATACAAAAGTCAATCAAAGCTATTTATACTGACACTCTACAGTCCAAACAATCTGAAGCCAAATGCCATGTCTCCGCTTCAACGAAGCTATAAATGTCAGTTTTGTTGAATTTGGAGAGGTGTTGAAGAGTTCATGCAAGTTTGAGTTCTTGACTCTTTTAGAGCCAGCGGTAATCTTAAAAGGGGGGAAATAAAACCATGACACACACACACTTTCGTAAATCCCCATCCTCGCAGCGCCTACCTGACACCTCTCATATATGACCTGAAAAGTACCAGAGGTTAGAAGACAATACTTAGTTTATAAGACAGAAGAATGTAGCTCTTGGACAAGACACCAAGGAATCTGGCCAGATCCCCATACCCCACCCTGAACACAAACAAGCACGCTCGGGAGGCAGTTGGCTGTGTGGCTTGTAGTCATACCTTTTTGACATCGTAGCAATCCCACTGCTCTCCAGAGTGGCCCTGCACACAAAGGCCGTTCATGCTGTTGGCACCATGCTTGGGGACCGGTGTGAGCACAGAGCCGGAGGTCCAGATGGCCAGCTGGGGACTTTTGTCATTTAGAGACATTTGCTATCTCTCTCTCCGCTGAGATGTCATCTCCAGGCCTGTGTTTCTACCTTATTCAGCATCACGTTCCCAGTACCCGGCATGCAGTAGGCCCCCAATAAATAATGTTGAAGGATTTCATATTTAAAACAAAAGATGGACTGTGCGTCTACTTTTTTCAGGGATATGCTTAATAATGGTGAATTCAGAAAAGGCACACCAGATACAGTAAAATAAAGCCAGCTTGGGTCTTGGGGCCAAAACCATGCAGCTGCAAATTCCACCTTGTGGACGAGTGGTGTGAGTTTGTACGCGCCTCCTAACGCCGCTGAGCCTCAGCCCTCTGTACGGTAGAGGCAACTCAAGGCGCCTAGCCCATGCAGCTGCCGCCAGGAGGCTGTTCTCGTTTCTCAGTAGGCCTTTGGTATTCATGCCTTTCCTTTGGCCCCTGTGGTTAGGAATTCACGTGTTTGAAAAACAAACGGAGCCAGAAACAACTCAAATTTGGAAACATATGTAATAAAGAGTTCAAAGCAAACATTAGCCAATTTTCATCCACAGATTGGCATGGCACAGGCGCTACATGAAATTTCTAGTATTTGCCAACAGTAACTTCATACGGTTGCCCCTACTACAGAGGGTCATGTGGAGGACCATGCAGCAACATCCACTGCCCTCGTGTAGAAACCCCCTTGCTAGTTACATTCACTCACGGTTCCTGGGCGCAGACAAACTGGTCTCCAATGCACACCCAGCCCTTACCTGATTTTGTCAAGAAGCCACCCCCTTTCCTGTACATACTGTCTGCACCTACTGTCACGTTTCAAAGGCAGAGCTGAGAGGTTATAACAGAAACTATGGGGCCCACAGGGCGCCTGGGTGGCTCAGTTGGTTAAGAAACTATGGGGCCCACAAAGCTAAAACTGAGTGATGTGCTATCTTGCCCCTTTACAGAAAAAGTCTGCTGACCCTACTCACAAACCTTGGCTTTTGCGTTTGACCATTTTCCTGTGCCCTAAATGTTGGCTATATTCTTCCTTTAACTCAAGGAAGGTCCTCAATTTTAGTTTTTCATCCGTAAGACAGACATAATAACTAGCCTGAAAAGGTGAGAAAAATCAGAGAAAAAATGAAGTGTTAAGGCACTTAGCACAGTGCCTGGCACAGGATAAGAAGTACAGAAGATGCAACAGCTTTATCATTGTCACCCATCAATATTTCTTTACTTATAAGCAGCGTAGGACACGTGAAATGATAAACAGCAAAGGATGTGCAGCCTTTGTATCACAGGACAATTCAAAACAGTGGGGGCACAGCAATCAGGAAGGCACTCTCCCTACAGGGAGCAGGGCCCAGGGGGCCCCAGCCACAGCTGTCATATGCGAATGGCAGACCAGCATTTCCAGGGCTCCCAAATTTCAAAAGACACTGGAGATCGGGATACTTATGCACAATCTCCCATTTTTAAATGCTGGCAACTTATTACAAATGTTTACCAGCTCCCCGTGAGCCAACAACAATGTATGGAGTCTTGTTTTTGTTTTTATTACTGAAGTTTGGGGAAAACTGAGTGGAAAAAGGAAAGGGAAGAAAGTAGAAGATGGCAGGGAACCTGGGTGGCTCAGTTGGTTAAGTGTCGTCTGCCTTCGGCTCAGGTCATGATTCCAGGGTCCTGGGATCGAGCCCCGCATCGGGCTCCCTGCTCGGCAGGAAGCCTGCTTCTCCCTTTCCTCCCTGGTTGTACTCTCTCACTGTCTCTCCTCTCTCTCTCAAATAAATAAATAAAATCTTTAAAAAAAAAAAAAAGAAAGAAAGTGGAAGATGGCAGATATTCACATTGGAGTTGAGGTAGAATATCTTCCTTGGGCCATTCAAACAAAACAAAACACTAAAACTTTTCTGGTGAAGCTTTGCTATTTGTGCATCTAATTTTGTGACATCAAACAAAAACTTGCAGCCATCTTTCTCAGCCTCAAGAAACCACTGTCTCTACACTTTTTCACCTACCCACAACCATTCAAGCATTTATTTTGCTACTAAGTGAAACACTGTATTTTTAAGCCATGCTGCACAATACCTTCCAAACCATAACCTTCTGGTCCTCCTGCCATGCACCTCAGATGTGAGATAGAGCCAAGCATCCATCCTTTGTCCCCACTGTGAACAAGTGAGCAGAGGTTCAACAAAACCCTCAGGGCAATCAAAGTTCTTCCAGAGTCCTGCATCTCTCAGCCTTAGTACAGCCTGATGATCTTAACCATCAGTAACCTGGAGACACAGATTTCACCAATATTTAAATGGTCTACTTTTGACTTCCTTGGAAGATGAGGTCTGGGAGAACATCCACGCACTTTTCTTGAATCTAAGCTTCTCAGTAACATGAGATAGAAGGCTTAAGCTAACAAATATTTATTGTAGTTTTTTTTTTTTTTAAAGATTTTATTTATTTGACACACAGAGAGAGACAGCGAGAGAGGGAATACAGGCAGGGGGAGTGGGAGAGGGAGAAGCAGGCTCTCCACCAAGCAGGGAGCCTGATGCGGGACTCGATCCCAGGACCCTGAGATCATGACCTGAGCCGAAGGCAGACGCTTAACGACTGAGCCACCCAGGCACCCCTTATTGTAGTTTTTTGATTTGAGCCAAATGAGCTAAGCTGAGATTTGTTTCTCAGAACCTTCTTCTCTCCATGGGTTCAAGTTATAGTTGATCAAGAATAATGTGCCTGAGAGCTGGAAGGCAGAAAAGAAGCAGTGGCCGTTACTTGCTGAAGGCCTTGTGTTTAGCTGCAGTCCTCGCTCGTCCTTGTTCTGCTCCAGGTCTACCTCTAGCTCTTCTCGACTGCTCAGCTGGGGGTCTGGCAGAGTTCCAAGGCTCCTCACTGGTGCGTGGTAATGGATCCACAGACTAGTAGCTGCGGAGAGCCGGCCTCCCCAAGTCCTCCTATGCACTCCCTCTGGCAGTCCCATTTTGAAAACCGGACCTGCTTTTGTGTCGGTGACTTCTGTGATTGACCACCTGTCACCTCTTCAGACATTTGCTTCCCAGCTCCTCCTACAATGAAGATCTAATTCCCAGGATGAATCCCTTACCCTAGACTCACTGTGGGCTCTGCTTTCCTGACTTAATCCTGATGAATGCAATTCTCTTCTATAACAGTGAAGCGATGGCTCTGTTGTCTCCATCCCACAGCCTGTGAATTCTGAGGGGGCCAGGACTCTTTCACCCCTTAAGGCTCCAGAGCCTCCTTGATAGTATTTGCTCAATAAATATTGATAAAATAGAAACATTAATTGATCTGTATCATCAAACGCTCCCTCTGTTTTGAAAACAATAGCACAAATTTTATTATTAGCAAAAATCCAAGTGAAGGGCTGGCAACCAAAAGACATTTCATAATTGAGTACATGAGGAGTTCCTGGGGGGCTCAGTCAATTAAGTGTCCAACTCTTGATTTCGGCTCAGGTCATGATCTCAGGGTTGTGAGATGGAGCCTCACGTCGGGCTCCACAGAGCATGGAGTGTGCTTAAGATTCTCTACCTCTCCCCTGCCCCTTGCCTGTATGTACACTCTCTCTAAAAAATAATAAAAATAATAATAATTGAGTAAATGAGTAGAAGGAATGACAAGCTGATGTGTGATCAGTGACTTTTCAAGTCAACTTAACAGGTTTCATTGAGTGCCTGTGGGGGTACAAAATACTATATCCACTGCATGAGGTAATATATTCTTTTATGATTGACAACTGAGTTGTTTTCTTTTCTAGCATTTAAAAAAAAAAAAAACAACCACAAGATAACCTTGAATTACATCTTTGTGAACTTTTGTAATATTTGCAGGATAAATTCTCAGAAGTCAAGTTGCTAGAACAAAGGGGAGAGGGTGTGCAGTTCAGCTGTAATATCTGTCCCCTGCTGAAACACCTTCCATCTATGTCCTATCAGTTTATACTTCCACCATTCGTGTATTCAAGTGCCAGTATCCCACATGTCCTGACCAAAGCTATATAGAATCAAACTTTTCTATCTCTGCCAATCTGATAGGGGAATAATGGCCTATCAATGTTGTTTAAAGTTAACCTTGCTTTTGAATATGCGGTAGTGCCTTAAGTTCTCACCTCTGCTTCTCTTCAGATCCACATAATCAATAATCTCATCGTGGGATGGGATTAACTTTACAAACCAACAAGGGATACTTAGCATTTATGTGGCACTTCCACTAATGACAAGAACTGGCTTTGAGGAAAAAAGTGTTGTTGCTAATTATCATAGCCCATAGGGACATTAGCTTTTACTGTCTTTGTTTTACCATTCTTGCCTTAGGTAAGTGGAAGGTGTGGAAAGGCAGGATCCATTATGCCGACTATAGGTTAATTAAGATAAATAAGACAGTTGGCTGTCTGCGGATGTCTTTCACAATACAATCTCAATGTTATTGTTGCCAACATCGGCTGGTGTTAGCATCGAGAAACACAATTAGTACATTTGTGAAGGATGGCCCTATACATAGTTTTTTGGGAGAAAGAAAATATTTTTAACTTAATCGACACTGCCGTGATTACAGAGTTAGTACAAAGGTGTGGAGGTTTAGGGGGAAAAAAAATTCTTCTAATAGTTTTAATCAGGTTAAGACCTCCCAGGAATAGTAAGGTACTAACCGTAGCATGTTAAGGAAAGTCAAATTTATTAATTTTCTTACTGTATTTTTCCTGATGCTGATTCTATTCAGGCCATACTTAGGCTTTTTTTTTTTTTTTGGTTTTTACTTTTTGAGCATTAACAATCCCCTAAAAATGTATTAAGAGTTTAGAAAAGTATATAAAGACATGGAATTATTTACAACTACCCTTTTTAGTTGTTCTTCAGACCATGGTAAGGCAAGAGGTTTGATATTCTCAGGTGTGGCTAATGGAAACAAGTCTGTCCTGATCATTACCCCCATATGCTTGCTACATAGGAGGGGGAGGTGGGAGACCCTTAGCTAAGAGGAAGCTAGAGGTCAACAGAGTAGGGGAACACCAATGAACTTAACCAGTTTTCACTGCATTCTCTTTGCAATGTTTTCTTCTGCCTACTCTCTTACCCCTTCCCCAAATTCCCTACTCCGGGTACTGGCAAAACATCTGTACTTTCCAGGGGGGTGGTGAAGTTTATAACCCATCTTTTCCTTAAAACAATTAGTGCTCTTGCCCTGGGAATCTATAGGAAAAGTTCATGGGTCAGAAAGAGGACAACTAAACTTGCTCAGGGCCTGCCTCATATGTTTCTGCTGCTAACAGCTTCATAGTGTGAGAACTGATACACGTGTGTGTGTGTGTGTGTGTGTGTGTGAAATAACACTAACTCTGAAAGTGGTACCACACTAGTCTGTGGTTCTCAATGTGAAGGTAGGGAGGGGAAGCAATTGTCCCGCTGGGGCACGTTTGACAATGTCTGGGCATATTTTGGTTGTCCCGACTTGGTGGGAATTAAGTGCTCTCCGCCCCTCCCCAGTGAGTAGAGGCCTGGTTGCAGATCATACAAGGCACCAGACAGCCCTTCACAGCAAAAATGACCATGCCCAAAATGTTAATAGTGCTAAATCGAGAACCCTACTCTAGCTGATCAGACAAAGGTTCTATATTCCTCGGAGAGAAGGTGACTGGGAACAAGCCTCCAGGATAAACACCCTGGGATGAGAGTATTTAGACTGATTTTCTGTTGCATATCCTTGTTGAAATGGGGAAAGAAGGGGTCTTTTTGTTTTGTTTAAAGTTAACCAATATTGGAATATCTAAAATGCACTGAAGAAAAATGAGACAAAGTATGCCAGGCCCCCTGACTCTTGAAGAACATACATTAAGGATTATAAGAAGCAGGCAGACATATTTAATAATTTCAAGAGGGCTCCAGAACATGATACAAGTAGAAACCAGGTCCTCAACAGGGCCTGATATTCTCCACAGCTTTTCCAGAAAGCTGCAGGACTCCCTCAAAGTTACGTGACAAAATATTGAATGTTCCCTCAGGTCCTCCAACTGAAAACAGCTAAACTTCTCTAGCCCAGATTTATTTAATAGTTATCAGGAGGAGGCATGAAATAATGTAATACAATTACATTTTTTTCTCAATTTTGTTAAACATTTTTGCCATTATTGTGATTATGTCAAATTTTTAACCAAAACCAAATCTGTGGAAGAATATGGAATTAAATATTGAGTCCAATAAATTGGACTTAAATATTAAGTCCAATACTCTTTCCTTAACTATAAAATTGAGCATCACATTCCCAACCTAGCTTAATGACCACAGAAAAAGGCACAAGAAATTACTCCTGGGTGATGATTTTAAAAACACAGAGTAATCTTCACCTCACATTGCTGGCTGAATATTAAAAAAAAAAAAAAAAAAGTGGAACTATGTAATATTTTTCCTCTCCCTGATCTTTCTCAATCTCACACAGGCTCGAGCAGAAGATAATAATTATTTTCCAGTAACATAATAATAGAAAAGGTACTGACCAGCAATACAATCTACTTGATCACCCTGCATGACTCCATTCTTCGTACTGAAAGCTCAATTTGATGGCATGAGATATCTGTCTCTAAGAGTAATAAAAGGGCTGTCCAACCGCACTACAACTGAAGGATGTGATCTGTCTTGCCTGACACCATATTCCGTGCATCCCCAAATTCAGTAGCCCTGCCTCGTACATCATCAAGCAGATATGTTCACTCTGGTAGGATTTCTTGGACCTAGTGTTCTACGGCAGCTAAATGCAACAGAAGGATTTCTGTCTTCTAGTCTGTACCATGTTAATTTCCTTTTCCCATTTGGATGAAATAGTAGCATGACCCTTATTGCCCATTCCTGAGATGAAAAGCAGCACTGCTGTGCCACACGTGACTTATTCACTGGTTTATGGACCCCGATCTCTCGAAGGATTATCTTTAATACACAAGGTATCCTGGAGTGCTAAATGGTGCTTCGGGGTGTCGGTGAAGTGGTTGAGAAATGGGTCAGAATCACATGGAGAAAAGGAAACTCCCCACTGGCCACACATTTTAAAGAGCTAAGAAGTCTCATCAGAGAAGACCAAGAAAAAGGCTCCCATGGGCCATTTATCTGTAAACAGAACTTGGAAATACTTTCCACTTGGAATTTATTCCCAGTTTGGAAGCAGTTATGCAAATCAGAGTTGGGCCAAACTCAAGACCAATTCATTTAATTTATTTCTTATCCTTGGAATGTACTTTTTTGAGGGGGGGCAGTAGGGGCTTCTGCTTTCTAAGAGGAGGAAATGTATCAGTCGTTTGACTCTTGGGTTCCTCAACACTGACCTATGGTTTTATGAGAGTTGGAAGGATATTAGTGAGAAAAATCCTGGGGAACAGAAGTGTTGCAGTTTAGACTCAGCTTTCAGATGGTGAGCAGGTCTTCTCCAAAATACTTTCCTCTTCCACAAAGTGCCCTCTTTCTGAGTATAGAACTTGAGCACCAAACCAGCTCCATCTCATTAAAACAGGTGCAAAAGGAAAGGTGAAGTGGGACTACCATACATAGCAGTCAGGAACCCTGTCCCAAATGTGCCTTCCTGGGCTTTACTGTGGAGAATGAGAAATAACCCCATCCCCAGGGTGGTGGTGACAATATGTCTTGGTTCCCCTGGGCCAGTGACAGGCCAGAACTGAAATAGAAAAGGGGTGGGAGTATGGTAGAATAGGGAACAGTAACATCAGGAAGGGGGTGGGAGACAGCCAAACCTTCCACTTCCCCATGAAAGGCTCTCCTCTTGGACCAGCTTTCCTCTCTCCCAACTCCCCTTTACTCTAACATACTTGAAACCACAGAAGCATTTCTCACTCCTCCTCCTTCCCTTTCTACATCCACTCTATCTGCACAACAGATGTGTTTTTACTGGGCTCGTGGCTTCCTCTCCCCAATTCCAGTGGAGCTATCCACGTCCATCATTTTAAGTTACACTTGGGCAGTAAACTCTCCCTCTTGCTGAACCCCATCTCCCAAATTCTCAGTGGAAGAAGTCTAAGTGAGGCCCAGGAAGCTGCAATTCTAGCAGTTTCCCAAGTGATGCTGATGCCGATACTGCTAGTTCAGAGACCCAACTTTAAGAACCACTGACCTCAAGAGATGAAAAATGTGATGCACAAATGAGAGAAAGCCTGACTCCCTGCAGTTTTCTAAAGCAGAGCCTCCCCTCAATTGGCCTGTATTGGAGTCAGCCTGAGAGTTTATTAAAACACAAATGCTGGGGTCTACTCTTGGAGATTCTTGTTCATCAGGTCTGAGGGCCTGGGAGTTTGCATTTTGAACAAGTTTCCAGGTGATGTTGGAGCTGTCCAGGAACACGTTTTCAGAAGCACTGATGTAAGGATCACATCACAAAATGAGCTAAATGGGGTGACCAACATATGGTAAAGCTGCTTGTTTTCATTTTGACTCAATACACAGTTACTTACACAACAGTTTTGAAATGATGAGGGCATATTTGCAGAAGAGTTTGAAAAATCCATGAGCCAAAGAAGACCCGCTTTTTTTTCCCCAGAGGGTCTTAAGTGCACAAAAACCCTGTTCCTTTTTTAAAAACCTTTTTCAAGAGTACAGCAATGAGACAGCCTGCTGTGATGTAGTCAAAACATAAACCATATACTGAGGCTTAACTACTGAACTGAAAGTAGAATCCCTCTGGGGTTGCCTGCATTTTGGATATAGTTCACATACTGGTTCTTTGAAGCCAAACACACATTTAAATGGGTTACTTATATTTGCCTCTGAGGGTCATAAGGAAAAAAAATGTTTCGAAAGAAATCTTTCTGATAAAAATCTTTCCAACTATGAGAGACAATAGAATTGTTTTTTCTTTATATTAAATTTATCTTCTGGGTGACTGTGCCATATGTGAGAGAGATACATGCTTCTATGTCTCTGGTTTGTATAGACATAGAAATGAAAATGACTTGGGGCGCCTGGGTGGCTGAGCCGGTTAAGCATCTGACTCTTGATTTCAGCTCAGGTCAGATCCCAGGGTTGTGAGATCAAGCCGTGTATCTGGCTCCCCGCTGGGTGTGGAGCCTGCTTAAGATTCTCACTCTCCCTCTGCCCCTTCCTCCCTCTTAAAAAAAAAAAAAAAAAAAAAAAAAAGAAATGAAAAGGACTTGTCAATTATATAATAAGTGATAGGATCCCAGAATTTTAGAGTTGAGAGTCACCTGAGAGATCATACAGAGGGGATACACTTTAGAGAGCAGAAAGTGAGACTCAGAGAGGCTATTCTTGCCCCCAAATCACCTGATTTGTTTGGGCAAGACGAAGATTCAGGTCAACTGACCCTAGAGCTCCCTCTTCCCATGATGCTCTGCAAATTCACTGCCTTATCTAAACAGCTCCCCCTTCCAAACCCCATTTCTCCTTTCATTCTGGAATCTTCTTGCTTACTTCTGCCCATATCCTATCATTCACATCCAATAAATTCTTCCTTTATAATTTCAGAGGAAGCCATTCTACTTTTCCATCCCTCATGATAGAATTCTACTTAAGAACTATGGGACTCAGTGGTGTGCTGGAGCTAGTTTGTATTGGCTCTTGAGAACTCTTTGTTAAATTTTCAGAAATTTTGCTACCTGATTGTTAAACACAGCCATAAAAAAAAAAAAAAAAAAAAAAAATACATATATATATATATATATATATATATATATATACACATATATATATGTTATCTTGCAAAAAACCAAATGATATTATCAAAGAAAAGACTAAAACCTCACCTCTAACTTTATTACAATTTACTGTTATCGATGGTCTTGAGGTTATTTACATCTATTGCATATGGATGGTGGAATTGCTATGGAATGGTGCACTAGTATACATCTGGTCCCAAGTCCATGTTCAGTGACGTCATATCGGTAATCTGAAATCAGCCACGGTGGAAGTATTTACACCACAGAAATTGGCAAATGCCACAAGTAAGGATTTTTCTTCCCAGAGAGATGTTTGTTAAAAATTTATCAGCACACCACTTGTTATGGGCTGACTTGTGCCTCCCTCAAAATGTGACTTTATTTGGAGAAGGCCTTTAAAAGAATTAATTCAGATTAAAAGAAGTCATATTGATGGGCCCTAATTCAATCTGACTGGTGCCCTTTTAGGAGGAGAAAATCTGGATACATAAAAGGACACCAGGGACATGCACATGCAGAAAAAGGGCCATGCGAGGTCACAGCAAGAAGGTAGCCAACTGCAAACCAAGGTGAGGAGCCTCAGAAGAAACCAAACCTGCTGACACCCTGATCTTGGACTTGTAGCCTCCAACACTGAGAAAATTAATTTCTATTGTTTAAGCCACCTAGTCTAGAACTTTGTTATGGTAGGCTGGGCAAGCTAACACAACTGTACTTGGACCTACTCACACATAGGTTCTAACCGTGAAATCCTTGACTTCTAGGTTTTATAACTCCCTTTTTCGTGTATCTCACAACATTATGCAAAAGTGCAGGTATCTACAAAAGTCCACAACTTTTAATAAATTCATCAGTTAAGAAAGAGGATAATTCTCTTTAAGAACTTAAAACTCACTTTCTGCTATTCTTCTATTTCATCTAACTTGCACATTGTTTCTTACAGCACAAACTATCAATCTCAGTATTTTGGAACTGCTAACTATTAAGCTGAACCATAGGAAATTGCTAGTAGTTGGCCATATTTTTTTTTTTTTTTGAGTTATGAAAATGGCAATGTCCTATGGTTCAATTTCATAGAATTTGTGCTGCTTGGTACCCTCTGTCAGATGTCTCATCCTTACAAGGCTTTAGCAAACTGAAGATTATGAGTGGGATTCACATGACGAATACTGTGTGTCCCATAAAGCGTTTATTTGCAATTTGAATTAGCTCCCAACATTTAAAAACTGAGCAAGTGCCCCAAGAACTTGAGATTCTGGGTTCCTTGAAACATGAATGATCAGGCAATACTGTGCCTGGAAACCAGTCACTCCTGGAAACCAGTCCTTCAACATGGAGCACACTCTCCAGATTGTCCCAGTCCCTTACACAAGCCATGTGGCCCATCTGTAATACCTGCCTGGTCCCAGGCATATCCACGTGGGCAACTGAAACCTATCCTTCCTATTCTTTTTACTTCTTTATCCGGCTCACATCTCATCAGCCAGCAGGATACGTACAAAGTGAGATAATGAATCATCTAGAGTCAAGATGGCAAACCTAGAAAGATAGGTTCCCCAGGACTCAGTGCCATTCATATTTGCACACAAGTCAAATGGAGAAAGGCTCTGAGGCCCAAAACCAATGGGTACCAAAGTTATTAATAAAATAATTTGCTGACAACTCCTATGAATATTTGGCATCATCTGAATACAATTAAATGACACTTAGGGTTCACCTTGGAAGTGCTATACAGATGAAAATGTCATAATTACTGTATTTTAGAAGGACAAACTTAAAGGAAAAATATCAAATCTTTATTCATGTAAATGCTTAGTACTTTCATTGGCAGATACGTTTCTCTCTAACCTATTTTTTTAATTTCAAGATCTCATTTCATTTATCTTGCTGCAACTGAAATCACTGCCTAATGGCTCTCTGGTCTGTTAGTTGGGTTACTTCTAATATTTAAGGCCTATTCTAAGTTGCTTTCTTGATAAGAAAAGATGCCTAAAAGAAGTTCCTTATCTGCAAAGAAAATAAATAGAAATTGATCTCAAAGGCACAATTTGTTCCTTAATTAATGTTTATGATGGTCTCCATAATCACACTCAAACGCTATTACTTTTAATCATGTCAATTTATATGGATTGAAAAGCACAACACAATGTATCTCTATGATCTCAAAGTTTGGAAATATTTCTGAGTGTGAATTGGCCTAAGTATCCTCTGATAGTTTTATTGACTAGCAGTCAATAAATAATATTAACCCAATCATTGCATTTTGGCTATAGCCACTAAATCACACAATCATTTCAAAAACTAATGAAGAAAAAAAATAGAACTGTCTAGGTTTCCTCAGGCTACAAATAAAAATCTACAAAAATCTCATGCATTTCATGTTGTAATCATCCTAATTTTCTAATTTGAAAGTAAGGGATTAGACTGTTATGGAGGGCTCATGAGAGAGCATGTTTCTATGGCTGATTAATAATGGAAGACTCCAACATTAGAGCTTGGTAGTCCTTAAGGATTACCTAAGGCCAGTTTCTTAATTTCACAGATATAGAAACCAATGTCTGATGAGAAGCAGTGAATTGTTCAACAAGACTAAATCCTGAACTTCAGTCCATGATAACAACACACACATACATGCACACGTACATATCACACTCAGATATAACCTCCATCTATACCCCAAGACATCCACATCCAGAGAGATTTCTGCATGTTACCTTTTAATTTACTCTTACTTAATTCCTCTAGATTATGTTGTCATTTTAATGACTGTTTAGATAGCTATTCTAATCTATTAAGGTTTCCCCAGAAAAACTCACATAGAGAACTTCCGCTCAATCCCTTCATAGCTGTATTATAAATACACATCCGTATATCACACTTACCTATTTCATACTCTCATGATGAGTCATTCATCCTAAATCCTAATAATGACCCTTGGCCAATAAATCCACACTATAGTTTTGACTGGAATACAAGAAAGTTAAGTTCCCTCTGCCACAGAGCCTTGCACCTCCCTTTCCTTTATGTTGGAGCAAAGTTCAGCTGCCTCAGTAGATCCTGTGAGTGCTCATCAATACATACTGAGCTAGTAGTCCCAGGCTTTCATTTCACTAACAACAAGGCAAAACCAGCTTTCATCTCAACTCCAGTAAATGAAGAGAAGACATGGGAGCCCATTACTTTAACTGTGTTGGCCAATTAATAATCTCCTTCTCAAGTGCCTAGAAATTATAAGATAGATTTCTTGATTAATCAGACCCAGGCTAAAATTGTGACTGGGCTTTTCTCACAAGTATGGTGTGGTATCATCTAGTCCCTATGGTTTTGAGGAATAGGTCACATATTCCAAAAGTTCTGAAAGTTGTGGTGACATGGGGCTCTAAAATGAGGTGTTCTGACTTCTAGGCCCAGGCAAGCCCCATAGTCACAGAAAGAAGTCTCCGGTCTCCAGACCCGGAGGTGTCCTCCTGGGCTGTAACAGTAGCTGCCTCCATCTCCCTCCTGCCACCCATCTGCTCCCTCTCGTTTCTCTTCCATGAAGCAGCTAGACTCATCTGAGTGAATACGATCATCTCCTCCGCTCAGAGTCTTATGATGACTGTTGCCTGAGTATAAAAGTAAACCTCCAAGGTTTTGCTCTATCAGGCTATTCCTGACATATCCACCCTCCTCTTGTCTATCCTATTCCTTCTGCTCCAGCTCACCTGTTCCCTTCACCAGCCTTTCCTTACTTAACCAGGCTGCCACCAGATCTCTGTCCAGCCCTGATCCCTTTCCAGGGAATGTTCTTTGTTCCCCTCCACTCCTTGTTACCTACAGCTCATTATCTCAAGCCTCTGCTCAATTGTCAGTTCTTCAGGGAAGCCTTTCTTGCCCTCCCTCCCTCTTAGGAAATGTAATTAAAACTACAATGTGAGGGGGCCCCTCCCTGGCTCAGTCAGTTGAGTATCTGACTCTTGGTTTCAGCTCAGGTCATGATCTCAGGGTCCTGGGATCAGCCCTGAGTTGGGCTCCCCGCTCAACAGGGAGTCTGCCTGAGATTCTCTCTCTCCCTCTGCCTGTGCCCTTCCCCCTGCTCATGCACTTGCTTGTGGTCTCTCTAAAATAAATAAATAAAATCTTAAAAAAAAAAAAAACTACAATGTGATATCACCCTATACTCAACAGAATGTTTAAAACAAAAATGATTGACACTACCAGGGCTAGTGAGGATATAAAGGAACTAGAAATCGCATACATTGCTACTACAAATGCAAAATAGTGCAGCCATTTTGGAAAAACAGTTTGGCAATATCTACTAGCGATGGACATGTACACACTTTGATCAAGTAATTCCATACCTAATTCTCTATACCCACCAAAAATGTGCACGTTTTTATTAAAAGACATGGAGTAGATTGTTCATAGGAGCACAATTTATAACAGACAGAAAATTAGGAAATACTCCCATTGTCCATTTTCACATCTAGTTGTAAATCTCTGATTCTCTGATTATATAATCCTGCTTCAGTAATTCAACACGTGAAACTGGGAAGCCAAGGACCTATACACTAGAACTAATTTTGTAAGACCAGCACATATTCAGGCGAGGGAAAGAAAGACTTGTGTCTCTGGCTGACCACTATTTCTCTGACAAGTAGTACAGTATTTGGAACATTACAGGTCCTTGATTTTTTGTGCTTTTTGTTGAATGAATGGGAGACTGAATGCCTACTAAACTGGCCAAGTATTTTTTCAGTGTACAGTACCCTCAAGTGAACCAAAATACCAAGATCAATCAGTCCCTGTTACTTCTCCCACCCTGGTTCGTAATACCTAAGTATGTAAGTCCATTCCTTAAGTCTTAAGACTACACCCTACCAGACTCTACTTCCACTTCTCATCACCTCTTGCGTCCAGATCCCATTAGCATCTCGTTGTTCTGGTCAATTTACAGCTTGTGAGGTAGGTTGTTAGCTCACTTACAAGGAGACACCTTAGGGTACTTTTGACCCAATTGGAGAAAATAGGTAATAAACTATGGCTTCCAAATGAGGAGACTGTAAGTCAATCTTCTCTGATAGTATTTCCGGTCAGGTAATACTAGAAAAATTTTTTGACTGACTTGAACATAGAAAGGGTGAAGATTTTTTTAGGGATGGAGATTAAATTATTTTTTTTTTAAAGATTTTATTTATTTGACAGAGAAAGACACCAAGAGAGTGAACACAAGCAGGGGGAGTGGGAGAGGGAGGACCAGGCTTCCCGCTGAGCAGGGAGCCCGACGTGGGGCTCGATCCCAGGACCTTGGGATCATGACCCAAGCCGAAGGCTGACACTTAACGACTGAGCCACCCAGGCGCCCAGGGATGAAGATTAAATTATTAAGAAGAGATTTAGGGTATTTCTTACTTCAAGATGTAAAATTGTATTACACCAGGAATATACTACTTACAGAAATACTAATCCTGTTTCAAACAGTATTATTGAAATTCCACATATATCTTTTAAATCTGTCTTCACCATCAAGAGAACCATACTTTCATTAGCTAAGAATTTTCCAGAGTATCGTTTTATTTCCATTTGAGATGCTGACTTTTTGAGTCCATGTAAAATGATACCACTGGAAAATTTAAGTCAAGCCTTAAGCACTCATTTGTAAAACCTTAGGATTCATTACTTATTTATTCATCCTTTAAGTGTTCGTGATCTCCACAACACAAGCACTTGCTCTGTTGTTTTTGAAAGTGATCTTCAAAAGCCTTCTAGCCAATGAAATCCAACACCATGTTACATTTGTCTCTTTTTAAAAGACTAATTCTTCTCACATGGCCCCTATAAGTATTCAAAACCAGCATTAATGGAGGATGTATTAGGCTAATGTGTTTTACCCAAACAAGATTCTTGGTTGTTCAAAATCAAGTGACCATGAGACCGCTCCACATGTGCAACACTTTATAAAGACCTCAGGATAAATACACACCTTTTATTCTGAGGGCTTGTTGTGGGCATAATCCCCAATTTACATTCAGTCATGTATGAAAGGCTGCATGCTTTGTGGAGGTTGGAAGAGGTCCCCAAAACGACACAGCTACCACCACCACCACCACCACCACCCACCACCACCACCGCCCCATGATCTGTTCCCCAGGGTTTAGGGCGTGAGGCTTGGGTTGAGGGATGGGGTCGGAGGACAGCTTCTCTGGGGCAGCCACCTAGAATCTCTTTAATTTCCAACTCCAAATTCTAAGTCCTGCCTTGCTGGCTACAAAGCCAGTTTCCCCATAGGAGACTTCAAACATGGAACCAAATGGAGCTCAAACCACTTAGCACGGGGTCAGCCTGAGGTGGATAACAGAGCTTTTCACAAATACCCTGTCGTTCTTCTTGAGTATCTTGCTAGGTATCCTCCTAAGAAGCAAGGGAATAATCATGCTATGCCTCAGCCTCCTCCAGCCTTCTCCTGCTGCAAAAGGGAATGGAAATGAATGCCCTACCTGTCTGTCTTTTGAGCGAGTTATGAGGTTTGGTTATTTTCTCTGCTTCCCTCTCAGAGGCACAGATAAAAAGCTCTGATATTCACATTCACCACACATTATGTATTAATGCAAATTAAGCTTTCTGAACCCTGAGCTACAAAGAATTATTTTTAGAAGGTTATAAACCTATGAAGAAAAAAGTAAAAGGGATCTGGTATCACTGGTACTGTCACATACCCAGCTAGATTTCGTATGCCAATCCCCACCTGGCCCCATCCGCAATTGCAGGGCTCACTTCCCTCTATGCAATCCTTCACATGCTATGTGATGCTATTTCTCTAATAATCATATTGGGTTTTTGCCTAATTTTTTTCCTTGAATTTCTATCACACTCAAATATAGTTCTAAATTTGATTCCACATTTTTAAGGCATTTAAAAAAATAATCATTCAATTATACTGGGTATAAAATTCTCTCTACCCAGTACACCTCAGAGGATGCTACAGTCCAGCGTTCAAATGAAGTATGACACAGGAATTCCATGGCCACATTGAAAAGGTGATTTCCCAGGAGTCATCTCTCAGTTCAAGACATTGAACTTGAGGGGTGCCTGGGTGGCTCAGTCGGTGAAGCATCCAACTGTTGATTTTGGCTCAGGTTATGATCTCAGGGTTGTTTTTTTTTTTTTTTTTTAAAGATTTTATTTTTTTATTTGAGAGACAGAGAATGAGAGACAGAAGCATGAGAGGGAGGAGGGTCAGAGGGAGAAGCAGACTCCCCGCTGAGCAGGGAGCCCGATGCGGGACTCGATCCCGGGACTCCAGGATCATGACCTGAGCCGAAGGCAGTCGCTCAACCAACTGAGCCACCCAGGCGCCCCTGATCTCAGGGTTGTGAGATCCAGGCCCATGTTGGCCTCACACTAGGTATGGAGCCTGCTTGAGATTCTCTCTCCTCCTCTTCCTCTGCCCCTCCCCACTTGTATGTTCTCTCCTCTCTCTCTCAAAATAAATAAATTAATTAATTAATTAAATATATAAATAGAAGACATTTAACTTTAAAAGAAGCTCAGCATATGCACAAGTTCTGTTTTTCCTTCTATTCATGGTTTAAATAGGCAGTACTTTTAAGCCAATCATAAATGTGAAGACTTCAGGTTTGTAAATGGGTTTACAGCATCAACTCTTGAGCTGGGAAGGTAAGGGGAAAAATGACTGAAATGAGAGTTTAAAAATAGGTATGCCCAGGGGCTAGTGCTGGTTTAAGTCTCTTTTAACATCACTCACCAAGAAAACTTGCTATTTAAGGACAATTTAATAGGGGTAGAACTTAAGAACTGGAAGGAATCAGAGTATTGCATAAGCAAACTGTAGCCTGGGCAGGATAGGTGCTTACCCAAGGTGAAGGAGTTGCAGACTCCAAGCCAGGCTTTCCAAATTTTCTGACTTCATGTACAGTGGTTTTTCTAACTACATTTGACCCTTGAAGAACACTGGGGTTAGGAGCACTGATCCCCTGTGCAACTGAAAATCAGTGTTTAATTTAGACCCCCACCAAATTTAATCGCTAAAAGCCTACTGTTGACTAAAAGCCTTATGGATAACAACACATATTATGTTTTATGTATTATGTTCTGTGTTCTTACAATAAACCAAGCTAGGGAAAGAAAAAGAAAAACAAGAGGAAGAGAAAATACATTTATAGTACTGTATTTACTGAAAAAGAATCCACATATAAGGGGACCCATGCAGTTAAACCAGTGTCGTTCCAAGGTCAACTGTATGTACATGGAATATTAACTTTTTTTTTTTAAGATTTTATTTATTTCTTTGACAGAGAGAGAAAGAGCACAAGCAGGGGGAGCTGCAGAGGGAGCGGGAGAAGCAGGTTCCCCACTGAGCAGGGAGCCTGACATGGAACTCGATTCCAGGACCCAGAGATCATTAATGGAGCCAAAGGCAGATGCTTAACTGACAGCCACCCAGGCGTCCCTTATCTTAACTTTTTAAATAAATGTTATTTGCTTATCTGTCATAGGTTTCAAAATCAAGGAGTCAATGTCTTAACAACTGCCTATTATGAGTGACAGGATTCAAAGAGAAAAATAGTTGTGATAAAGGAGATACCATTTAAGACTTTGAGACACATTGTCAAGATACTGAAATTCTTGACAACTCTCTGAAATAATCTTTCTAAACTGACTTGTCGGGGTACCTGCATGGCTCAGTCGGTTAAGCGTCTGCTCAGGTCATGATCCCGGGGTCCTGGGATTGAGACCAGAGTTGGGCCTCCTGCTCAGCGGGGAGCCTGCTTCTCCCTCGTCTGCATCCCCCACTTGTGCTTGCTCACTCTTTCTCAAATAAAATCTTTAAAAAAAATAAACTAACTTATCTTTCTGTCCACTGCCATATTTGATTCCAGCCTATGATGACCAGTTCAACAACTGGTATTCCAGTTTGTAAGAGACCAGAATAGGAAGAATTATTATACTTATTATTTTTTTATAACAACGCACTTATTGACCTATGGTGGCCTACAGTTACAGGATGTATTGTCTGACTGTATGTGCTATGCTCTGGGTATAATATGTTGTTCTACTCCAATACACCTGTGCTTGTAGTAATTATGCCATCCATCCACTTAAACATTGAAAAATATACATTCTAAAACTTTAAATCCACCTACATATTAAGGGTTGAGACTATTCTTTATCATCTTCCATTTAAAAAGGAGATGATTGGCCCTGATTCAGAGGCATTAAGTTTAGTAGTAGTTATTAAAAGTGCCTTTTATTTTACCTTAAAAGAAAAAGAATTAGAGTTGACACAGTATTAATAAGCTGTCTTCCTGTTTCTATCTTATCTCCTGTCATATAGATATTCATCTTTAAACACAAAGGTACTTGATCAATCAAATAGCTGAAGTCAAGATAGTTAGGTGTACTGCTTTCTTAGATTATTATATGAAAAATGCTCCAGATAAACCAATGCTCTAGGGGAATCCTGACCTTCAGATTCCTTTTAAATTTTATATTTGAATTAATTGTTGACAGTAGATTCATCAAAATGGCAGAATTTTTCTTTTCTTTTCTTGTCTTTTCTTTTCTTTTTTTTTTTTAAACATGATGAATGACTTGTTTAAACTTTAGGAAGGCATAGCCTCGGTCTCTGTGGAAACAAACTTTTTATTAATAGTCAGGAAAGAAATTAGTTATAATGGAGGTTAACTCTCACTTTAGAGGTTTGGGTGCTTAGGCTCTGAAAGGAAAAGAAAAAAAAGTTAGTCAACTAGTAAACAATAGGGCCAGTATCCAAACATGGATGTGGTGGATGTATTTTCCAATGACAGTGGCAACAGTATCTCTCATCCCATATGCTCTTTTGTAGCATGATTCTGCCACTCCCCAGCAAGACATGGAGCCTAACTCCCCGATATGAAGTGACTCATTTGTAACCAATAAATGCACTGAAAGTGATGCTGTGTGGGCTTCTAAGGCTAGATCAGAGAAACCTGGCAACTTCTGCCTTGGTCGTTTGAAATGGATGTTTTTCTCAGAACTCAGAGAAGTTAGGGGATCTACTGAGATAACAAATAAAATGCTTGGGTCTGGCTAGCCATCATCAATATTTACTACTTGTAAGTGCCATCCAGAAGAGTGAGGGTGGAGAACAGGATTTCTAACAGAGATACATTAGAATATAGACAAAATGTCAAGAACATAGGTAGGAGGGATGAAGAAAGGATGGGAGAGGAGGAGGACAGAAAGCAGAGATGAGGAGAGAAGGGACAGAAAAGGAAGAACAGATTGAGGTCACAATAATTCATTTAGATCTGATTTAAGAATAACTAAACTAGGTACTCTTCAAGAGAGAGTAGAGATAGTAACTTCCTAAAAGCACCTGCTATGGAAACAGATTACAAAGTGAAAGTGAAAACAACCTAAAACCCAGTGCTGAGGGTAAAAAAGTAAAAGAAAACCTATAGAATATGGTGCCAGTCCATCTTTAGCCAAAACCTTCTTGGAAAATAAAAATTGCCCCTAATTATAACCATCTTAGATAACATTCACCCTTTATTCCAACCTTCCCAATTGTTTTGACAGCCTGTGAAATTTCTCATCTCTCATGATAGTGTAAAAGCAGCAGAAAGACTTCCTTGTGTCTAAAAATAGCAGAGGAGAGAAGTAGAAGAGTGAACAGCTAGATCCTGAGGAGACTTGAGGATGGGGTACAGGAACAATTTAGCACTGACCAACAAGAACCAATGGTTGAGATCCAGATGGAATGATGGACATTTCAAAGGATACCAGTATAGGCAAATGATGCTGGACTCCACCCCTAATTCCTGGGCACTGTGTCCCTGACACTTGGAATACTCTGGGGGGCAAGGAAACAACACTTACAATGATCACAATTAAATCTCTGCCACCCCAGTGGAATAGGACTGGAGGATGTATCATAATAAAAATTGACTAAAATTCCCCCCTCTGGAAAGTTTTATTTCCAGCACATGTAAGTGTGTGGTCAGATAATTATGCCCCCGCACTTTCTTCTAAGCCCACCCTTGTGGGAAAAATGATGAATTTTACTGACTTTCTAATTAGAGTATTTCATGACAGGTCATTGAAAACTACATGTGTGGTATCTGTGAATGTTTCAAACCAGTGGTTCGAAGCCTAGGATGATCCTCCTCTCCCATTTTGCACCAGTAGGAATTGGTCAATGTCCAAAAGACATTATTAGTTATCACAACTGGGGGAGGAGGGTGCTTCTATATGATTTTCTTTTACTTTTGTACCCTCAACACTGGGTTTTAGGTTGTTTTCACTTTCACTTTGTAATCTGTTTCCATAGCAGGTGCTTTCAGGAAGTTACTATCTCTACTCTCTCTCGAAGGGTACCTAGTTTAGTTGGCAGCTTGTGTATAAAAGGTCAGAGATGCTGCTCAACTTCCTACAATCCATGGGGCAGCCTCCCACAACAAAGAATTATCCAGACTGAAATGTCAATACCACTGAGATTGAGAAACACTCTTCAAATGTTAATGCCCCAAGAGCTTTCCTTGAACATGACTTAGTTGAATAGAGACTTATGTGTACCAAAAAAAATGTCCAGGAAATATCTTAATCCCAGACTCCGGCTTCATTTCTTTCACATACAAATTTGCAAGTACAATGTGCTCTACATATCACTCAGCAATACTAGCCCTTTCAAAAGTTGTTACCAACTACAGGTAGGTGACTTTTATTTACTTAGGCTGAATTTGCCCCTCCTCAACTCCCAACGCTTGTCCACTTATTCAACCAACAAGTGGCATGCACCAAATTTTTCTACTGAAGGTCTGAAGATCTTATCAGGAGATCATTAAAGAAATTAATACATTCCAAGATTTTGTACAGTGTTTTCCTGTAAAAAGAGTCAAAGCAAAATCTTAGGGAATAATCCATTGGGGTCACTTGAACTGTGATGGGAGGAATCAACAGGGTATGGCTAAATTTACTTATGAGGAGTCAAAGAGCCTTGGACTGGTCCATATTTATATTATTTACAATCTACTGTTGGCTCTCACTCTATGTGCTGGTCCACTGACTTCTTGAAATCCCTTGCAGTTCATATTCATGTGCATTTAGTCTAAAAGCACTAAATCTATTTCATCTATGACCACAAAGAGAAAATATCTCCGTCCTTGGAATAACTTACAGTATATAGAGGAATAAATGGCTTTTAGAAATTTTAGACTGCATCAAGAGGAAGGCTATGGGAATCAGGCTCATTTTGTTGGCAACGTCTAAACATTACAGTAGATGAATTTTTTTATCAGTTTGGAATTATCGACACATCCTATTAAGGAGTTTCCCATTATGTCTAGTTCAGGAAAAAAAAAAAAATCTCTTAAACATAAATGAGGAAAGGTGTCAACCAGCCCTTCCACTCTGAAGACAAAAATAGTCCATTTATTTCACAGTCGCTTTAGCAAGCTGTAAGGATAATATTATCTCCCCATGAAAGATTTAGTTTCTGGAAAGTACAAAGTATTTCTCACACCTCTTCACAAAACACACTGTAATAAGAAATTTAGAATGAACTTGAAAAACCCATGAATGTTAAATTCTTTGTGTTTAACAGATCCCATCCTATAAGCACTTTTAATTACCTCCTGTTGCTTTTTGATTTAATGTAAGTTACTATGGTAAGTATTAGTGGGTATTTTTGAGGTGAAGTCACATCATTGTGTTTTTCTGTTTTGTTTTGTTTTTTGCTGCAGAACTTCAATTCTTCAGCATGTACATAAAGCCATCTGTTTATATGCACTCTGAAAGCCAGATTTTTCAAAACAGGAGAACACAAAATGTGGAAAGTTCCTGATTATAAGCATTTCAAATCTGTTTGTATATAAACAATGCTCTTTCCCTGATGTGTCATTCTCACAGAAAAATGCAAAAAAGGAGAGATGGTTTTATTCATTAGAGGCTCCATAGACAGTAGTATAGATGAAGTTAGGGAAATATAACCAAAGTAGAAGGGGAGGTGAGCATCTGAGGGTTTGTCTGCATAATTATTCCTATAATATCCTAGTTTCCCCTGGTCAAAATAACCCTTATTCTCAGTCCATATGTTTCTAGTAGGGTTGATCTCACCCAACACCTCCAGGAATGGGGCCAGCTATTCCAGTCTGACACCAAAAACAAAATGTGGTGGTGGGGGGTTTAAAAATGTAGTGTTTTAGAATGTGTTCAAACTTAAGTTATCAACATAAAATAGCTTGTTATCAATACAGGTAGTTATGTAAGGCTCACAGTAACCAAAAGCAGAAACCTATAGACACCTAAAAGATAAGAAATAAATCTAAGCATTACTCTAAGTCCTAAAGCCACAAGAGAGCCAAAGAAGAAGAAAGGAACAGAGACCCACAAAACAGGCAGAAAGCAATTAACAAAATGAAAATAAGTACACACCTATCAACAATTACTTTAAATATAAATGGACTAAATTCTCTAATCAAAAGACATACAGTGGCTGATTGATTAAAAAAAAAAAATCTCTATGCTTCAAATGTAAGGACACACACAAAGTGAATGGATGAAAAAAGATCTTCCATGCAAATGGAAACCAAAAGAAAGCTAGGGTAGCTGTACTTATATCAGATGAAGTAGACCTTAAAACCAAGACTGTAGTAAGAGACCAAGGAGGGCATTACATAAAAATAAAGGGATCAATCCAACAAGATGATATAACATTTTTAAAATACTTATGCATCCAATATAGGAAAACCTAAATACACAAAGCAAATATTAACAGACCTAAAGGGAGAAGATGACAGCAACATAATAATAGTAAGGGACTTTAATACCTTACATCAATGGACAGATCATCTAAATGGAAAATCAATAAGGAAACAGCAGCCTTAACACATTAGACCAGATGGACTTGATACATATAGAACAGTCTATCCAAAAGCAGAATACACATTCTTCTCAAGTACACAAAGAACATGGCCCAAAATAGACCATATGTTAGGCTACAAAACAAGTCTCAATAAATATAAGACAGAAATCATATTAAACATCTTTTCTCACCACAGTGGTATGAAACCAGAAACCAATTACAAGAAGAAAACTGGAAAAACCACAAATATGTGGAGATTAAAAAAGAAAAAAAAACAAGCTATTGAATATCCAGTGAGTTAATGAAGAAATCAAGGGAGAAATAAAAAAAAATACCTTTGAACAAATGACAATGAAAACACAACACACCAAAATTTATAGGATTCAACAAAAGCAGTTTTAAAAGGGAATGTCTTTGTGATAGAGGCCTACCTCAAAAAATAAGAAAAATCTCAAAAACAATCTAACTTTACATCTCAAGGAACTAGAAAAAGGAGAACAAATGAAGCTAAATCAGTAGAAGGAAGAATACAAAAATCAGAGTGGAAATAAATGAAAGAAACACAAAAAAGACAATAGCAAAGATTAATGAAATGAAGAGCTGGTTCTCTGAAAAGAAGCAAAACAGACAAACCTTTAGCTAGACATACCAAGAAAAAAAATAGAGGGCCCAAATTAACTCAGAAATGAGATAAGTTATAACAGTTACCACAAAAATACAAAGGATCATAAGACACTACTATGAATAATTTTATAGCAACAAATTAGAAACATAGAAGGAATGAATAAATTCCTAGAAACATACAGCCTTCCAAGACTGAACCATGAAGAAATAGAAAATCTGAATAGATGGCTTACTAGTAAGGAGATTACTTCCATAATCAAAAACCTCTCAACAAACAAATGTCCAGGACCAGATGGCTTTACTAGAGAATTTTACCAAACATTCAAAGATGAAATCAATACCAACCCTTCTCAAGCTTGAAGAAGAGCGAACATTTCCAAACTCATTTAATGAGGCCAGTATTAACCTGATAATCAAAATGGACAAGACCATAAGAAAATTATAGGCCAGCATCTCCAATGAACATAGATGCAAAAATCCTCAACAAGATATTAGCAAACCAAATTCAACAATATATTACAAGAATATTTTGATCAAGTGGGATTTATTCCAGGTAGGCAAGGATGTTTCAACATCCACAAATCAATCAACATGATACACCACATTAACAAAATGCAGGATTAAAATCATGTGATTTCAATAGATGCAGAAAAAGCATTTGACAAAACTCAACACCCTTTTAGGATAAAAGCTCTCAAAAAGTTGGTATACCTCAACATAATAAAGGCCTTAACATCAGCTAACATCTAACATCACCCTCAAGGATGCCCACTCTTAACACTTTTATTCAAAGTAATAATGGAAGTTCTATCCAGAGTAATTAGGCAGGAAAGAGAAAAGGCATCTAAATTGGAAAGAAAAGAATAAAACTACTTAAACTTGCGCATAACATAAATTTATATACGGAAAACCCGAAAGACTCCACTGAAAAACTTAGAATAAACCAATTAGAATAAATGAATTGTTATAAGATACAGAATCAGTAACAAAAATCTGTTGTGTTCTATACACTAAAAACAAAATATAAAAGAAATTTTTTGAAAATTCCATTTACAATTGCATCAGAAAGAATAAAATAGCTGGGAACAAATTTAACCAAGGAAGTGAAAGACCTGTACACTGAAAACTAAGACACCGATGAAAGAAATCTAAAAAGACACAAAAATTGAAAGATATCCGGTGCCTATAGATTGAAAGATTATTGTTAAAATGTCTACACTAC
This sequence comes from Phoca vitulina, assembly GCF_004348235.1. Lineage (NCBI taxonomy): Eukaryota > Metazoa > Chordata > Mammalia > Carnivora > Phocidae > Phoca > Phoca vitulina. The sequence goes on along the minus strand of NW_022589713.1, from coordinate 34,959,498 downwards.
CCAAAACAATTGACAGATTCAATGCAACGCCTATCAAAATTCCAATGGCACTTGTCAGAACAATCTTAAAATTCTTATAAAACCAAAAAAGACCCCAAATAGTTAAAGCTATCTCAAGAAGAACAAAGCATCCCACTACCTAATTTCAAACTATATCACAAAGTTTTTGTAATAAAAACAGTATGGTACTGACATAACAACAGACATCTAGTTCAACGGAATAAAGAACCTAGAAATAAACCCATGCATATATGATTAATTATACAGTAGGGAAAGGACAGCCTTTTCAGTCAATGGTGCTGGGGAAAAAACTGGACAGCCACATGCAAAATGATGAAACTAGACTACTCTTTTACACAAAAATTAACTTGAAATGGATTACAGACTTGAATGTACGACCTGAAACCATAAAACTAATAGAAAACATAGGTAAGTAAGCCCCTTGACATTGGCCTTGGTGATGATGTTTTGGATCTGACACCAAAAGCAAAGGTAACAAAATTAAAAAGTAGGACTACATCAAACTAAAAATCTTCTGCACAAAGGAAATCATCAATGAAATAAAAACCTACGGTATGGGAGAAAATATTTGCAAAATATCCAAAATATATACAGAACACATGTAACTCAATTGCAAAACAAAAACCCCAAATAATCCTATTTAACAAATAATCTTATTTAACAAATGGACACAGGACCTGAATAAAGATTTTTCCAAAGGAGACATAGAGATGGCCAACAGACACAGGAAAAAATACTATCACTGATTAATCAAAAACCACAATGAGATATCACCTAATATTTGTTAGAATTGCTATCATCAAAAAACAAGATATAAAATTGTTGGTAAGGATGTGGAGAAAAGACAATTCTTGTGTACTGTTGGTGGGAATGTAAATTGCTATAGCCACTATGGAAAACAGTATGGAGGTTCTTCAAAAAATTAATGAAACTACCATATGATCCAGCAATTCCACATCCAGGTATTTATCTGAAGAAAACAAAAACACTAATTCGAAAAGATATATGCACCCCATTTTCACTGGAGCATTATTTACAACAGCCAAGATACAAAAAAAAACCTAAATGCCCTTTGATGGATGAATGGATAAAGATATATGTATATGTACCGATAAACACACACAAAAGCATGAAGGGAAGGGTAGTACTCAGCCATAAAAAACGAACTGAATCTTGCCGTATGTGACAACATGGATGAACCTTGAGGGTATTATGCTTAGTGAAATATGTCACACCAAAAATGACAAATACTGTAAGGTTTCATTTATATGTGGAATCAAACAAAAATCAAAACCACCTCCCTCCCAGTGAAAAAGCCAAGTTTATAAATACAAAGAACAGACAGGTGGTTGCCAGCAGGGCGGGGGGGGGGGGGGGGGGTGCTGTGGATGCACTAAATGTGTGAGCAGAGTCAAAAAGCACAAACTTCTGTTACAAAACAGAAATTCATGGGGATGTATGTACAGCATGGTGATTATATGTTATCAATAATATTGTATTGAATATTTGAAAGTCATTAAGAGGAAATTTTAAAAGTTCTCATTACTATAAAAATATTTTATAACTGCATATGGTGACAGGAGGTAACTAGATTTATTGTGATGATCATTTCAGAGTGTATACATATATCAAATCAATATGAAGACCTGGAATATTTTGTCAATTTTACCTAAGAGTTTTTTTAATTAAAAAATAAAAAGACTACTCCAGTATACTATTACTGGATAAATATCCCACAACTTAGTGGCATAAAATGATAACTATGTTACTGCTCAAAAGTCGGTGAATCAGGAATTTGGGCAGGGCTCAGTGAGGTTGGATCATCTCCACTCCACGTGGCATTGGCTGAATTTATTCATTCAGCTGCATGCTGGCATCTTGGCTCAACTGGAAGATCAAAAATAGACTCTCACTAGGGCCATGGTGCTGGATGTCAGCAAGGAAATTCAATTCTCTCCCCCAAGATGGTTCTGATCACATTGTCTCATCCTCCAGGTCCTCTCCCTCTAGGTGGCCTCTCTTTCCACATGGATAGTCTTAGCTTTCTTCCACAGAGGTTCAAAGGAGAAAAAGAATGAAAGCAGAAGATTCCAAGACTCTTGAGAACTGAGTCCAGAAATGGCATAGCACAACTTTGGCATATTCTATTGGTCCAAACAAATAACAAGACCAGCCCAGTCTCCAGCGGTGGGGAAATAGTCTCCATCTTTTGATGGGAGCTGAGACAATGTTTTATTATAAAACGGCACGTGGAATCTGAGTCCATCTTTGGAGGGAAAAAATATGCTATACCAAAGACCTCAGCTATACAAGCACCAGGAGAAAAGTGTTCCATTTAGGTTTGAATTGATAGGGGGATAAAATCTAAATTTAGAGTTGCTGGCTGCCATCTTGTCACATGAGTGAAGAACCTGCGAATGGAGTCAACTCACAGCTCAAAGAGGAAGAAAGCTTAGGTCCCCACAGTATTCTTTAAGCACCCGAACGCAATCATTCCTAAATCTGGTACTATCCTGGACTTTCCAATTTTTTGAGTCAAAACCTTCCCTTTTATGCTTAAGTCAGTTTTAATAGCATTCTTATCACCTATAATTGAAACAATCCTGAATGGCACAGACAGGTTCTGTCAGCACGGAGAGAAGGAACTAGCTCAGTTCCCTCTGCCCAAACCTCAAAGCCCTGAGTTAAGACAGAAAGCTGTCTGACCAGCATTTGCTTCTGCTCTTTTCCAGCCCTTATTCTGCAATTAACATTTAGCAAGTCTACTTTCAAGATGTAGGTTGTTTGTTTTTGGATATCCTCGATTAGAACTGGATGTGTGTTTACCTAGAACAGTTGACTCTACTAGGTCAATGAGATGAGGGGAAGAAGTGGGTTAAGGGTCCAAGTCAGAGGTCAGGGCCCACGTATCAGTACCAACCATGAAGGTCTTCATGGCTGGGCAAAGATGGAAACAGGAAAACCAATCACAAAGTCAGAAGATGAGATGGTGAGAAATGAAGTAAACAACATGTTAGGACAATAGTTCAGCATGAATTCAGTGAAATCAAAAGCAGGTTCTGGAGGCCTATGTGATGACAGCAGAATGGCCTAGACATGCGCCAGCTAGGTGAAAGGGACCACATGAGATCAAATGCATCTTTCATATGGGCCATTTCAGGGGGACAAAAGTACGTCCCTGGTTGACCTAAGAATCTGAGATAGTTCTGAGACCCTTCAGCAAAATTAAACTCTGGTTCCATGCCAAAATTTTTCTTAAACCCTGACCTGACCTCAGATCTAATGTAACCACTTGGTCATTTCCTGAAGGCAATACTGTTTGCAATACACTGCCTAAGTCTATGCTGATTCAAGTAGGCTAGGACTTGAGCAGACTTGAGCAGAACCCACCAGGTTTGCCATAGTAAAATGGTCTGTGGCAAGTGAAACCCCCTACTCACCCATCTATCCTTCCTCCATATATACTTATTATTTTATGTGTCTGGTCTTGATGTCTGTGGAATACTTTAAGGAGATTCTTAAATAATAATACTAACTGTTATTATTTAGAAATCCTAACTATATACCAGAAATTATATCAGATGGCTTACAATAAATCTCTTATTTGATCTACGGATTGGTCCCATCATTATTCTCATTTGAAGAGTGCCTATCTTATCCTTTATGTACGCTAAAGGCAAAAAAATCAAGTTTTTTCCATTTTATGAGCACAGACTTTGTACACCACTTTATTTGTGTAGATTACTTTTCCCCTAGAAATAAAAAGTGTCTCATTTTTCCCACTACCTAAAAGAAATCTAAATCACTTCAAACAACATTTAGAAGCTCACTTATTAGAAAGTCAAAATATGCCAACCTGGGAAAGTAATGATACAGGACATTTTCCTTTTCACTTCTAAAGTGTAGTAAGACAGTTAAAATTGAAATCAGTATATCATTCAAGTTTCTAACATGTAGATGTGAGCAGCTAACAGTCCTGTGTAATGCTGAGCCCCCCGTTACAGGGCATTTCTGAACCTGGCTGATTATGTGAATTCATGTGGAGCTTGTTAAAAATACTCATTCAGTTGCCCTATTCAAGACCTTCTGAATCAAAACATCTGGGTGGGGGACCAAGGAATAGCTTTTTAAACACTTCCCAGGTGATTCAGCTTGTCAGCTAGATTTGTGAACCCCTTTCTCATCAATAACAAACTGCTTTAAAAATCAAAGTGGATTTCCTACATATTAATATTCTAGGATGTTAATATCAGCTTGAAATATTTAACATAGGAGTCCAGACACTTTTGAAGTAGCTTTGGTTTCCTGTTCAATGTTTAGGCTGGGCCTATTTAATCCAGAGACGTGGAAACATGCGGACATTTTACTCTGTCCAAGTCAGAAACTAAAAGGAGCTTAATTGCTACTTTCTCCACTGTCATTAAATTTGTGTGTTATATTTGAAGGATTTGCCACTATTTCTCAATGTGAGATTTCCAATCCAGCTTGGGAGATGCCAGTCCTCCTCGCCTACTAGCATTGTAACCTCCTACGTCCTTTGCTTAGAAAGAATGACCTTCTCTCTCCCCAAAATGGTGCTTTTCTCTAGGTACTGGATCAAAACTCAGCGCTCTGACCAACTCCATGCCTTGGTGAGTATGATCTTAATTTGAATTCATACTGTTTATATTTTGCCTTGGACTTGATTCCTAGTTATGGGGCAAGTCTTCTATGGGGGTTGAAGTCCACCAAAGACACACCAGTTTCTTTTTATAATGTTTTCAAGCTTGAAGCACTAATTTCCAGAATAGGTGGAAGATAAGAGTTTACTGAAAAAGTGGATGGATGGAAGAATGACCTGGATGTTAATGTTCAACTGGATTTTCACAAGCAAGTTGCTAAGATGTCATTAGTCAACCTAAGGGCAGGGAAAGAAAGTTATGCACTTGACCTCTCTGCTTTAGCTTCCTCACCTACAAAATGGAGAAAGAGGAGGAAGGACAAGATGATTCTTAGGGTCCCTTTTAGTCTAACATTAACAAAGTGTAGTTAAAACTGGAAGAAGTCCCCCAGCCTTTGGCTTCACTGTTAAGTTTATTTATTTTTATTAATTATTTTATTTGTCAGAGAGAGAGCATGTGCATGCACAAGCAGGGGGAACAGCAGGCAGAGGGAGAAGCAGGCTCCCCGCTGAAGAGGGAACCCCATGTGGGACTTGATCCCAGGACTCTGGGATCATGACCTGAGCCGAAGACGGATGCTTAGCTGAATAAGCCACCCAGGTCCCATTCACTGTTAAGTTTAAAAATCACATTACTAAAAAGAAAAAGTCAGTGGTACATATACATGGTCCACTCCCTCACCTCCTTTAGATTTTGTTCAACTATTACCTTCTCAATGAGATCTTACCTGACCACTCCATATAAAGCTGCAACCTCTCCCTAACTTTCCCCTTACTGCTTTTTCTTCATCTGATACAATGTAATTTACTTATTTATTGCTTATTTCCCTTTACTAGAATATATGCTCCACGAATATAGGGATTTCTGTCGGGCGTATTTACTTCTATATCCCCAGCACCTAGCCAGGCATATTATAGGCATTCAATAGACACTTGTTGAATGAAGCAATAAACAAAAAGTAATGGAATAGCTATAGATTAATTTGATTCAAGAAACAGAGTGCCTGTTTTAAATAGTTAGAATTCGTGCCAGGCATTAGGGAGGACATAGAAAGGATATAAAGCCTTGTTCTTGATGGTCACACATTGGGGAAAAGGACAAGTCTGGGGGAGACAGATACAATTATAGGAAGACAATACAAGGCAGAATTGCATAAATATCAATCAGAGCCACACGCAGTGTTCTGTGTGAGTTTAAAGGAATAAGTGAATTCTGACCAGAGAAGGATCTGGAAAGGTGTGTGAGGGGTGTCAGAGCCCTAAGGGAATCGGGACTCTGGACAAATCACAACAATTCCAAAGCATCAGTTTGTTTTTCTAGAAAAACAAAATATAATAAACCACCGTTGCAGAGATCCTGGAAGGTTAAATAAAAATACTCACCTCAGCGCAACCAGATGGAAAATTCCCCAATATTAGTTGAACCTGAACCCCTATGATAATTTGTTACTCGGAAAATAAAAGTGTCAAATATAGTGATGGACATGGATCTAAAATGGGGGAAATATTGTGCTATATCACAAGTCTGCACACAAAGTAAAAGATCATCATTTCCAAGCCTGATGTACTTATATATTAGGTTCATTGTATATTATACAGACTTTTTTAATCTTGTGTATACACAGCTGTAAAACTATCACAGCAATTGCTCAAAATCTAATTTTTAAAATTCATATTATTGATGTTAATGTAAACAGGCCCAAGAAAGGAATGTTTAAGTTTGGAGAAGGCATGGAATCACTGTAGGAAAGGTGGTTGTTTAAGATATGGAATCTGATGGAATAAGGTTGTGAAACTAATCAGATGTGATTCTTAAGTTTTTCTTTAGTTCCTCTGTCATTTGGCCCTCCTACTGGAGCCCTATCTTATAAGGGAAAGAAAGGGGTAAGTAACCCTAGGAAAACCTTTACCTGAAGTAAGGTTATAAACAATCCACCAAAGGGTCATGACCCAGCACTTTGGGCTGGCAGAAGGTAAGAGGGGCCACTTAAATCAGACAGCCTGGCTTTTATAAAATAAGAAACAGCTTTGACGTCAGTGGTGTCCCTGAACTGAACTGCTTCAAGGTTCAAATTGGGTTCAGTTAAATTATCCCTTCCTTCCTGCCTGTCTCTCGTGCACTGCTTCTCCTAACCCCGACACCACAGCCAGTCCACTCTGACCTTTCCCAGACAGAACAAGGCAAATGAGCCTATTTCCCTTCTCAACTTTCTGGAAGGAGGCTTATCCCAATTCACAATCCCAGCAGCTGACCAGAGAAGCCTGGTGAAGAAAGGTCAGCTATGGTGGGGTTGGGGTCCCAGGGGATCTCCAACTGTAGAACGCATAACAGTTCCAGGGGACTGCCAGCCATGAGACCATGGTGTGAACAGGGATTCTTCTCCTGCCAGTCAGGAGACCCCTAATCTTAAGGGGATGACCTGAAACCAGACATCTTAACTCTGAAGTTTGAGCTGCTTACTGGAGCCACAGTATTTGAATTTTTATGCTGATAACAATGACCCATTTTTTGTGGGTGAGGAAAACTGTAGGGTAAGAGGAGAAAACCTGAAGGTTACAATTACTTTAAGTAGGATTGTGGATATGGTAAATAACTGGCATAGTTTCAATGTGAAGAGATGAAATGTATGAATGATTATTTTAAAAGAGAACTGCTCCATTAAATCAGTCACAAAACTATGGACCCAAGTAGATAAGGATCTTCTGTCTTTCCATCCCTCACCCTCATACCCATGGTCCTTTTCTTCTTAGAGGTACAGAATCTTGGAGATATTTACAGTTATCCTAATATCCCAGAACTAAGTGATTTGCTCAAGGACACCAACAGATTGTGGCAAAGCCTAGATTTGGTCTTCTGATCCATGTATCAGGGCTTCCTAACAGGTCATGTTGTTTCTTTGGTCAAGCTGACTTAACTTCATTGCTTTGAATTCTGAAGCCAGTTCAAGATTACTAGAAATACTGTACCTTGAGAAATTAAAACCAATGAAGATACTACTTGCTACAATTAGGATTTGACTATAATATCTTTTACTTAAAACTTCCATATAGTGAAAGCCTAGAATTGTAAGTAAGAATTTAGAAAGCATACAAAAGAAGAGGAGCATTGTTCACATAACCAGCTTACAATTGGCTACATTAAATTGGCCATATCAAATGCCTTGAGGATCAGTCGGGTAATAAATGTGCGAATGTGTGAATCAGGGTCAGAGAGAAAGAAAGTTGGCTGCTTCTGGGAATGGTGGACTTATTTGGAACTAACGAAATTTTTTGTTGAGAAGGTCTCAAAAAGTTGGATGAAATAGTGATAATGATGATCATCACCACCCTGTGTTTCAAGGCATTAGAGAATACCAAGGCAGCCAAGACTTGAGGAACCAAGAAGGAGCCTCACTGAGGCAGGCCCAATATTCAGCGCTAATTTTCCCTTCAAGGCATTCCAAGAGTCTTCAGCAGTGTCCGTGAGGAGTGATAGAAGATAGCTACTCAGACGCTTTCACCATTCTCACAAGATGGAACCAGAGTTAAGAGCTTCTAAGACACTAAGACTTGAGAGGCCAAGTTCCTGTGGCAAAACCAACCTATAGGGAGACAACTCTTTAGTAGTGATCTGTGGGTAGGAGGAAAGGGTCGGGTCATGGCAGCACAAGGTGGGTTCCTACCCAAAAGTAAGCCAGTCATAGGATGATAGGGTTTGTTGCAAACTGCTAAGATATGCACAAAGACACGCAAATTCACACTTTTTAAAAACCCTGTACTAGGGGCACCTGGGTGGCTCAGTCGGTTAAGCGTCTGCCTTCGGCTCAGGTCATGATCCCAGGGTCCTGGGATCGAGCCCCGCATCGGGCTCCCTGCTCGGCGGGGAGCCTGCTTCTCCCTCTCTCTCTGCTGCTCCCCCTGCTTGTGCTCTATCCCTCTCTCTCTCTCAAATAAAAAATAAAATCTTAAAAAAAAAAAAAAATAAAAACCCTGTACTAGCCAAACAACACTTTAATGAGCCATATTTCAGCCCGTGGGTCAAGGTATCTTTGAATACATTACCTATTAGAGAGCTACAAATACAAGTTTCTATGTATGAGTTTATATACCAAAAGTTGTGTTAAGGACTTAGACATATTTTCTTATTTTAACAAAGCCATGAATACCTTGTGACTTCGGCACAGAATAGTCAGCACGGTATCATTGCTCTGGTTCCAAAATGTGCCCAAAGGTAACACTTGGGTGTATGTCATGGTGTGGGACTGAACTGGAATTATCTAACCTCAATTCCAGACCATTCTGTACCACAAACCCACAACACAGAGTAGAGAGCATCACAGAGCTTGAAGTGTTAGAATCAGAAATGAAGATTAAGCATCTTCAAGTCTTAAACCAAAGAGAAAATAATGTTTTAGAATCCTGTTTATTGGACAGTGGATACTTTAGGCTTACTAAACCATCACTTATCATAACTTTTTATGTAAAGTTTTCTCTGCCATATTTTTATTTTCCAACAAATGCATGCACTGCTTTCAGAAAAATACCAGTGTGATTTTGGTAACTAGCATTGAACCCCACATTTACAATGGCATCCTTTATTCAGCAGGTATCCTTCAGTGACTTCCAATGACATGAATAAGATCAAAAGAGCAAGTATCTTAATTTCCTTTGCCTTCCTATATGTAGTCATCAGAAGATTCAGGTTCCATGCTCTTTTGTTTTATTGCAGATTTCTTTAAGTATCACTGCATTTATGTTGTACCTTTTGAGCTGTGCAGATGCTAAAAGTTTCAAGTTTAAGTCAAATGCAGGACTGAAATTCACAGTTCCTTTCAGGATTCCCTGCAATAACCATGTTTCTCATTCTTATTCAGAAGATACAGAAAATCAAAATAAGTATATAAATACCATAAATTATTACTAAGTATTACATTGGAGAATATTAACTCAGTGAACTTCCTCTTCCACTAAAGGAGTTCCACAACATAAAAATATTTGGTTCTATTGAAAAATGTTCTCATTCTTTAGTGAGTTTATCAAACATTAAATACATCAAACAGCAACACACAATACACAACTCCAAGGTGTAATGCCTGCCTCTGGAGCAAGAGTGGTCTCAACTAGAGGAACACAGATAAGAGTCAAAATCCATGTTTAATACCCATTATTTTTTTTTACATTACCTAAGATTAATATATAAGGCCTTTTATAATAGGCTTTGATTAAACCAGAAGTAATCAAACCCTGACTCCTTTTTTATGATTAGTTCTTTTTTTTTTTTAAGTTGTTTCCTTTTTTTTTTTTAAGAGTAAAGTTCACAGAAAAATTGAGAGTGATGTACAGAGGATTTCTCCTACAGCTCCTGTCACTACACTGCATAGCCTCTCCCACCATCAGCATTCTCCACCACAGTGGTACAATTGTTACAACTGATGAACCTACAATGACACACCACAATCACTCCAAGTCTATCCTTTACCTTAGGATTCGCTCTCCATATACACTTTAACATCAGTGTGTCAATATCCACAAAATAACTTACTGGGGCATTGATTAGGATTACATTGAATCTCTTGGCAAGAACAGACATCTTGACAATATTGAGTCTTTCTATCCATGAACACAGAATCTCTCTCCATTCATTTAGTTCTTCTTGGATTTATTCAGTTTTGCAGCTTTCCTCATATTGATCTTATAACCTATGGTTACGTTTATATGGAAGGATTTCTCTTTGGGGGGGGTGCTAATATAAATGGTATTGTGAGTTTAAGTTTTCTCTTTTTATTTTAGTTGACACATGATGTTTCAGGTATACAACGTAGTGATTCAACAACTTTATACATGATGCTATGCTCACCACCAGTGTAGATACCGTCTGTCACCATGCAACGCTCTTATGATATGATTGACTATATCCCCTATGCTGTGCCTTATTTATTCCATAACTGGAAGCTGCATCCCCCATTCCCCCTTTAACCCATTTTGTCAATCCCCACTCCTTTCTCCTCCTTCAAACATCAGTTTGTTCTCTGTATTTATAGGCTTGATTTTACTTTTTGTTTGTTCATTTGTTTCTGTAGATTCCACATAAGTGAAATCCTTTGGTATTCATCTTTCTGACTTACTTCACTTAGTGTAATACCCTCTGGGTCTGTGCATGCTGTTGCAAATGGCAAGATCTCATCCTTTTTATGGCTATGTAATATTCCATTGTGTGTATATATACACACACACACAGACACACACACACATCTCTATCCATTTATCTATTGATGGACACTTGGGCTGCTTCCATATGTTGGCTATTGTAAATAATGCTGCAGTCAACAGAAGGGTGCAGATATCTTTCCAACTTAATGTTTTCATTTCTGGGGGATGGGGGGGGAATGCTCAGGAGTAGAAATACACAGAGGTGGAATTACTGGATCATACGGTATTTCTATTTTTAATATTTTGAGGAACCTCCATACTGTTTCCCACAGTGGCTGTACCAATTTACATTCCCACCAACAGTGCACAAGGATTCCTTTTACTCCACATCCTTGCCAATACTTGTCTTTTTGATTTTAGCCATCCTGACAAGTGTAAGGTGATACCTCATAATGGCTTTGATTTGCATTTCCCTGGTAGTTAGTGATGTCAAACTTTTAAAGTTTTTATTTAAATTTCAGTTAGTTAACATACAGTGTAGTATATTTCTGGTATACAACTTGGTGACTCAACACTTCCATACAACACCCAGTGCTCATCACAAGTACACTCCTTATATTACAAAGTTAATATACAAAAGTTATTTTCCTATATGCCAATGAACAATATTAACTTTGTATGTCCTGTCATTTAAAAATAGAAACAAAGTATCAAATTTACTTTCAAATATGCCATTTCCAAAGTCTTATGCACCACCTACTATAGTGTTTCCTAACTGGAAACCAGAAGAGAATGTCAAAAAGGTGTTTCTTGAAAAAAGTTTTCAACAACAATAACATCAAGGTTGCAATTCCACAGCCATTCAAAACAAAATATGTGATTTTCCTTATTTGAAAGCCTAGAGTCAAGATTTTATCTGCTTATACTAATGAGTAAGATGAATCACATGGCAATTCCTTATGGTTCCAACTACAGGCATACTTACAAGTATTGAGATAGGGCAAGTACAGAATAGACAAAAATGTTTGTTTTCATAAATTTTGTTTGACTTTAAAGAGATCGACAAACTAAAATATCAGTGTTATGAATACAATTGAAGCAGGGTAAAGGGAGAGAGTATGCTGAAGGAAGACTAGTTCATCAGGTGGTCAGAAAAGGCCTTTTTGATAATATAACATTGGAATAGAGACAAAAAGGAAATAAGGACATGAATCCTTTGGGTGTCTGGAGGAAGACGGTTTCAGGTAAATGATATAGAGAGTGCAAAAGCTCTGAGGTAGGATTGCCATTTTCCTTTTCTACAAACAGAGAGGAAGCCAGAGTGCCCAGAGTAAATGAGGAAAAGGAAAAGAGAGAGAGAGGAAGTCAGAGAGATAGTAATGGGCTACATACTATGGGACCTTCCAGAACCTTGACTTTAATGCTGAATGAAATGGGAAACCACTGAGCAGTTTTTAATAGGCAAATGATACAATCTGATTTACATATTTAAAAAGGCTGTCACAGCTGGGAAGAGAATAGACCACAGGGAGGACAGTGGCCTACCTTCACGATGGCGCCAATGTTTCTTGCCTCAAGTATTAATGCTCTTGTCTAGTCCCTCTACGAACGAAATGGCCTGACCCATGTAAACAAAAAGACATTGTGGAGAGAGCAATGTGTGACTTCCAAGGCTAGGTTATAAAAGACATGGTGACTTCCATATTTTTCCTCTCTTGAATCATGTGCTCTGCCATGTTATGAGGACATCCATGTGACCCATTAAAGAGATCCACATAGCAAGAACTTTCTCAGCCAGCTTACCCTAACTTTCTAGAAATTCAAGTGAGTCACCTTGGAAGCCAATCCTCCAGAAACAGGGAGATGATGTTGTTTAGAGCACTGAGCTTGAGGGTAATTTCATGCCCAATAAGAGAGAACCGATACAGACAAGGATGGAAACAGTGAGGCAAAGGTGGAGCAGAGAGATAGGAGACGATTTCAGGAATGCAGGAGACCTGGTGGTCTGGACTGATTAGTAGCAGCAGAGTCAGTGAGAAGTGGTTTAATGATGAATGTATTATGAAAGTAGGGCCAGAGTTTGCTTAGGGATTTGAGATAGGGTATGAGAAAACAAAGGAACTGAAGTAGACTCCGAGATTCTGACCTCAGTGATGAATGGAATTCCCATTGGCTGAATGGGCAAAGCTGCCAAAAAGAACAGGAGTGAAGAATTAGAATTCAAAATTATCAAATATACAGAATTGTTCTATCACTGAAGAGTCATATGATAAAATTATATTCTATAAAACTCTAAAACTACTTAGTAGTTGATTTTCACAGATACTATCATAAAACTTCTAAACTACTTGAGCTTTTCAGTTGTGTCATCTCTTACATCTCCAAATGCTGAGAGTGAGCAGAAGCAGGACATTTTCATGGCAATCTAAATGTCATGAAGTGGGAGTGACAATACTATGTTTTCACTAAATTCTCTTGGGCAGGGGGCACACAGAAAAAAAAAAAAATGTATGTTCTCAAGGCTCTGGCTATTAGGTTGGGGCAAGTGACTTCATTCTGGCCAAAGAGATGTTTGTGGAAGAGGTCATCACACAGAGCTCTGAATTTAAAATCATCACATGCAACCTTCACGGTCTTCCTTCCCTACTGCTATGATATCTTGAAATGGTGGCATCATAAGACAGAAAGCTTGGACCCCTGAAGCTCTATGTGGAGGAATTTGCATTAGACTTTGTGTGAGAAAGAGAACTTTTTATAGGCTCCACTGAGATTTGGAGTTTGTCATCACAGCAAAATCTACCCTATGCTCCCATGCATGATCTCCAGGGTCAGAAGAGACCAATCTCACTTCTCAGATAAATCTCACAGCCAGAAGGTTGCCCAAAGCTGCTGCCAAACCATACCCTCTACCAGCTATTAGGCCCTATGTATGTGGATCACATCAGTGAAAATAGAAGGTAATTTTCTCGAGTCTTTTCCATGTCCTTTGTCTATATATCCTTCCATCGCTCTGCCCCACCCAGGCCAGGAGTGGTTCCTTACTCCCTTATCTCATAAAATTTTATGTAGTAAATACCCTTATCCTAGCACAGATCATATTTTAACTAATTATGAGTCCCTTCAAGAAGAATCTTTGTCTTCATTTTCTGCTTCTAGGAGTGCCTAATACACAGACACAGATAGTATCCAATAAATATTGGACATATTCATGGGGCTAGTAGTTGTATCAGTGAAAACATTGAGCTATATTGTGTCATCGTATATAAAATATCTATGGAACTGATGAAAACGTATACCAATGCTACTACATAGGTGACTAAAGTAGAGACGAGAATGAAAATCATCTCTTCATTTTTGATTAATAGACTTCATTTTGTAATTTCAGTGCTATAGTCACTTGCCCTAGGTCTCAGGTCCACCAATAATACTGAGCTTTCCCTGCCAAGCTGGTCTGCTATATCTCATGTCTGTTCTTTTTTCCTTCCGAAATGAAACACCCTGTAACTGCTCCTAATAAACTTCATTTCAATAGCATGTTTTCATTTTTCTTACATTATAGTCTTTTATCCTTAGAACAATTCAAGCAGAGTTATAAAACAAAGAGAAACAGAGACTGTGAAGAGTTACATCAATGATGGCCATCACAATGTTATATGTGATATAGAAAAATCAGAAATGATCGAATGTCCAAAAACTGAAGATTGCATTATATCTATTCAAAGGATACTGCACAGCAAGTTTATGCACAAGGATCTTTTACTGCCGTAAAGTCATCATAAGCACAATCGTAACAAATCCCTCTATAACATTAACCAGGTACCAGGTCTGTTCCAAGCATTTTATATATAGACTCAGTTGACCTTCCCAACCACTGTGAGACAGATATTCTTACAGGTCCCATATTATGGATGAAACCAAAGCATGAAGAGATTAAGTTACTTGTCCAATCATAAGCTGATAAATTGTGGAGCTAGTATGCAAAACAAACATGCAGAATGCACATTCTCAATTTACATATGTATTTCACACACAGTATAATTTAGTCTCCAATGCATACATATTATATGTATGTATAGGTACTTCATATATGCCTACATTTATATTTACAAACATGCCAATATATATGCAGTACAGAGACAGCTGATAGAAAATATGCCCAAATATTAAGTGACTTTTTGCTTATTTTTAAAACTATTCTATTTTTTGTGGTAAACTTTAAAATGTAAAAGCAATAGTTAATTTTTATCCCCAAAACAAGATACATGCACTCTACAGCTACTGAATTACACTCTAAAAAGCATCTCGGTCTGAGCAATGCCCAGTGTGTGGTTGCATGATGGTCATTCGCCAGTTTCATGAGCACCTGTTTTGTGTCAGGAGCACACAAAGCAGGTGCTCATGAAATCTTAGGGACCGCCTAAGTACTGGGGACTTAGGTACATGAAATCTTAGGTACTGCCCTAAGCACTGGGGAGACGATATGTCAACATTTCAGGAGGACCTGGTTCTATGTTTCACAGTGAGGTACAAATCATATTGTCTCTGTTTCCCAAAGCAGACAGGAAGCCTGCTGAAGGTGGGAATTGTGCCATCTCCTCAGTGTCACCGCACCCTACCACAGTGACAGTCAAGAGAGGGTGTCCAATAAATGTTGAGAGATCACTATCCTGCACAAAGCAGATCTTACATTTCAACCTCAGGAGCCCTAGGTTAAACTGAAACTCCTTCCCACAATGCACCAGTCCACGAACCCCGTGTATGGACAGTAGTAATAGGATCCAATAAACACATTTCTGGGATCAAAAGAAATACAAGAGAATTTGAGATACAAAAAAACATTGTCCACATTATTTGCATTTAGAAGAGATGAGATGGAACAGTATTTACCAGTGTTTCTTAAGTCAGGCATCCCGATCGGAGTTGATTTCTTCTCAGTACAACAGGGCGGTAGAAGAACAAGCAATTTGGGATATAAACTGGGACACTTGGCTAATAGCTGATCTTTCTGCTTAATTTTGAAGAGGTCAGGCCTGCAGTTTATCACTGAGGCGCTTGCCAACATCAACGTGTAAAAGAAATCTCTCCCACCACTCCCATTTTGTTCCTCCTGAGGGAGGGGAGACAGTTGAGAAGGAAGGCAAAAATATCCATATTACTCTTCTGCTGAGTGGTCTGAGGACATAGCAAAACCTCTTACAAAAGGCATCTGTTGCTTTGAATAAATGGGAATTCTTGATGGAATGCCTTCCCATTCTTGAAATGGTTGCTGCTACAAAGTTCTAATGCTTGGCAAGTGTTCTCTTTAGAAATAAAAACCACAGCTGGTTCTATATCATGTATTTTGGTTAGATTTGCCTTTATTTATTTGTTTTTAGCAGTGTTAGTAGAAAAACCATCATCTACTTAACATGACGAATTTAGTCCTTATGTGTCTCTCTCCCCCCACCCATTCTCAGAAATTTCTAAATGTTAGACAAAACATTAAATAAGTTGTTACTGAAACTTTAGAAAATGTTTGTAAACATCCTCTTTTTTAAGGGCGCAAGTCCATATTTGGGGAGAGCCACTGTTCTAAATTCTATCCATTTCAAAATCAAGTTTATCAACTTCAATGTTTAAATTACAAATAACTGAAACAATTACTACCTGCTGAAAAAAATTTTTTTTCTGAAGACTTTCAGCAAATACCGACATATATACACAACCTATTGCATGGGTATACTTTTATAAATTCGTATCCACTCTAGAGTTTATGTGAATAGAATTTTACATCCCCACCTGCAATGAATGCGAGTTCCGTTTACACCACATCATCACCAGCATTTGATGTTATCAGCATTTTGGATTTTCACCATTCTAATCATTGTTTAGTGCCATGTCACTGTTTTAATTTGCATTTCCTGATGACATAGGATATGCAATCCATTTTTTTCCATGTGCTTATTTGCTATCTGTAGATATTTTCTTCAGCAAGGTGTCTGCTAAGGTCTTTAGTCCATTTTTAATGGAGTTGTTACTTTTCTTATTGTTGACTCATAAGTGTTCTTTATATATTTTCAATAATAGTCTGTTATCAGATGTGCCTTTTGCAAATATTTTTTTTCCAGTCTATGGGCCTGCCTTATTCTCTTGACATTGTCTTTCATGGAGAAGTTTTTAATTTTAATACAATCCAGGGGTATAAATTGCATTCACCAGTTTTAAAAAAAAAAAAATGAAGCTGTTTTAAAGTGAGTGGTAATGTGATTTTCAAAAAGCAGCCTTGCAAGTTCTTAAGTTCTTAAGGGAAGCTTAGGATTTCCATGGGGTTAAAAAAAACCCAAAACAGATAATAGAAACTGAAAAGATTTTTCTCTTTAATTAAGAGAAATGAGTCAAAATAACTGTGGTCCACAATTAATTGAGTACACAAAGGTATCTGGATAGTGCCCATGGTATCGTTGGACCTGCCTCTCCCCACCAACCCCCAATTTATAAGGTCTATGAGATACTTGTATTACTTTGTATTGAGATTATGTGGGACCACAGTGCTCGCTTCCACAACACATATAACTAAAGACAGAGAGATTAGATGGGGCCAATCTAAAACTTCCGTTTTAGAAATAAGTAAAGCACCAGGTACTTTAAATTTATGAAACTATCAGAACCCCTCAGTCACTGCACCCATGTAAAAATAGAAATTCTGTAGTTAGTATCTGTTGTTTTGATTTCTCAGCATCCTCTCTTCTGGAAATAGAAGATCTTTTTTCCTTGTATAGATTGTCCATCTGTCATTCTAGTGTTGAAGCCACTGCTACCAAACTGGGTGTGTGTGACTCTGGCCAATGCAGCCTCTTTCCCCTATACACAGATCTCAGGAGTGAGTTGAAGATTCAAGCAGAGCAGAGCTAGTCAAAGTGTTTTCTTGGACTGACGTGGCTGTTGGTGGAAAAGGGGATCTGTCTCTTCTCTTCCCTGTTTTTCTTGCATCAAAGGCTATAAAGTAGTAGTCATACTGGAGCTGTCTAGGGCCATCTTTGCTACTTGAAAGAATATCCCAGACCCAAGAGATGGAGTGGGAGGGGCTTATTGCCCTGATCAAAGCCCAATCTACCCCTTAAAGAGCTTAACTCCAGGAGCTAACAAAGTCCTTTGTGCTAAAGCAAGTCTCAGTTGTACTGGGAATGCAACCAATCCTCAGTACTAGCTAGCATCTTCATTATGCCATTTTCACTGTTCCTTAACTTGCATACTACAGTCCAGGAAACGCCCATGTTTCTTTCTTCTCTGCCTATGTCTGACCATTTGATGTCATCAACTACTGGCCTTAAGTACATTTAAGCAGATGCACATCTGTAGCTTTGATTCCTGAACTGGAAGTGCCTTATAGCACAATGTTCATGGCTTGTGAGCTGTAAGTGAGGAGAAGATGTCTTTACTACTGTCCTGAACTAGCAGAGTCTGATGCCTCTTGGAAATAGATCACTTTTATACAAATATATAGGACAGAAAAGGCTTTTGGAGACATTTATGCATGCTACATAAAGTATAATGCAAGCCATCTCAATTTCACACCAGGAAATGAACAGTCAACGAATACATAAAGGACTTTTAACTCTAATATATCATTGTGAATAAATTTGAAGCTATTTATCAATGTAACAGAAAAGGAAGATATAAAGAGACTTGACACCATCCAGGAAAGTGCTTTGCACATTTTGACTAGCCAAGTTTCCATCCCTGTTGGGATAGTTAGGGCTCTGGGGTTATGATGCACAAGTTGTGTCCAAGATCTCTCACTTGCAGAGTAAGGGTAATACTCACAGATGACCTGTACCACACCATAGAACCAGACATGTGGAAGTTTCTAGCAGGATATGGAGCATGTAGTCATTATATATAAATATTACTTTAAGAATCAATGCCAATCAAGTTTTTTTTTAAAAGATTTTATTTATTTATTTGACAGAGAGATAGACAGAAGAGCACAAGCAGAGGGAATGGCAGAGGGAGAGGGAGAAGCAGGCTCTGCACTGAGCAGGGAGCCTGATGTGGGACTTGATCCCAGGACCGTGGGATCATGACCTGAACCGAAGGCAGACGCTTAACCATCTGAGCCACCCAGGTGCCCAATGCCAATCAAGTTTTTACAGATGTGCAGGAATCTAGGTTTTTTCAGGAATGTTAGGACTTCAAACTATTTAACATACACATGTGCAAATTAGTGGAGTTTCTAAGGAGGATAAAAAGAGAAACCCTCTGGAAGACAGAAGTCAAGAAGAAATGTAAAGCTAGGGTGGTCATTCCCAGAAGACTGTAGAAACATCGAGAACACTGAACTAGATATAACTCCTTAGGATAAAAGGCAAGAAACAGACATGTGGCCTCAGATCCATTAAAGCCTAAGCCTTCAAATGGTTGTCCTGAACACAAAAACGAGTATTACAAAAACTGTTTTTAAATGCAGAAAGGAAAGTTACTTTCAGTCGGAGGTCTCAGTGGTAACAAAATCTTCCATGAAAAACACAAACACAATAATTGTGTCACATGCACAGAAGGCTTCAGCTTCAGTGGTATAAGATCCCATGTCAACAAAGTAAATTTAAGTAAATTTGTAATTCAAATTCCTGGGGCCTTGGAGTCCACAATACTCTAAAGAAAGACCAAAAGTCACAAATCAGAAGAAAATGAACTCCTATAAGATGGAGTCAACTGAGGGCAACCGCAGGGAGAATGAGTACCCGATGAGTTAAAATAATCTATGAGCACCTACAAGAATGTTTCTAATTCTTGAAAAGCTGAAAGTGAAGATTGAAAAACATTCTCAAAGGACAAGTTGACTAAGAAAGAAACACTACACCAGTTTAAAAAATTCCTGCACATCTGTAAAAAAAAAAAAAAAAACAAAAAAAAAAAAAAAAAAAACCCTCTAGAATTAAGGGACACATGAAGACCAAAAGAATGTTTAAGTAACCATCCAGATGTCAGACCAAAAAAAATAAATACTGTGAGGTTAAAAATACTACCGATAAAAAATCATTACATAACGATAAAAAGAATCATTTACTAATAAGATTAAAATAATTTATAACATCTATGCATTTATTACAATTCAAATAAGGGGGGTTCTAACAATTCAATTAAAAAGATATAATGCATATATGTAGAACATTACACCCAATATTTAGAAAATCTACATTTTATATACGCACACGTAATATTTTAGAAATTTATGCCGAATAGGCTGCAAAGTTCCCACAAATACCCATATATCAAGAGTATGCAGTACAATAAATTTAGCATTCAATTCTATTAAATTAGAAATGTTGTCATTGGCAATAAATAACAAAAAGAGCAAAAAAAAATCCTTATGTTTAAGCATTTTAAGATACAGTTAAGTTTTATAAACCCACCAATGTATCACATTAGAAGTTTCACCTGAGTAAGAATGAAAGTACTATGTGTAATAATTTACAGGCTGTTTAGAGGCAAATTTACAGCTTTAAATGTATATAAAAGAAATAAGAAACAGTAAAAATTCAATGAGATGGTTTTTCAACTCGGAAATTGAGGGAAAAAAATAAGTATAAACCCAAAGAAAGTGAAAGGAAAAAAATAAGCAGAAATTAATAAAATAGAATACGCAACAATAAAATTAGTAAGCAAGATAGCTTTTCTATTCACGAATGCTCCACCCTCATGACCTAACTGCCTCCCCAAAGGCCCCACAAACTAAAACCCTCCCATTGGGGGTTAGGATATCAACATATAAATTTTGGGGGACATATTTAGTCCCTAAGAACTGTCAATTTAGAAATTCAAGAACATTTGCAGACAATAGGAAATAATAAGAGAATTCATCAAGATTGCTGGTTACAGACCAGGATACACACGAGAACATTCTTATACAGTAGAAACCTCCAATTAGAAAATGTAACTTTTAAAATAACCCTATTCACAATAGCAACAAAAGCCTTGAAGTAGTTAGGAATCAGTCTAACAAAACTATAGATTAAAGGATTTGAGATTTAAAAGATGTCAATATATCTTAGCCTATAATTAAGTGTAGTTCCAAACCAAAATCCTATCAGGGATTTCTTGGATGCTTGTCAAATTAATTTGAAATTCCTATGGAAGAGTCAAGTGCCAAGAAAAAGAAAATTTTGAAGAAGAGTTAATAGTGAGATGAGACAAAAAAGAACAAAAAATGTAATATAGAGGCAATATAATATTACATGGTGTTACTGATACAGAGCTAGACAAATAGATATAATGGAAGCAAATAAAGGGGGCAAAAAAGACCTATGTATATATTTAAACTTGGCTTACATTTGAAAAAGATAGCAAATCAGATCCCTCCTTGATATATTTTAAAATACCAGATGAGTTAAAAGTATTTACAAAACAAAACTTCAAAATTTTAGAAGTATAACTGAGAACATTTATAATGTTGGATTAAACATGATTTTTTAAAAATAAGACGTGCAAAAATCAACTATAGTGATACGCAAAACAAATATGACAATAAGCAATTTTCAATTTTCAATTGAAAAACTGTGGACAGGGCAGTTATATTTGCTTTGCCTTTAATTCATAAAGAAGTAATATTCAACACAATAAAATTAACTACTGCCTAAATAGAAAACGAGCAAATAAATAATTCCCAGATGGGACAATCTGAATGTTCAGTAAGCATATGAAAGGATGTTCAGCCTCAGTTTTATAATAGATAAAACATATCTATTAAGCATCACAGAAAGATGATACTTCAGATGCATCAGCATGTAAACATTAAAATATCCTACAATATCAAGAATTGGTGAGGATATAGGGAAGTGGGAAGTCTAATGTATTGCTAGCAGGACTACATTGATACTACACTGTTAGAGAGCCAGTTCTGATTGAGTAGTTGAGTATCTGTCTCCCTGTGACACAAACCTTCCTACTTTGAAGTATTTACCTAAGAATAACTCTAGAACACAGGAGTCTCGAGTTGACAACTGCTGATGGCTGGCATCCACTCCTGCAGCTCAGTACCCATCCTGCTGGACTAACACTAATGCGATGCAGACCGTGTAAAACTGTGACCATTACATAGCAGTTGGATGGCTGAACAATATGTACATCTAAAAACAATCTGAGGGATGCCTGGGTGGCTCAGTAGGTTAAGCGTCTGCCTTCGGCTCAGGTCGATCCCAGGTGGGATTGAGACCTGCATCGGGCTCCCTGATCATAGCCTGCTGCTCCCCCTGCTTGTGCTTTCTCTCCTTTCTCTCTTTCTCTGACAAATAAATAAATGAAATCTTTAAAAAAATAATTTGATATTATTTAAGATTTTATTTATTTATTGAGAGAGAGAGAGAACAGAGTGGGGAGGGGTGGTGGAGGGGAAGGGAGAAGGAGAGAATCTCCCTCAGACTCCATGCTGAGCACGGAGCCTAATGCAGAGCTTGATCCCATGACCCTGAGATCATGACCTGAGCAGAAGCCAAGAGTTGGAAGCTCAATTGACTGAACCACCCAGGTGCCCCTAAAAGTAATTTGGTATTATTAAGTACAAAATACCAAACTTTAAAAAGTCAAGTTGTAAAAGGAAAACACTGTGATAATATTAAGGTAAAATGTCCCAACAGAAAGACCAAAACTATGTATTGTTTAAGGAAATAAGCGTATGTTACCCAAGGACAAACATGAATACATGAGCTAGAAGTATACTTACCAAGTTTAGGGCTTAGATTACCTACCTGCAGAGCAAAAAGGAAGGAAATGGAATTGAACAAATCTTGCACCACACATGGAATATTTACATCTTTTCAATTAACATTTCTTAAGTCTAATAAAAAGGAATATTTTTCTTCATATGTCCTAGTATACTTGAAATATTTTATAACTTAAAAATCATGGTACACAGAAAAAAAAAAAAAAGATGGACCAGCAACCTTGCATTTTCTTTTTTTTTACCTCTATTGAAAGAGATCTATTTCAGGGTCTCAATGCCCACACCTACTCATACCTCCTTAGCTCAAAGAAGGGCTTTGACTTTATATTCAATCATTCCAAAGGGTAAACAAGTAGAATTGCATTAATCATACTGTTAAAATAAAGTATGATACAAATAATACATGGTAACCAAGGAAGATACCATGACATAAGGTATTCAGAAATTAGGATCATGTTTCAAATGCCTTCACTAAGGGTTTCTCATGGAACAACTGCATCTAGCAACTCAATTAAGTTCGTTCCAAAATAAAGAATATTTCTCAAGTTCTCTCATCTTTACTGTAGAAAGTTCCAGTTACAACTAAGGGTGATCATTAAGGGAAAAATGAGCAAAAGTTATTAAAATTCATGTTAAAAGGAGAGAAGTCAAGAGCTTTATTTTTTGTTGGTGTTGTTTGTATTTTGTTGTATGTGTGTGTGTGTGTGTGTGTGTGAGAGAGAGAGAGAGAGAGAGAGAGAGACAGAGACAGAGAGAGAGATATCTCAGTGTTTGCAGGTGTTTTGGAAGCAGGAGGGCTCAGATCAGAGGCCAAAAGAGAGCTGTGTGGCTAAAACTCAAATCTATTACCTTATTTTCAACTTACCCATTTCGAAGTACAGGGAGTCAAATTTGGAAATTCTTTTCCATTTTCCACCAGGATTTAGACCTAACTAATCTCTCCATATATTTTTCTCTCAAAGCCTGCCCTTTAGCTGTGCAGTACATTCTCTCAGGAGGGATGTAAGTCTCTTGTCTTAAAAATGGAATATAGTTCCCACGTTGCCCCAAGGCAAGTGAATAGTATCAAGCTTCACAACAGAGGAACCCTGTCCTTTCTCTGACGCCCCCCCTCCTGCAGGGTGTATTTAAGATAAAGATTCCATCTGCCCCTCTGGGGTTCGTCATTTTTCACATCGCATCATTTCTCCTTCTTAAGGCCTTTCTTCTTTGCTGGTCTCCCTCTCATAGCTACTAAATGACTTTCTTGTTAGACTTCCATCCCATTGACCCTTCTGCAGGCTTTAGTGGGTGTGAGTCTCTCCCTTGAAATGTTTAAAAAAAAAAAAATGGGGCAGGGGAACTAGAAAAGAACAAATGTTGATTAGGAGAACCAGGTTTCGTAGCACAACAGAAACAGCAGATTGCTAAAGGGCTTGTTTTCCTGAATAACTTCTTCTGCATTCTGTGCTCTGAATATATATTCCACTCCCTGCCCCAAAATTTCATCAAGCAACTTCGTCGTTACAGCACTAAAGGCTGGGTGGCTACATTAGAATTTTCTTGGATAAGAGACATTTTGTCTTCAAACCTTTAATTTTCTGAATGCGTGTCAGATTTCTGAGAATGGAAAGATGACCACAGTTGTATCCCGAACGTTCTTAGGTCATGACGCTTTGATAGGCTACTTTTGGTTTCTTTAGCCCCGCTGAAGCATAAAGCCCCACAGAGAGGTAAAATTGTTGAGGTTTGCTTTTCTCCTCTTTTCGGCAAAGGGGCAGGAGTTCACTGCACAGCCATCAGGAGATAACAGGGGAGGGCTGCCATGTGAATCACCATGCTGATTTCCAGTTAAGTTACAGTACTGCTTAGCTTCTCCAAAATCACATCTGTTATTTGAACCATAAAACACACACGCTGCAATCTCCCAGAAATTAACTACAAATTGTTTTTATTCTCTTGTTTAATGATCTTTATGAATCAATTAGAACAAAAAATAGCATTATGCAAGCAGAATCCAAAGAAGACAAATTAAATTTCAACGACACAACATTAACTACTATTAATATTTCTTTAACTAAAACCACAAAACCCATGTGGACATTAATCCCAAAGTAATCAACAAACAGCCAAGACTAATTTTGGAAAAAAAGTAAAACTCTGGCAAGAATTAACTGCAGAAATGTGATTTTTTTCAGCGTATCTAAAATCATCTTCAGATTCTGGATCTCTGATCTTTATCTGTAAGATAAAGATTTTCTCGCGAAGAAGAGAGAAGTTGGGCATATGGTTAGTAATACTGAATAACTACACAGGCACAAATATATTTAGCTTTTTTGCTACAGTGGAAATATTTATGAAAATTGAACATGTTCTGTGTAATTTTAAAGTCCTACCTTATTCACCTCCGGATTTCCAGCCCCAACACAGGGCAGGTACACACAGACATTCAATAAATATTTCCTGAGTCAATGAACTGTGCTGCAGTGTTCAGACCCAAACAATTTATAGTTTAAGCACTTAAAACCAGCTTGTCACCACTCTAGGTGATCTTACCCATGGTTCTTAGAATTATATTCAAATATTCCAAGGCCGGGGAGAAAAGTGTGCTCATATTTAATCCCATAAATATTTGATGGTATATTTAATATGGACACAGATGAGCGCTAAGTCTCTGTTCTTAGTTTATGATGTTTCTCGTTGCGGTCCGCCCTGTCCTTTCTGTTAGTCTGTGATTGCGGCAACTACTGCCATGCATGGAGGCCCCTGGCTGCCAACGAGGCAGCAGGCACCAGCCTCAGAGCTGTGACATATCTATTTAATTAACACAGCTGTTGTAGCTACTGTGTGAAGTACAAAAGAGTGGAAGTGCTCTGGAAAAGGCATGGCTCGTAAAATGGGGGGAAAAAAAATGAACGAAATTTCTGGAAACAAAAGACCCACACATTTCCCTGTTTGCAAAAAAAAAAAAAAAGGCAAGCACTCATTCTTTATATTTTGCCAATCCAGAGGGTCGAACCCAAAGGCACTTGGCATGTATTTCGTATTTCTTGAATCGGGATTTTTGTTTAAATGTTTCCTGGAAGGAAAACTTGTAAGATCAAATTGCTTTGTGTAAAATCACACATTAACTAAACTGTTGTACGAAAGGTTTGTCTGTTGTTTGTTTATCCCCTTCAGGTTTAGCGGAGGCACATAAACTGTCTCCTTGGCTTAACCCAAATATCATATTTTTCAGTTGGGAAATACTCTCATCAAAAATAACCACAAGCAAAATGCTATGGCAGTGATGAAAACAGCGTAAGTCCAGTTGTTGCTTTTAAGGTTTTAAGATGTTCATATGCAATCTCAATGCCCCATTAAATTTCATGGTGAGGAAGGGAAATTCTTATGATCTATTACAACATGCAATATATAGTAACTACTAAGCTAAAATGTGAACAAGTAAAAGGCTATGAATCGAAAGACATATTAACTACTGATATTTTGGAAAGAGCCCCTCACCATTTCCACCCAAGAAGTACTGGGGATTAGGCTGATTTAATAGTTGATGATATGATGGAGAATGAAGAGCCAAATATCTATTTAAGGCATTTGCAGAATCAACGGATGAGAGAAACCCTTTGAATTCTGAAAGTCTAACTCCCCACTTTACGGATGAGAAAACTGAGCCTCAGGAGGAGGAGGGGACTCACCCCCCAGCACTCAAGTGGTTAGCAGTAGAGTTCAAATCAGGAACTTATAGGTTATTGCTTTTTGTGCTTGCATTTTACTGAGCTAAAGATGTTATGTGAATTTTTAAAAACCCACCCTCTTACACTTTATTATTTTCTTTTCTCCCATCCTTTCCTAATATTCCCAGGACCTGATACAATGCTTCTTACTAGCATGTACTAAGTAAATATTAGTTGAACAAATGAAAAACAAATGAGTAAATAGTCACAAACATATTTCTAGAGTATATATAATTGTTTTATGCTTGTTTCCCTATTATCAGTTTATATTTATTAACATTTCCACTTGTGCTTGTTATTGATGTTACTTTTATACAGCGATGGACACCTCTTATTTCTTCCCTTTTGCTTGGCTTAGCTTAAATTTTCAGGAAAGAATTGCCAGAACAATAGGAATGCACACTGTAATAGCTCGACGTCATACAGCCAAACCACTTACCCAAATAATTTTATTAATCTATAATGACACCAACAGTAGCAGCAGAATAGTTCTTTCACAACCTAAACTGGAAATCGTGAAAATCACAAAAAATGAAAACTAAATAGAAATTAATCGGAAATTGCTTGTGCTTCTCATTTTGTTTATTCCATTGCATTGTCTATGTCTACGTGTCTTTTATAATTGCATTTATTTTATGTTCTTTAAACTTAGGTGAAGACCACTCTCCTTTCCCCCATTTTATAAGCTAATCACTTTCCTCCCCACATTATGATTTAGCCACGAAGCTCAGGTCATGGAAGAGAAGTAGGGCAAACAAAAGGTAATCTTTAACGTTTATAAAATAGCCTGAAATGAAATTCATAGAAAATACAACCTGTCTACAAATAAAGTTTTAAAAAACTTAGTAGTTCTCTACCACTAGCATAAAGGATAAACAAAGGCAAAGTAAATGATAAAGATGAAATATGTATTTTTGTCTGAAAGTGTGCAGGTAAAATTCCACCAGAAGATACAATGAGGTTGGCAGATGTGTACACCTATGTGCAATATCATCAGGAATGTGACAGCGACAAATTCTGACTGGCACATGTGTCTTATTGGCATCTGAAATGTCAGGAGTGGCATCCCTACCAGTGATATGTACAAATTTACAAACAAAATAAAGTAAAATTCTTTCCATTTGTTTGGTGGTTACGTTCTCAGAAAATTCATTATATACATTCTATATATGTGTGTTTGTGTAAAAAGGGGTTAGATCATTTTAAACAGTGTCCTCATTTATGTGAATTTCTGGAAGGACACTTGAAGGTCATACAGACACAAGATGTATGTGTTGCTGGATAGGAGTCTTACGCTTCGGAGGATGTTCGACATCCCTGGACAAATTCTCAGAGAGTCCCCCACTCATTAGGATACCCCAACCACAAAATACCAACACATTTCTAAAATCCTCCCAGTTTGCTGTAACTATTAAGAACCACTGACAGACAAGCTGGGGCTGAGCCAAGGGGGAGAGTTTAAAACTATCAACTAATAACAACTCCAGGGAATTATAGGGAGAGGAGAAAAGGGAGAGGTTAAGACATTTGCTCTCTCTCATCTCTCCTGCCCAGAGAAGACAGTTTTTATTATACAGATAGACAGGAAAGCCAAGGATGGACCCAGCGGACCCAGGGTCTCCCCATCCCAACCCCACTTGGAGAAAGGCTCACCAGAGTTTACTGAGCCGCAAAGGCTGGGTGGGCAGAAAGAGAGCCTGAGCTTAGCTCTCTTCAGTTAGCCTTGGTTCTTCTGGTTTGGAAGGAAGCCTGAAACTCCCACACACTCTGACAGGGGGTGCACAGATTAGCCAAGATTCTGAGTAAGGATTAAGCTGGAAGAAGTGACTGTAAGGAAAACAAAGTCGCCTGGTGCAGAGAGCGGCAAGGTGGCCCACCTGGCCAGAGCCACAGCCCATCTTAGGGAGGTTGTGGGGCCAGGGAAAGCAGAGGTGGAACTGAGGCAGCGGGAAAAATCAGCAGGGCCCTGACCGAGCTGAAAGAGAGCCCCCTACCTGCCGATGTCATCCGACCACACACAGGGCAGCAGGGCGCGCACTGACTGGGCAGACATGAGGCAGCGCCAGGGCAGAGGTCAGCTAGGGCCCGGGGAGCCGCACAGCCAGGATTCCCTGCCTCCCCCTCCACTGTCTTCGGCTCACAGCTCAACTACTTGTCCAGACGCTCCTATACCATCAGAGAGTTTAGCAGCAAAGAGAAAAAATCTAAGTCTGTGCATTTTTACCTAAATCAGCTGAGTTTAAGTTATCCCCAGCCTCCCCTCAACAAAAAAAAAAAAAAAATTTTTTTTTTTTTTGTACTGGACTCTGTCAAAATTGCTGGATAGAAACAAATATTTAAATTCTTCCTTTTTGGGGCGCCTTGGTGGCTCAGTCAGTTAAGTGTCTGCCTTCGGCTCAGGTCATGATCCTGGAGTCCGGGGATGGAGCCCCACATCGGGCTTCCTGTTCGCAGGGAGTCTGCCTCTCTCTCTCTCCCTCTGCCTCTCCCCTGGCCTGTATGCTCTCTCTTTCTCTCTCTCTCACTCTCTCTCTCAAGTAGACAAAATCTTTATGAAATAATAAATTCTTCCTTTTCCCCATCCTGGAGGACAGGGAAGGATAGAAGATCTAGTGATAAGAAAACGAATACTATGTGATCTCTGCACATCTCTGTGTAGTACAGGCAAGCTTTCACCTCACCAAGTCATCTAAGTAGAATTTCATTCAGTAATTCACTAGAATGGCAACACCATGAAGGCAGGATGTTACCTGATTTCTTCTCTGTGGCATCCCCAACACCAAAAACAGTGCCTGGCATGCAGTAGGTGCTCAAAAAGAATTTTTTTTTTTAAGGTTTTATTTATTTGAGAGAGAGAGCGAGAGAGAGCACAAACAGGGAGGAGAGGAAGAAGCAGGCTCCCCACTGAGCAGGGAGCCTGATGCAGGACTCAATCTCAGCACCCTGGGATGATGGACCTGAGCCAAAGGCAGACACTTAACCAACTGAGCCCCCCAGGAGCCCCCCCAAAATTGAATAAATATTAATTTTAGTAATAACACTAATAATTATAACAGTGGCTATCCTTACACCAATCCATGCTACATCTCACCATGAAAACTAGGTTTTAACTTTAACAGTTCAACTGATGTTCATCAGATTCTAACCTAAAATCCTTATGCTAGTCACTATGGAGTTGAAGTGCATCCTTGACTTATTTTGACAATTCAACTCCACTGATTAATTAAAATGAAGCAAAATTTAAAATTCACTTCGTCGGCCACACTAACTCCATTTGAAGCGGCCACTGAGTAGCCACACCTGCCGTGTGGCTCTCAGACTGAGCGGCGCAGCTGCAGAAGCTCCCCAAACACCACAGAACATTTCCATCATGGACCGTGCCGGCAGGAGTGGCAAGACAGCTTCCCGTCCTCTCTACAGACCTCTCTGAAGCCTTCTCCCTTTTGAAAATTTTAACGGTTGAGAAGACGTTTTCCTTTTACATCTTTCAGTGGCAGGGAAAGCTTTAATTTTTCCATGTGCTGATACCCATTTGCAGTTTCTTACGTCTCCCTTTCTATATTAAGGGATATTATTGTACATTTGTGTACACATATATTAATTGGCTTAGATCAGGAACCTAAGGACTCCAGAGGCAACAATATTGGGAGGGTACACCATTCTTTGACAGCAATGATTGACGTGCTGATGAAACAAGGGAGTTTCTCTTTGCCTCTCCTTCAGAGGCCTGTGCTGAGTCAGATCAGGTCACTCCATCATCTATGGTGACACCCATAAAACTAGGATCAAGGAGGAAATGGGGAAAACCAATGAAAGCAATGGCTACTGTGTCAGACTCTTACCCACCATATGGGCTCTTTTAAAAGTGAGGACTTTGGGGGCACCTGGGTGGCTCAGTCAGTTAGGAGTCTGACTCTTGGTTTCAGCTCAGGTCACGATCTCAGGGTCCTGAGATCGAGCTCCATGTTGGGCTCTGTGCTCAGAGCAGAGTTTGCTCGAGATTCTCTCCCTCCCTCTGGCCCTTCCCCAACTCAATAAATAAATAAAACCTTTTTTAAAAAAAGGCAGGACTTCTGGCTTTTAATATTAATAACTATTGATAAATAACTAAGAAATATTAGTAACTATTAATAGAGTTAGTATTTATTCATGATACTGAGAATATTTCAATGCTTGACATGAAGTCACCAATTTTTTTCTAATAATCTAGATACAGGTGAAGAGGGTAATGTACTTTGTACCCCCAATAGCCAACCATGCCAAGCCCAAGTTTTGCTAATAAAAACATTGATTAAAAGTCAGAAGATTGATATCTTACTTCCCTTAGAAGTTGAAGTCACCATTCTAATTGTTTACCGACCTCATTAACGCTCCCTTAGATAGGTATGTGCCACTTATTTTAGGAAGAGCTTTTTAAACCACTTCAAAAATTTTTTTAATTTAAGTTTTGGCACTTAAAGAGTAAGTTTTAATTATCTAGAAATATCACTTACAGAAATACTCTGCAATATCAGTTGCATAAGGAATTACTGGAATTGGTTTATTTCTTTTTTTTTTTTTTTTTTCTAAGATTTTATTTATTTGCGAGAGAGAGAATGAGAGACAGAGAGCATGAGAGGGAGGAGGGTCAGAGGGAGAAGCAGACTCCCTGCTGAGCAGGGAGCCTGATGTGGGACTCGATCCTGGGACTCCAGGATCATGACCCGAGCCGAAGGCAGTCGCTTAACCAACTGAGCCACCCAGGCGCCCCAAGGAATTGGTTTATTTCTGATTTAAAATACTAATGCTATTCTAAATCTATTATTAGAGTCATATCCATGTTTAAAAAACTCTAAGGATGATTATCATCAAAACACTATTTATGTGTACAATATAGCTTTTTTTCTAAATAACATTGAGCTAGAGTCCAAACAATAAACTTAACATAAGAGTCATAGCAAAGGATTAAATAACTAACTTCCTAACATCAGATTCCTTGTCTGTTGAGTAAGAATAATTGTATCTACCTCTGATTTGTCATGAAAAATAAATAACATAATGCATGAAAGCAACCAGCATGGTACCTAGCACAGCGTAAGCCTTCAGGAGATGTCAGGAGTGATGCCATTTATAGGACCTCATCTCTAGGTTCTGATTATTGTTGCCATCTTTTTAGGGATGCCCAGGTCTCTTGCGCTGAGCAGGACCAGATAATAGATGCAGTGGACTCTAGAATAAGGATACCGAGAGTACAAAAGTGCACAATTCGTGAGCCACAGAACGTGTCCTGCTCTGTGCCGAAAATATGAGGGCCACAGCACTGCTGTGGGCTGCTGGGGGGACAGGAACAGGAGTTACCAAAGAAACAGACTTGGCATCATAGATGTGGGTCCTAACCCTGGCTTAGACAGACTGGTTTCATGATGTTAGGCAAATTCCACAGATGCTCTGAGGCTCAGTTTCCTCGTGTTTCAATTAGTACAATGAATGCCTAGCTCACAGGATTTTTATGATGACCCAGTTGGAATCCTCAAGAAAGCAACTAGCAGTTATAGTTGAAAGGGGGACAATTCTTACGCATGTCAGTAAGCAAGGAGCTGACACATTAGAGCAAACGGTTGGGACATCCAATGCCAAGTTATTCAACTGACCTTAAAGCCACAAAGCTCCTGAGAAGCCTTTCTAGTCTGGCTCACAGAATAAGGAGAAAGAGCAGTCTTTTGACTCAGCAGTCTGAAATGCAAGTTTATGAACTAAAATTGTTCCATGACGAAGTATTTATAAGCAATGAAAAAAATACAGGCAATGTTTCTCAAAAACTAATGATGTAATGTATGGTGACTAATATAACATAATAAAATTAAATTAAAAAAAAGTACAGGCAATGTTTTACATACCGTGTTATTTTTCTAACTCAAAGGACTACCCTTTCCCTATTGTCTACTCTGAGTACTAAAATGCAATGCCTTTCTTACAGGTGTTAGAGTAGATGGTGGCAAAGAGGCTGTGGTGTGGTGCTGTGTGTGTCTGTGTGTGTGTGTGTGTATTTAAATGAGTTTATAACTTATTTTAATAAAAAATTACTGGGGCGCTTGGGTGGCTCAGTTGGTTAAGTGTCCGATTACTCTTTATTTTGGCTCAGGTCATGAACTCAGGGTCCTGGGATCGAGCCCCACATCGGGCTCTGTGCTCAGTGGGGAGTCTTCTTGAGATTCTCTCTCTCCCTCTGTCCCTCCCCCTGCTTGCATGCTCCCTCACACTCTCTCTCTAAAAATAAATCTAAAAAAAAACAAAAACAAAACCTATTGGTCCAACACTATTTAAACTTACTGCTCTGGGAAATTTGAAAGTCCAGTTAAATACACAATTATCAGTATCCATCTACAAATTTAAAAGACACAGAGATGACCCTTGTCCCCAGATGGAATCATTATAAAGGAAATAATCTTCTTTGGTTAACTTAAATGTTTATTGAGGACACCACACTCCAGAAGGAAGCAGGAACACCGGTGCTAGATTTAGTTCTTACCACCACATTATACCTACATCTGACACTTTCTTGAAAATACATGTTCTTTTTTCTGATTGCTTGAGAGATTTAAGATTTCCTTCTAGGCCAAGGTTGGGTTATCTATGGTCACAGGCCAAATCTGGCTCACTACTATTTTGCTAGATAAAGTTTTATTGGAATATAGCTACACCCATTCATTTACTTATTGTCTGTGGCTGTTTTGCCACGATGGCAGATTAGAGCAATTACAACAGACACCTTACAGACTACAAAGCCTAAAATACCATCTGGCTCTTTTTTTATCAGCAAAAAAAGAAAAATAAAGAAAAAAGAAAAAAAAAGGAAAGAAAAAGAAAAAAAAATTGCTGACTCTTATTTTGAGTGATGGTTTTATTTTTCCTTTAAAATTAGGTCATGGTATATTATATCCTGTCCAATATAAGATTTACGGACAGCTTTAAGCATCGTGTGGTAGACAGAGCTCTTCGGCTATACATAAGGTTTGGCTGCAAAAGAAATGCATACCTAAAACTATATTTAACAATGAAACTGTAATGCTCTGAATGGACACACCACTCTCTGAGGAAACATCTTCTCCACATCCCCTATTATCCAAAGCTCTGAAGCAGAACTTCGTGTCTCATCACAGTCATTGGGAATTACACAGAGGGCTTAGTGAGGAAACAGTAATTGAAATTCAACCCACTTTCTAGCTCTCTTCTTCTTCTTAAAACAAAATTAGTTGGAAATTTGATGTATTGAGAAAGACATAATGAGTATCCAAGCTCTGGTATGGTGAAATGAAATGGCACATAAATAAAAGAGAGCCAGGGAAAACTTACACACAATTATGCAAAGATTGAGTCTCACATCTGAAAGACGTGATATGTGGCTTTTCTAGGATCAGAATCTCCCTTCTTGGAAAGCCGCTATAACTGACTTTATTACTGCTATTTAACAATAGTAACAGCAGCAAGGCATCACTGCTGTTCCATATTGCCCCTCACAGAGAACATCAAGAGGGTGCTTACTATGTGTCGGGCACTACGTTAAGCTTTCAATTTCACAACAGCTCTGTGGGGAGCTCCGGTACTCCTGCCATATTGTTTTTAAAGATGAGAGAACGGAGGATGACAGGGAAATTAACGTACATAAAAATGACGAGTATTTTCATATTTGTGTAATATTCACATACATTTATACTCCAGAAGACTTACCATTCATACATTCTGTAAATCATTCAAAACGAATATTGCATCAGTATCACAAATCAGTTTTTGCCTCCCTCTGCCTCAACAGGTAATTCCTTCATTATATAAAGTCTTATTTAAAAAAAAAAAAAAAAGAAGAGGAGAAAAGAAAAGAATGCCAAATATATTTAAGATTCTCCAGAAATGTGCTTGGCACATTAGAGGTGATACATATTCAATAAATGTGAAAATTACTTATGATAGCTAGTCAGAGTAACGGTGTTTCATTTATTCATCACTCCCTACATCCATGTCATAGGGTAGACCACTTCCACCCTGACTCTGGGCTTAACCATGTGACTTGCTTTAGCCAATGGTTTAATAGCAACTGTGAGGGAGAACTTACTATGTGCTTACACACACAAGCTAGCCCTCTCTCGCTGCTCTTAGAACCCCATGAACACTACATGAACAAGCTCGGGCTAGCCTGCAGGGGAAGGAAAGATAATGTGACCCAGCCAACAGCCAGCCAACCGTCAAACGTATGAGCATAGCCATGGAGGACTAGCCAGCCCCCAGGTGACCTGTCAGTTGACCACAGAAGTAGGAGGCAGACCAGTTAAAATCAGGCGGATTCAACCCAGAACAGTCAGCAGAGTTTGGAGTTAAATAATTGGTTGGTATTTTAAGCCATTAAGTTCAAAGTTGGCTTATCACATGGCGAAGTTAACGGATCCTCTACCCCCAAAAGGAAAGTATGTTATTTTTGTCAGGGGAAACATGAAAACCATAGTCTTAAAAGAATGAAGATCTTTTACCCAGTCATTACAGGAAACACTGCTTTGGGGAACCCTTTTAAACTGATTTATGTGGTAGGTATATAAAGACAACTAGTCAAATTGGACAGTGTGGCAGATGGTACTGGATTTACATGTATTTATGTAGCACATGTTTAATTGTCTACTTTGCTGTCCATCTTTTGCCCCTCTAGTAGATGGTTATTTATAATAATGGTAATACTTAAACTGGCTGACACTCCAAACATAGTTTCTTCCTTTGGATACACTAGGGGAAAAAAAAAAAAAAAACTAAACCAAACAAACAAAAAAAGCCACCAAAGCTCCAAAGAGCTATTATAATTGTTTTACAGTTTCATTAGAAAACATCCTGTCTGTTATGCTGGCTTCCGGAAACTCTAATGATAATAGTGTTTGTTGCTACTGCTTAATTCCCCCTCAGGGTGTCTGCCTTTTACAGTTACAATTACAATTGGAAAGTCGTTCAACCACATGTTCACATCAATTTACCCATTAATTTATTTGACCTGTTAATCCATTAGTTACTCTCCCAGTAATCCATTAAACTGCTTAAAATAATATTTGCAGTCTCTAGTGTGGGATGACTTTGGGTCAAAGATGATGAATCCAAATTATTAATGATGAAGCTATTTTTTTCATTTTGGAAACTTTGATAGTGCTATAAAGCAAACTGTGAATGCCTTCGTAATTACATGACTGCAGAGGAGCTCATAAAGTCCAGTGATAGAATAATAACTCATTCCTAGGCTCTTACTATCATTCAACCAGTTCATTCTACATCTAGGAAAATATGCTGAAAGACACATGTATGTTGGCAAAACACTATACTTTGTGTTATAGGACATTAAGTGGGAAAGCACTGGATTCTCCGTTAAAAGATGACCATTTGAGTTGATGAGACAAATTTACAAAGCAACTACTTCCACATCTAAGAAAGACATCAATGCTACTCTACCAACCTGCTAAGAGAAACATGGGAGCTTGAGCAAACCCAGGAAGCACTGAGGGATGATACAGCTTCCACTTCACAGTCATAGCCCAAACCTTATAGGGGACCCGCAGATACTTTAGGGACTCAGTCTAGCCAAGAGAAAGAGAAGCAAATGGAAGTGGGAGCAACTGGGACCAACTGGAGAGTTTAAACCCTGCCAAAATTAACACATGCCACACAGTTCTGGCCACTGCTCTAGAGGATCATGGGCCCAAAGTTGCCAGATTTAATTTTTTTCAGGTAATATGGAAAATCTGTAAGTAAAATCACTTACTTCTTTTGCAACTAAGTCTATTTATTTATTTATTTTTTAGACTACACAAAGCAGGAGCGCCTGGCTGGCTCAGTCAGTAGATCATGAGACTCTTGATCTCTGGGTTGTAGGTTCAAGCCCCATGGTGGGTTGTAGAGGTTACTTAAAAATAAAATCTTAAAAAAAAAAAAAAAAAAACTACACAGAGCAAAAGGACCTTATCAGAGAATTTACTTTTGAATACAGACAGCTGGTTTGTGACATCCATGACAGAAAGCATTCCGTGATGAGCAAAGTATGGAGGAATTAAAACGTATGGTGAATTCGGGCAAGAGTGCGGGTCAACAGAATTGGAAGGTGCAGGGTGTTATTAATGTATGCAATGGCCATCTGAACCATATTAAGGTTATCTGTGGCATATTTTAAGCCTTTATAATCAAAAAGGTAAAAGCGGAGTCTGAATTTTGTGGTGGTTGTTCTTTAAAGTGAGTTAGCCATTACGTTAGACCTTCCTGGTCTGTTAAGCATCTGCCCAGTATCTTCGCTGCTCTGCTTCTTGTTAGGGACTTCAGAGAGACAGACAGAGACAAGGGTAAACCAAGGTCAGACACAGATGATGGTAAAGTGACCCTTGACATTCCTGTACTTCATCAGACCAAGGAGTGTGCTAAGAAAAACACACACTGAGGTGTGGAAACCATAAAATATCACTAGGGAAATGAGAAAGCAGGGTTGGTTATAAATGCAAGCCACCTGCTGATATTGTACAAGTGATAGGAAGAGATAAATGTGGAGAGAAATCCCCAAGTTTTAAAGCAACACCCAATCTCCTCCTTTTAATTTCCAAAACTGTTTCTCTTAAGTGATTAGGTACAGCTCCCCCCAAACTCCCCAACCTCCGCCATCTTCAATCTTACTCCTGGCTGACCTAACAGTCTCTGTCTTCTTCCCTCCCCCCCTCCCTCCCCTTCTGATTTCCCCAAATTCAATCATAGAGATATGTCAACTCTCTGCTTTGGAACGCCTTTTAATTATGTATTAAAAACTGCCAAAGGTCAGTGCCAAAGAAAAATAATTTAATGACCATCTAAAATAACAAAGAAAGTTTTCAATGATAAAGGTGTCACTTCAGCTGTATTTTAACTTTCCTGCCTGACTTACCCCAACTCCTCTGCTGTAATGAAGCTAACCAGGCCTCAGCACCTGTCAGTATTCAGCTACATATTCTTTTCCAACACCAAACTCAGACATGCACAAAAAACGCAGTACTGGGGCGCCTGGGTGGCTCAGTCTGTTAAGTGTCTGCCTGGGCTCAGGTCATGGTCTCAAGGTCCTGGGATTGAGCCCCATGGTGGGCCCCTTGCTCAGTGGGGAGTCCGCTTCTGCCTCTGCCCCTCCCCCCACTCCTGCTCACTCTCTCCTTCTCTCTCTCTCTCAAGTAAAAAAAATCTTTTTTAAAAAAAGGCCGTAGTAATACATCACTTTTCCTCAGTGCTCTGCACCTACAAATTCTTTCACAGTTATCTTCCTTAATCTTCACAAGTAGATTATAAAGTGCTATTATTATTGGGGGGAGAGGAGGAGGAAATTAGGACTCTTACCTATAGTCATAGCTCCAATCACATGACAGAACAGGTCACTCTTACTGATGTTTTAGTGTGGAACAGACACCTTCTAAAGCGTTTTACATGTATTACTTCAATTAATCCTTACAAAACTCAGGCTATAAAATATTGCCTCTTCACAAGGCAAACTTTGGTCTCCTGCTTCCAGATCTACTCTTCTTTTAACTTTGCCCCAATTGTTTTACTCATAAACCTGAAAGAAAGTCTACCACTTTTTTCATAGATTAGGAGAGGATGATTCATTAGCCTCCCCAAAATGACTCCAACCTAAGTATTCCGTTTTTAGTATTTCAACATTTTGTTCTGCTTTAGTATGACCACTCTCCCACAGGATTTGGAATTTCTATATCTTTATACTCTCCTGGGCACAACAGGATCCAAATACCTGAAAAAAATACATTCAATACAAGAAAGTGTGTGGAAAAAATGAGGACAGCACACTTGTCCTAAGATCCTGTATCCTCACTGGGGCTGAGTCCAGTAAATGTGGCCATGAAATTTCCAGCCACCAACATGGAAAAAGGAGAATTCATTACGTAAGACATGGTTTCTGTAAATCCAGAATTGAGCTCCAGTTCTATTTTTAGAAACAAAGCGCTTCACCTTCACATTACCTTTTGTTGGCAGTATTTCCTATCACCATTAACAACTCCTAAGTGAGACCAGTACACATGAGCATCCAACTATGTGACACTGAATCAAGAGCCTGCCCTCAAATTCACCACCAGGCTAAGGGTGCCCAAAGTGCCTGCTCTCAGAGAACTCTCTGAGGGAAAACACCAAGGGCAGGCATTACCTTCACAGGAGTTCAGTGAAGGTGTGCAGGAGGCCCGGTGGAGAGCCGATTGCTAGGGTGCCCCTTCAACATGTCTCTAGTGTTGGCACTGAAGAATTCATTAGCTGAGCCAGTGGTCACTTCTGACTTCACCAGCTTATGTACAGGGCAGGGGGCTGGGTATCAACATCCTCGAACTTTCTCTGAATCTACCCCTTTACATGTCCAGAACAATCATGCACCAGCCCTTACCAGCCTTGGGTGTGCTTTCAGAATCTCAAGTTCTCTGAATGTTAAAAAAAAAAAAAAAAGAAAAAGATTTGAATATAAAATGGGGAGTAGAAAGCAGTGGTCCAATAAAGTAAGTTCTCTTTGGCAGCCAGGTACCAAAGCACAGATTTGAGAACAGTTGCCAGAGGCAAACACTAACCATATTCCAAAGCTAATGCTTCATGTGCTATGTGCAGAAAAAAAGGTATTTCTCTCAATAAGGATTAGCAATGGACAGATTCCTTTGAATGTATTTGATTTGCAAATTCCTATAAAATCTCCATCACCCTAAGCACAAGAGAATCCAACCAAATAAGCAGAAACAACTCCTGCAATTCTAACCTTAGTTTTTACAAAAGAGGGCTGATTGTACCCTATACAATAGATGCAGGAAAAAAACGTCAATGCTTTACAGTGAGTAAAAACTCAACTTCAAAGGATTTTTGGTAATAACAGCAAAAAAAAAAAAAACCCACATTAAAATATTAAGAAATTTTCCAGGTCCCTTTTGTTCTGTTCAGACATCATTTGTCAGGTATGGAAGCCCTCTGCTGGTCAAGATTGTATACAGGCAATTTACTAGAATTCTGGAAATGACCTTTTTTTAAGATTTTTTCCCCCCAAACTGCAGTGGATTGGTCCCTGAATTTTTTTCTGAAGATTAATTAAATATTGATTTAACCTAAGTAGGTTGTCTTCTGAAAAGGAATCCTTTATTCTAGGTTCCTAATTTTGTTAGACATTTTCTCACAGGGGTATCTCTAAGACAGAGATGCTGTGGTGGGAACTCTTTGCTCACGCTGCCTCGGTTCCTCTTCACTTGATGCTTAGGAAATGCTTTTCATCTGTGTGACTGGTGAGATCTAGCCCGTTTTCTTGAATTCTTCGAGGACACCACATTTTTCAGGATTTGGAGGATTTTGCTCTAAAAAGTTATTCTGCTTCCTGAATTTGGTTCATTAAGCAAATAACAGTCATAATGTAATAGAAAATAATCTCATTCCCAGAGGAGGCTACAGTAAGGCCAAAGCAAGCACGAGAAGGCAAACTACATCAAGAAGCCAAGAGCGTGACAACAAGGAGGGGAAGCCATTAGGCCCTAATGCTTTAGATACAGCACAGCTGACCAAGGAGGAAAATAGATGGGTTCCCAGTGTTTCACCCCCTGTGAGACCCTCTTTACTTCCCATGCACTCCTTTGTTTGCTATTGCAAAGGAACTTGCCTAGAGGTTACCCTACTTCAAATAGCTAAGGGGTCAAGGAGAGATCCACCTTGCTCCTAAAACAAGACCCAACTTCTTGGTTTAAAAAAAGTAGCAACAATATTTTAAAAATTAACTTTTTAAATAATGCTTTTTAGGATTTTGAAAAAAAATTATAGTTGGGTGATCTCTGCAAGCTACTTATTAACCTTTCTGTGTATCAGTTCCTCATTTGTAAATGGGAATAATAGAATCTACTTTATCAAGTAGCCATGATAACTAGTGAACACATATCAAGGACTTAGAAGGGTGCCTGACACATGATGTACCAGCAAAGGGAGCGGTTTTTAACCAGAGGTGATTTTGTCCAGAGGGGATATTCGGCAGTGTCTAGAGAGATTTTTGATTGTCATATGACTGGAGTTTGCCACTGGCATCTAGTGGGTGGGGTCCAGGAAGGTTGTTACATACCTTACAATGCACAGGAGAGCCCCTGTCAAACAATTATCTGGCCCCAATTGTCAACAGTGCCAAGGCCTAAAAACCCTGATTTAAGAACAGACTTTCAAAGACGCTCTAAATGGAACAGTGTCTGCTATAGCTCTCTCTCTCTCTCTCTCTCTCTCTCTCTCGTTCTCTCTCACACACACACACACAGACCCTTTTAGAAAACCAAAATTCTTTGTTTTTCTAGCCATTAAGTACATGGTGTTCTCAAGCCTAGATTAGGTAACTCCAATTAACCCCAATGTGTCAGTCATGTGCTTTGTTGGTGGTCAAATGGCTTCCGGGAGCCTGTTTCCTGACCATCCCTGTCATCTGGTTTTGAGTTGGTCCTTCCTTTCCAACACTAGGAGACACCTCAGTCATCATGAGAACTCCACGCCCCACCCTCCTCCTCACAGTGTGGCGAGCTTCGCTGAATTCATCTTTCCAAATGACCTGAAGAGTCTCAGATGACCCATCGCACAGAAATCATGAGTTATTACCTTTATTAGTAGAAGACTGCTTGATCTAAAAAAATTAATTCCGCTTTTACAAACTCTCTCAGTTATAGAAAATGGCCAATTGTAATGTGATTTATCAATTTCATCATCAGTTAATACCCACAAAGCTGAGCAATGAAGCCATTACTCTGTTAGGACGATTTCAGTGAGAACGTGAATATGTTATTTTCAGTTATTCATTGCACAATATTTATTTTTGGTCTGGAAAAGGAGGGGGAAATTGGAGCTGTTGTGTGACTACCCTAGCAGGGTGCCTAGCACAGTAGATGCTCAATAAATATTTATTGAACAATAGACCCGAGGTTCCTATTTATCATCAATATTTGTAAGAACAAAGTAGCTTACAAAGACAGAACAGTGCTTTGCAGTTCTCAAAAATGCTTTCCCAGTTCTCCTCTCATTTAATAATTTCAACAAGACAGATTGCATTAACTAAATTTGACAAAGAAGAAAACAGACTTAAGAGAAGTCCTCCTCCTTTACCACTGGCTTCCCAGCACTTATGGTCAGAGATGCCCTAATCTGCACTCTTTCCCAAAGTTTCCATTCCCAAACGTCTCTTATGTTTATGTCAAGAGATGGTCTGCCTACCATCATCAGTCTGACTCTAAGTTTTATTCAAAAGAGGAAAATAGATTGTTGAAGTTTCTATCATCAATGCCCAAACAGGTAGAAATGTGGAGTGCTATATGACACAAAGTGGGAAAAAATCTGAAGGCCTAATTCTCAACTGGAAACTGCAATTTTCTACTTTTTTTATGATTTATTTATTTGAGAGAAAGAGTGAGAGGGAGGGACAAGTTGGGGGGAGGAGTAGAAGGAGAGGTGGCTGAGCGTGGAGTCCTACATGGGCCTCCATGCGGGGCTCGATCCCAGTGCCCTGAGACTGTGATCTGAGCCAAAGGCAGCCACTTAACCTACTGAGCCACCCAGGTGCCCTGGCAATTTTCTAGTCTTTTATATACTCTATGGTTGCAGCTACATTGTCAGAAATGATTTCACCCATAGCATTTTATTTGGGGTTTTAATCAGGAGCCATAGGTGGCACATTCCAATTTAGCATACCCAGAAGGGCGGCCACAATTTTCTATTACCCATATTGTCTCCTGCCAATACACCCTCCGACTTGCTCTGTCCCTAAGCCTGAGTGTATGTACCCACACGCGCACACACAAACTGACAGGACGTCTGGTCAACTGAAAAGAATGAAGTTCATCATAGATTGGACAAAAATCTTTTCTGTGTTATTTCTTTCCCCTGGAAGTCAAACTATTTTTCCTCGGACACATCTCAACATTTATAAAAGCCACTGTAACATGTAACTTACTCATATTCCTACAATATGTCATTTTCATAACATGCACCTAAATAACACTTTGAAAGTAATCTTCCAATACTCAAAGATACATTCACTAAAAACTCCAATGTAACTATGACATGAGTGCCCCCCCCAACAAAATAGGTCATAATGCCATTAAAACTAATAGGAGATATTCAGGTTCAGAACTTGGGGGGAAAAAAACGTGGTTGATAAATTAAAAATGGTCTCCACACGTTCAGCATCATCCTTTCTTTTGTTATGATTTATTGATCTTTCAGTTTGTGTACCATTTCTTTCAAGGATTAGTCACTGTCTTGACATCTTTGGATAGACTTGGACCCAAATCTTAAACCCAATTATCAACTGCCAGATGGTGAATTAGTCTATATTCTCTGAACACCCATTTTTTTTTCAACTGTAAAAGTGTAACATAATAATGTTGACTTTACAGGGTTCTTACAGGGATGAAATAAGATGAATATAAATAAAAGGCAGGAACATAGTAGGTACATTCTCCTCTACCTCATTCCCCTTGTTCTTTGCTTCTAGCTTTTTTTGATGAGCGTTAAAAAAAAAGATCACTGTCAAATTATTATTATTTATTATTCCAGCCACCTTTCAGACTTAAAATACTGCTAGAAAAGACATGAAAAATCTCAA
Source organism: Phoca vitulina (assembly GCF_004348235.1). Classification (NCBI taxonomy): domain Eukaryota; kingdom Metazoa; phylum Chordata; class Mammalia; order Carnivora; family Phocidae; genus Phoca; species Phoca vitulina. The sequence goes on along the minus strand of NW_022589713.1, from coordinate 34,916,674 downwards.
TTGCAAATCATGATCTAAGTCCAAGAGAGGGACTATCCAGTGTTCATGGCCAAATGGTCTTATCCCACCAGGCATCAAGAAGCATCTACATAACAAATATTAATTTTATCAACTCCAGGACTCCATAAATTCTTACATTAAAGACACGCTTGGTGTCCTTGCTTATCCTAGTGGCAGTCTGGATGAGGTTAACCCCTCACTGTGTAACGCAAACTACCCCCGCCTACAGTCATTCTAGAAGAAACAAGGAAACCTCTAACCAAGAAAAAGAAAAGAAAACCCCAAAAAGAGCAGCACACATTTCTAAAAATCAGGGTGTGAAAGAATTTTAATGATTCTTTGTTTTTTTGTTTAATTAAATTGCCTTTATGGTTGCTTTGGCAGACGTCTGGGAACCAAATGGCTAATTAAGAACAGAAAGCCGTTTTCTCTTTGCCTTTATTAGAGGGCATATAAGGAGAATGAGTTTTGAGTAAACTATTAATTCTCAAGTTGACTGGGTGCTTCCTGATGACTGAAGAAGCCCTGAAATTGGATGGGGAAGAGACAAGTCCTCTTCACTTTCTTCGGCATTTTTAAACAAGTCCAACACCCGCTACCCTTTGCTGTGAATGCTCAAGTCAAAAAATCTGACTGTAAGAAGCTATGGAGTGAGAGCTCCCAGGGTCCTGCCAGGGGTGTGCTGAAGCTTCTGCCAGCCAAATGTTAAATTTTCAGGGACTTTGGTGAGCCAATAGTTAAACACGGCACTGATAGAAGTTGTAGTACGTAAACTTAAATGATACTGTGACCAAAGTAAACAATTCTCAAAGGTCATCAATTGCTATTTTTTGTATTTTACTTTATTTTATATTTATTTCATATTTTACTATTATCTTGAGTTTATATACATCTATTTTTATCTGTAAGGTATGAGCATATATGATGGAATAAGGACTCCGGGGATTATGCTAGTGACAGGAGTCATTTTTTGCCCACCTACCCACTCTTTGCTAAGGGCTTCTACTCTGCTCACATCATGGGTCACCTTGGCAGCCATATTTTGTCTGTGACTGGACTCTCCCACAGACAGAGGACTAGACTTCAGGTGGGCACCTGATCTGACAGCAGCCAGTCCACTAGCTAGCCACTGACTTGGGTCATGCTAATGGCATAGTATGAGGTTGGCAGGGCTGCCTTGGTCCAGAACTGTCCTTTGCTTCATACTCTGAGTCTGCAATGCACAGTGGCTCTTATTCTGTCTCCCCAACATTTCCCCACACATATTCCTATGATTAAATGCCTTTATCTGTGATACCCTGAATGCCCTTCCTTTTCATACAACCAGATACAAATTGAAGCAGTGACTATATAGATTTTGGGAGAAAATAGACCTAACACAATCATCTAGAGCATAAGCTTTTAAATTATATTAAATTCTAGAATGAACCTAATAGGGAATTATTTTGATAGATTATTCTTTCTGCAGGGAATGGAAGGCAAAAATTAACATACACCCATAGCTCTGAGAACTCAAAGCACTTAATCTGATCAGAAAATAATTTTTATCTTAGGTTTCATTTGACTAAGGAATTAATATTGTGTTATAATTAAAAGTCTAATTTCTCTGTCTTTAAGGAGCTAAAAGCATTTTATACAATATTCTCATCCACTAAAATGAGAAACGGGTAACATTTTCTGAACATGTATTAAATACCAAACCCTGTTCTTGACACTAAGTACAGAGGAAAGGGATGTGGGTTGGGGGACATCAAAGGAACACATTATGAAGGAGACAATGCTTAAGTGGAGTCTTGGGCAATGAAGAGTTGTTGGCCTGGGGATGAAGGACATGTTTAGCTATGGAAAATGTCATGGGATAATAACAAAAATCTGGGGTGGATGGAGCAGGAGTTCATGAATGAGAAAAATCTAATGAAGCAGGGGCATCTGGGTGGCTTGGTTGGTTAAGTGTCTGCCTTCAGCTCAGGTCATGATCTCGGGGTCCTGGGATCGAACCCCATGTCTGCTTCTCCCTCTCCCTTTGCCCCTCCCCCTGCTTGTGCTCTCTCTCTCAGATGAAATCTTTAAGAAAAAATCTAATGAAGCAGATAAGGGCCAGATCATGAAGAACTATCTGACATTCATGGGGATCCAAAATTTACCCTAGGGTGTTAAAAGGGCAACAATGAAGGATTTGTTTGAGATCATTCTTCCACTGGTGGAATGGAAGGTGGTGGGAGTGGGCCAAACCAGCTCCAGGGGTTTCCCTATTACTATAACTAAGTAAGAGTCAACTGGATCAGAATAAGGTAGAAGTAGAAAATATGAAGACAATACAAATGAGGTATTTAGAAAAGACAACAGGCAGTATTTGGTGACACAGTAAATATACAAAATATGAGAAAAATAAGTTTAATTTCCACATTCTGTCTTTGGTAACTAAGTCCAAGATGGTGTTATATGCTGATCAGTGGAATTAATGGTTTCAGCATGTGTTCACTGCTAGGCCCAAGCAACAGCAGGATCAGATGAGCAGTGAGGAAGAAGGGGTGGGGGGGGGGGGGGGGGCTTAACTCTGTTTCAGTTATGTTCAGTTTAGTTTTCTAAAAGAGTGGCTATTAGGCAAGTCAATCATCCATGGAAAAAAATGTTGATTATTAATAATATTTCTGGTAAAGCTATTTTGGTCTCAAGAGCAGGGTTAAGTTTGAATTATCCAAATTGTCTTTGGAGATCAACACATTAGTCCATACAGGCTTTAACTCATCCACACCAAAAGTTTTACCTTAATCTCCCTTTGCTCATGCAATGGATGAAAGAGTTGGACTTAACACCATAAAATTGATGTGGAAATTGCTGCACAAAGAAATCGAGACTAGACTTAACACAAAGAACTCTTAGGAGATTATCAACTCTTGATGAATATGCAAGAAGAATATGGCTTAGTTTAAAGCTACGTTACAACAGCAGTGCTCTTAAATCTGTGTGAGCAAAATGAGGCCAAAATTATCACAACTAGCACACTATTTTCCTTGGAACCTCCAAATAATCAAGGTAAGAAATTAACTTTAAATCTCCTATTTGAATAAAAGTTTTGTTCCATGAGTAATCATAGCCATACTCAGAACCAGTCCCTCTGCTTCCTCTTCACAATTCTGATGGTACACTCTGGACTTTCTTCTCTGCCATTTCGTCTCTCCCAACAGAACACTGAAGCAAACTGGGAGAACATTCAAGGTGTTCTCTCCAGTTCCACAGACTGACACCCCTCATGGGGCCTATTTTCAACCAAAGCCTCCAATTAGTGTCCAATTAGTGATTGTTTTCAATGTTTGTTAACACTTCAAGGGGCCCTGGTTTTAGACTTCTTAAAGAAGGACAAATACATTTCCCTGGATTTCAAGAGCCCTTAGTCCCTTTCCTGGGACACACAATACCCTGAAAAGAGTAAGCCACCACACTGCAAGCTGCTCCTGTCTACTTAGAAGATAGCTTGTGTTCTGTTTTGGCTTCTGTAGTACTCAGTCTGTCCAGATCCTACTTCCGAAGGGAGGTACTCATGACCCCTGCTGCCTGCAATGTTGGCTGCTCTTGGCTTTTAGCTCAGGCCCTCTCTGATTATTTGTCTCGGCAGACAGACACCTTGTTCAAGGTCACTCCTCCTTTACGGAGGCAGCCAGCATCAAACGGCTGGTTGGTGTGAAGTACAAAGACCCAAGCCCTTTGCCTCAATTCTGGACCATTCAAAAGAATAATACCAACTTCATAACTCCTCAAGAGATTGGCTAAGAACCAAATTCCTCCTTCTACCTAATCCAGTTTCCCCCATTCTCTCACAGGTATAGATCCCTATAGCACTGTCCAATCACCTTCCAGTGTGTGAGCATACAGCTGACAGGGGAAGTAGACGAAGACCACTACCTAAACCTTTGTGTGACCTATGACCATGCTCAGTCACTACAATGTTAAAAAGATCCACTATATCAGCCTCCATCAATTCAAGACCAAGTTAAAGATATTTCCATGCATAGGGCATCAGTTCATCATTTTTGACAGTCATTTTTGTCTGATATTAACTTCCCTGGGTAGAGTTGTAAGCCACAGACTGTGGCTGGGATAACAATGCCAAGAAGCAAACAGCTTGGGGCTAAGTTTCAGATTCTGGTTTCAGAGCTAGGTAGAATTAGTTTGCACTTCCATAACCTTCAACGGGTTTAAAAGCAGCCTCAGCAACTCTAGAACAGTAAGACTTCTATTCTTCATAGGAGGGTCGTTAAAAAGAAAGCTTAGTCTCAAAGCCTAAGCAGCAATAGTTACTATTTGTTGACTGCCTTCTATATATTAACCCTCTAAATTTCTCATGTAAACATAAACTGCTTATGAAAATATTATCTGCATTTGACAAATGAGAGAAAAACGGGAGATGCAGAGAGATGTGTAATTATCTTCTTTGTCCCCACTCTTCCCGCATCTGCCTCAGAATAAACATCAATGTCTCTCTTACCTTAAAGATATTTTTCTTCACTTGTCCCCAACTTGGAGAAGAGCCTCAAATTCTACTACCTTAGCAATAACAATTCTCCCTTCCTTTCTGTTCTCTCTTGCACCTGTCTGTAATGGAGTGGGCTGGAAAAGTCACTTTCTCACATGTCAGAAGCCCCTGTTTCTAAATTCTTAGAATTGCCAGCTATAAACTTTAGGGAAACCACAAGCTCTCTTCACCCTCCAATTTTTTAATCTGTGAAATGAAGGAATTAAATTTGTTCCATGATTTTCTAAAGCTGCCCTAAGGAACACATCTTGACTTCTGATTTTTTTTATGATTTGCCATGGCTTCTAGCAAATTCCAGGACTCAGTCATTGTTTAATGCCTATAAAATGTGGTCTGACTTTTCAGGCTGTCAGAGTTACACTGCAGAGGAAATAGGACTGCACCCACAGTCTTACCTGTTTATTCTACAAAGTCCTTTTCAGGATCCAGACCAGGGGGCACATGCCCAATTTTCAGATGAGTTTTTCAAGGTCCTATCTCACTATCATCTTACAAAATGTTTAGATCTGCTGAAATTGCCCATTTTTATTTTTTTTAAATTTTATTTTATTATGTTAATCACCATACCCACTGTCATTTTAAGAATCAAGTGGATTCACCATGTGTTGGAATATCTAGAATTAGAAAAACATGTAGAAGGATCCATTAAAAGAGCAGAGATGGAAAACAGTGAGGCAGGAGAGATGGGGGGGGGGGGGGGAGGGACACACAGAGATGGAAACAAGAGATAAGGGTCAGAGAATACCAAAAAGTAAAGATAAATAGAAAGGAAGAAACAAGTAAAAAGAAACAAAGAACAAAAAGGGGGCAAAACTGGTCTAAGTCAAAAAAAAAAAAAAAAAAAGACAAAAGAAGGACGAATGAAACCCTTATTTATTGCATAATAAAGAAACCTTAGCAGTCAGCTGTCTACCCTCTTGCCCCCGAGCACTGGTAAGTACATTCAACCCTCTGAAGAAAGTTAATCTCCCAGACAAGAAGTCAGGTAGGAAATCGAATGGGCGGAACACATCATAAATGTGATAAGAAAAAATCCTGTAAGAGTAAGAATGCATACAGAGTGGGAGTATTGCAAAGAAGAGTTCTATTTTTGATTTTGACAGAGGAATTGTTTTTGAAAAAAAAAATCTGTAATTTCCTAGGCACAAAGGCCTCTTCTGACATATGAGATCATTTATCTACTATCTATTCAGTGTCTATCTATCATCTAGCTATCTATCATCCAGTTATCTCTATGGCAACAATCACCATTGCACGTAGGTGTTTTGACACCCCAGAACCAAGCTTCCAGTTCATGGGATCTGTCGCCTAAGGTGAACACAATGCAAAGAAAAGTGTTCCTGTGTCCTTCCTGAAATGCACTGGCGTTTCAAAGGTAGGGTTTCCAGAAGACTACATTGCTTAGCAGTGTAAAGTGAGGCCCTGGCCCTTTAAAGTAATTGTAACCAAGATGTTCCAATTTATTTTAGAAACGGTATCAGGTATAGATTGCTTTTTCAGGTTTTTGCTTCCTGATTTTCCTTTTTCTCATCTCCTTTTGAATATGCATTTCTTCCTCCCACTGTGCCTGCTGGCAAACTTCCAAGGATTTTTATCAAATGTTCTAGGGAGTGAATTACTCATTTTAGGTTATTTAAATAAAAGACATGCATAATACCACTTCTCCTTCAAATTTCATGAAACCCTGCCCGTGAACTCATTTATCTACATGCATCTATTTGTCCCCTGACCCCAGCTCATGCTTTCTGTTAGCCTCTCCCTGGAAGAGGCTACAGCTCAATGGAGTCCATTTGACACTAAACAATCAAAAATGATTTTTTTTTTTTTGCTATGTTTAGTTTCTATAGGGTGTACTGTACATTCTTTCGTAATTAACATGCATGGTGAAATACCCTGTGTCCCTAAATTATACAGCTTTTGATGCAAAAAGGAATTAGTTTTACTGTGGGGCTTTGTTATCTTTTAATATAATTCAATGAGTTGCATGGACAATTTAGAGAAATTGAGGACTGGGTTTAATGTCTTTGTAATGAATCCATCAGGGAGAGGGGGAGGAAAGAGGGCAAGAGAAGATATCGGGAGAAAGAATGGCTTCAAAAAGCAGGTAGGCAGAGACAATCTTTGATGGCAATTGGTTTAAATGAACATTTATTGAGCACCTACTGGGCCGGGCACTGTGCTAGAGGCTGAGGCCAGCCAAACCCATACGGTCTTACCCTTACAGAAAGGAGAAGGGAGGCCATTTAAATTCCAAGGGTGAAGTGCTATTAAGTGGCTAGGACTGGGTGGTGGTGGATAGAATGAATTTTAGAAAAGGAAAACCTAGCAAATATCTCTAGAAAGGGTCAAAGACAAGTTTAAAATCTCAGGAAGTCTGTGTACACTTGATTCTGTAAAGCTGAGGAAAAAACATCCAGTTAACATAGAATGAAAATAGTATTCACAATACATTTCCGTAATCATTGTTTAAACACTGAGGGAAGCACATGCTACTTTTTAAAATGGGAAGTTAGGGACAAGGCTGAATTAGTTGTTTCTGTCTAAACAGATGGTAAAATATTTTGATAATTGCCCCTGAATACAGAATTGCAATGCACCCCAAACAGCAAATGTGTTTTGCCATGTTACCCATATTCCAAGTTTTCAGAAATTATTCTCTATAAGAAAGCAAACATGAATCAAACCGCTTTTTTCTTCTTCTCTAAGGTTGATAAATTGTTTATCCTGAATACTTTCATGAATGTGAAAAAGAGAACTCACTGTCCTAAGGAGCAGCATCTCTACTCTTGCATCTTCTTCTTTCAGAAGCTGGCATTGGTTTTCGACTGATTTGATGATTTTCATTCTCTCAACTATCCGTAGACAAGTCCCTTTGGATCAGATCAAAGTCAGGTGTTCCAGAGATGGACCCCATAGCTCTACAATAGGTACCTAGTAGAGGGTTGTAAGCAACTACTGATTCTCTTTTCCCGTGGGATCCAAAATTTTGTCCTTAGGAACACTAAGCTCACAAAACTTCCACAAGCTTTTTTTTCACTCATTTAATTCTCGAAAGCCCCAAGTAACCTAATTTTCTTCCTTGGGTGTCTAAGGACTCTTTAGCCTTGACTCTGGCCACAGCCCCCTCATGCTTTTGTGCTCTGGATGCCCTGACTCCCACCCCATCGCCCCCACCCCAGCACCATGACCATCTCCCTCTGCATGGGCTATGTCTTCCACCTGGATCCTCCTTTCTGCCACTCCTCCTAAAGTATTATACCTATACCATGAACTTGAGCCTAGGCAATGAGGATTAAGAGATGGGAAAGGCCATCACTGAGTGGTAAGAGTGAGCATATAACCCTGCCCCTAGGCCAAGATTGCCCCTATGCCTTTCACATGGTTCCTTCAACGGTCTTAACTTTGCCTCAACATCTGTTACTTCCTAAGTCACAGAAAGGCATTTGCTCCAGAAGGAGTAACTCCTCCGATAATATCTCTACTAGCTGTGTTCTGCTCTTCAACTACATGTTCTTCAGCTCTCGGACTCCCTCCTCTTGCAACTGGGTTTGGTGCCCCTCCTACACATGGGCCTGGCACCTCAAGCAGCACACTGAATTGAAGCTGTTGGAACCCTCCAGTGAACTGGTAGTTCTCAATCTTAAATGGGCATCAGAATCACCTGGAGGGCCCATCAGGACAGATTCCTGGACCCCGACCCCCTTGTTTCTGATTCAGTACGGGAATGGGGGTTGGGCCTGAGCATGCGCATTTCGAACAAGTTTCCCGGTGACGCTGATGCCACTTGTCCAAGGACCACAGTGAAAACCACTGATCTACACTATGCTTTCTCTGTACTCCTTGCCTGGGGCATACTCAAGCTCTCATCTATGTAATATAATCCCTTTTCATTTTCTTCCTTTTTGCCTAATTATCCTTTTTTTTTTTTTTCCCAATTTGTGTTTTTCTTTTTTCTGCTTCTTGAGAAAGAAGCCCGTGCCTACACCTTCCAGTCACCCGGCCGGGCTTTGTTTCGCCGCGCTCACAGCAAACAGGACAACAATGGCTTCCATCTCCGGCTCCATTACGTTCACCTCTAACATTACCAAATACAGCTGCACATTCTGCCAGGCAAACTAATCTGTGATATTTCAAATGCATTTCATGGACCAGAATAAACTAGCATATTTGAGCAAAGCCGTGTTCTGGATATATTAAAGTGTAAAAACTGGCATGAAAATCAGGTCTCATGTAAACAGGAGATTATTATTACTTAGAATCCTATAATGTGCCCATCGTATGGATCTCTAGGGCATTTGCAAACCCATTTTTACATAATTATGTGAAGAACATGTATTTTATATGAGATGGTGAAATTAAATACAAAATAGGGCATTTTGAAATGGCTGTAATGTTTTAAATGAAGAAATGAAACTGTTTCGAGACATATGTAGGAGAGAAAATTTATAGACAGCCGTTTTTAAGAGGGTCTATTAATTCCAAAGAAAACACAGGATGAAAATGAAATACCCAAAGAATAAAATAAGAGGTCTCCCATAAAAATCAGTCTATGTGATTCAAGTGGTTAGGCTTGCCTTCTAACAATGTGAATTTTACAGTGTGATGCTCACCCACATTAGCATCTCAATGGCACAATATTTTTGTTACACACTGTTGCAACTGCTGCAATCTGCCCCTTCACTCTTCCCTCTGATCTTGGGTGCCTTCCAAAGGTACCATAATATGGCTGGCTGGTGACTCTTGCATCAATTTCCTACACCTGTGCCAACCCAGGTTAGTGTTTTCTACCCAGTTGCTGGATATTGGAGGAAAAATTAAAGGAACAAATCAAATGCATCATGTGTCCATTCAGAGGCATCCTATTTATAAACTAGCTTTTGGAATGGACGAGTACTTTATTCTGTCTCAGAGGCTCTAGTGTAATGTCCTGTACAAAGGAAAATCCCAGGAACACTTAAAAAGAGCTAAATAAAATTTGGAACAAGAGTCAAGAGAGTATGTCCTCATGCCTATATTTAATAGTAATACTTTATTTTTCATTTTCTAATTAATAGGTGTCTTTATGGAGAGTATAAAAATATATAAAATCAGTTTACAATCTTTTCATTGCCAAAATGTTATTTTGACAATTTGCCTTTCATTCATTTTGACCCTCAATTTCATGTGCACCTTCTTCTGAATTCTTTAGGTATGTTCTGGGACACTTTTCCCTTGTGTGGTGCCATCTGCAACATGGCCATCCCTTCCTGGGGAGCTAACCTTCTGCCACCTAAGGTTACCAGCAGGAAATTGCTCTACTGCCCTTCTATAGTGTGAGTTATTCTGTTGCTTGGACCCTGGAAAACTATGAATGTAAGCAACAAGGTGAAGGAAGTACAGTGAGATTTCCCAGGTTGGTAGGCAGCTGAGAACATGGGGCAAGTGTGGCCCCGGGGCTGGGAAGGACTCCATCTTTCAGCTGAATCAGAACTTGCTCTCCAAACTGATGACAACTAAGATGGTATTTTCCCTACAGGAAGAGATAGGAGAGATGATTATAGGGATTATATGGATAGGATATTAAATAACACTGAGTCACAGAATTAGAGTATTTTTCCCCCTTAAATTTTCTGTCAGCCTTGATTAAGCAAATAGAAAAGAAGCCCTAGAGGTTTCCTAGCCTAAGACAAAGGGATCCAATGAAAACATCTTTCCAGCTTCTTTTCATCTACACTCCATGTGATCAACTTTCTACATCTAACAGATGAAGAAAGCAAGGTCACCCAGCTAGAAGCAGAGAAGTTAGGATCTGAACCCAAACTTTTGGTCATATCTGTTTTTCTTTCTTATCTCCCTCTGACTTTCCCCTGCCTAACTTTCCAACACCGTAGGCAGAGAGGTCTGCTTCTGTAACTGGTCTTCCTCCAATGACACATCGAGACTTGAAGTCCTAAGAGAGAGCCAGTGCTTCCTTCTCAAAAATCCTTTCAACCATCTTTGAGCATCTGAGCACAACTCCCCAGGTCAGCTAGCCTAAGAGAGGAGACTTGGGTCATGATCCAAAGGAGGCACATGGGATTGTTTGGACTATGGCAAGGACATCAAATGGGTACATGTTATTCCACACAGAGCAAAGAGTCATGCTAAGGAGATTTACATGAGTGTTACTTACTACCTTCTGAAAAAATTGCACATAGCCATTTTGCTATGTATAAGGATTACACTTTATTAGGGTAATGAAACCAACCACGCTACTCTAACCTCACCAGACTAAGTGGAGAATCATTGTCACAAACCACCAGTACTGATGGTTCACATATACTGATGTGTATGTGGGAGCCCTCCTTGTAGCCATAAAAATACAATAAAGTTGTACATGTTTTCATGGAGTAGAGATGGTGTCAGCGAAGAGCCTGAGGCTCCCTTAGCCTGACTTTATGATTTACACGTGTCCTACTTCTCAACATGAAGCAACACTCCTCTTCAAATATAAAACGCCTGAGATTCAATAAGGTGGACTATCCTTCAAATATCCTGATAAACTCACCGTCTGTTTTGCTACAAATGTGCATCTGTAAAACAGATTAGCATGATGGGATTGGTAAATAGAGGGGTGATGTCATCTTAAGGGGGAAGTTATATAGGGTCACATAGGACTTTTCCCAGTACATTAATACTTTTTAGCACATAATAGCAGTTGAACACAGATATCCCAGAATGGAAATTGTTGAATATTGTACTATATCCAATTCTCCCATGTTCCTCCTTCTTGGCTCAATTTGGCCACATGCCTTGTCTTGGAAAGGCTAATCATATGGTTCGCCCCATTAAATCTGAGCTCCTTAATTCAGCAGTCTCAGCCCTACCATCAAAAGTTACATTCACTTTTTTCAGGGTAACACTCCATAAATAATTTATTCCTTAAAGAAGAGGAATGAAGTATGTCTTTTCAATAGCACTAGTAGTTTTTAATTAGGTTTATTTATGCTGGGATTACAAAGTTGCATATCTTTAGAGTGGTCTGTTCTAACAATATTTTCCCATGAGCCTTGCCATTATTAATGTGTCATTTTCCAGAACTCCAGGTTTTTCCAAGCTTGCATATATTGTATTATAGCAGAAACATCTGCATTAGCTTTAGCTTGGAAACCCTATTTCCAACAACATTCTGCCAAGAAAGCACATAGTACTCTCTGCACTATGTGTTGACTGTCCCTAACTTCCCACTCCTCCTTAATTTTTAAAGGCAAGAGATTGGTTATGTAATTATCACTCTGAACCGGCCAACTTTTAGTAAAAACATTCAACTCTAGAAAAAAATATTGTCCACTAATGATACAACCACTTCAATTACAAGCATGCTTAAGGAATACATTATAGGGTTCTCAAGATGGCTTGTGACATTAGAGTCTGAGTTCCAAAGAGAACAGTGGCAAATAAACTTCCAAGGATGAAACAGTGTCCATTAGAAAGTAGAATATTAACTACTATGGACTGGTCTCATTACTCACCATCCCTAAGCCCCTTGGATGCCTCACTGCCTTTAGAGGTAAGTAATGCCATCGGGAATTGCTTTAAGGTGTCAGTAAGAACAAGAAATACGTCTTTGTTCAGGGTTGTGGTCTGGTTGGAGGCCAGGATATAAAGATATTGCAGTGACCAAGTGTGCCAAGAGAATTTCCTTTTAATTCTTGGCAAAGTGGGATCACTAAGAATAAGACTCTGGCAATATATTGATGCAAAGAAGCCATCTTTCTTTGATACATTCAAAATTGAAAAAAAGAATACACCCAGAACAAGAACTTCATGGAAAAGGAAAGGTGCTTCAGGATTGTTGCTTGTATCAAGGTCTAAAGAGTTGGGCCCCAGGAGATGCTAGTCAACCAACCAGCCCCCTCCAAATTCTAGGGCCACCACTTGTTTCATGGAGATTAGCAGGTGTACACATGTGTGTGTGCGCACACACACACAAACACGCGCACACACACACATACACCAGTTACCCTAATCGATTTTCAATGCAATCCCTGGGGGTCACATAGTACCCAAAGGCTGATATAAGCACAATTACCTCAAAGAGTATAGAGATCCCTTTGAAACGAAGAAAAAAAAAATTATGGTCTCCCTCGTAATCTTAACAGATACATTTTATTATTACATAAATAAGCACAAACATGAAAGTGTAAACTCCTTATGTCTGAGGTGCTCTACAATCGTGAAACCAAAAGTTTATAAAGAAAAACTCAAAAGATTATAAAAGAAATTAAAATGACCATCCAACTTCAATATAAATGGACAAGTATTAGTTTACTGAAACTGTCTCACTGTGCCCCGTGGGAATGTGGCCAGACTGGAACGGCACAGTTTCTATGGTATTATCACATCACCAATGCTTTGTGCTTAGTGGAAATTAGTGTTTTTGTTTTGTTTTGTTTTGTTTTGTTTGCACTCCAGTTCTCTATTTAAACCACTCTAAGTCCTTAATGTTACTGAACCTTCATTGGCACAAACACATTATCATCTTCCAGATTTAGTCTGCCTCTGCTCCTCCCTGAATAATGTTCTACAATTAAAGTAATACTAGTTGGCACTAACGTGATAGTAAACACCATCACAATATGGTCATCCAGATGATCAAGAATACATTCAGATCCATTCTACTTAGATTACCACTGCAATAAAAACAGAGTACAGAACAACTCACCCAAGGAAACTCAGCAACCCTCTCACATATACCTAGAGACCCAGATTTAAGGACAATCAGCTGGGCAAGGAATTCTCTAAAAGAATCCACACCCTACAAGAGTGAACCAACAGACGTAGTGTCAGATGTTCCTCGGTTCCAATTCCATCTCGCTTGCTTGTGATTTTTAAGCAAGCTATTTTCATCTCTCCTAGCTACAGTTTCCTCATCTGCAAAACCACAAGAATAGCACCCATCTAAGAACCCAGCAGTATGGATTAAATGAGATAATGCTTGTCAAATATTAATATGTAAGTTTTCGGTAAATGTTAGCTCGTTCTATGAGTTCACAAACATTCATCCAGCAAATATTTGTTGTGTATCAAGCACTGGACTTTGTGCTGGGGACCCAGAAAGAAAAGGTGAAATTTACATACTCAAGGGGATCAAAGTCTGTGGAACACGTAGGAGAAGGCAGGACAGTAGAATGTATGTGCCATGCTAGAGAAGATGCTCCAAGTATGCTTATCAAATGAGGATTTGTTGCCAATAAGCTGGTTTCTTGCCTCTTTTAAACAACAATCCATTCTGATCTTAAGAAGTCTGTGAGTGGAAAAATAAAAAGTCTGAGTGAGATCAACAAGGATATTAGTTAGGTTTACCAAGGACTCTGAAATAGGCAATCATTGACACATCCAAGACTTCATGATTTCCAGGTAAAGGGGATGAGCTGGAGTTCCATCTTGATACGATTTAGGGTCCCAAAGTTCCCCTGAACACTTCAATCAACATATATCATGGAACTATCTTTCTTAATTGTTAGACACAGAGTTTTAAATATTCACCGTACTGTTACTCACTTTTGCTAGGAATTGGAACTACTTTTCTCCCCCTCACTATCATTTTGAAAACTAAAATTCAGGAATGTCTGATATTGAAATGAAATGCCTTTCTAGAAGTCTCCAGTTTCCATGCCATAATGACCATAGCAAGTGACCCCAGTGAATGCCAAGTTTTCAAACTCACAGCAAGCCTGCATATTCTAATCTTTGGCATTCTGTCATCCCATTCTGCTTATTCAGAAAATGAATCCATCTGTAGGTGCAAAATGCAATCTTCAGGAAAATGGTACCTTAAAGTATTCTGACACAATGTTCCATCAGCAGTCCTTGTAGTTAGACAAATAATGACAATGAAGAGCCATGCAGACCTGTTAACATCTGCTCAAAACCTGTGCCGGCATTTCCTTGCCTCTGCTAGCACTAAGCCAAGCTAGAATTCATTTAGCTAATTCCTTAAGCTCAGAATGCTTAGCATGTCACATTTCTACCAAGTCTCATTTATATAATTAGTGCTAACATATGGCCCACAATCAACATTGGAGATTTGGAATCATTTTTAGCATGCCGTTAGACCTAAAGGGGTATGGATTCAATATGGAGGGAAGAGAATTAGGCATACAAATTCCATTTGTGATAACAAGAGCGTAGCAATGGAAATTTACCCCCAAAAGGTTCGGCTGCTAATCACATAGCAAGCAGAAAGAATTACATTCTTAATAACTTTCACCAAGTGCAATAAAAGGAAATAGAAGTTTGTTTTATGTGATGCTTTTGGTTACTAATTCTCCCCCTCAACTCAGAACTCTTTTACACACTAGCACTAACAACTAAGATTACCCCAACAGAATTTTCCCTTGCATGGTCTGATTTAGGTATCTAAGTCTAGAAACCCTCTTGGTAGCACTCACTTAAGAGTTCATCGTCAACACCGTAGCATGTGCAGGAATTTCTCTTCCTCTGGACTGCTCTAGATGGTCTTCCTACTCTTCTTTCAGTGAATCTTTGTTCCAAGTTTTAGTGAGGCCAACATTTGGTAGCCCAAAGCTACTTAGTATCTTAAGATTATTTTCACAATTAAAAACCTTTTAGATGGGAGGATTCAAGAAAAATAACAGCTAAGTGATGGAGCCAGTTTCCAGAGGCTTCACAAGTAAAAAACTGCACCTTTAATAGAGAGAGAATTCCCTTAAACCAACACACCTCATTCTTCTCATTAATCAGTATCACTAATGCTCAGAAAACCCCTAAAACTGAAATCATTATTTCACAAATGAGTAAACTGAAGCCACATGAAGCAGAGAACTCCATAGTCCCTGTTTTTAATTACTACGTTATTCTGCTCTCAAGTTCTTAATTCCATGTATATTTTTGACTTCTCTTTCAGCCTCTATGGTTAATTAGCCATCATCCTGTTGACACTTATCACCAAAATTACTCATCTGTCTGTTCATCCCATGCTACCTCATTAGATTAGGGCCTCATTACCTCAAATATGAATTAGAATAAATAAACCCAAAGGTCCACTTCAAATTTAATGTTTGATACATCTATAATCACTGCTTTCTAGACAACATCTTCCCATTCCCAACAATTCTGAACACAGCTACAAAATATTTGGTTGATTATTGTTTCGCAGAACCTAGTGCTAGGATGGTATCCAGGAGGTGTTCAAATGGATCAATGTCTACATGAACTGGGAATCATGAAACCGGGTTCAATACCACTTTTACCACCAAATAGCTGTCTGACCTTGAACAAATCACTTTGCATTTCTAAACATAAATGAAAACATCAGTAAAATATCTAAAAAACTTCCACATCGGGCGCCTGGGTGGCTCAGTCGTTAAGCGTCTGCCTTCGGCTCAGGTCATGATCCCAGAGTCCTGGGATCGAGTCCCGCATGGGGCTCCCTGCTCTGCGGGAAGCCTGCTTCTCCCTCTCCCACTCCCCCTGCTTGTGTTCCTGCTCTCGTTATGTCTCTCTCTGTCAAAAAAATAAATAAAATCTTTCAAAAAACTTCCACATCAATATGACCAGACCATTCCCAGACTCTGGAATTTTTGCCTTCCCTTCGGGGGAAAAAGAATTTATATCCATCAGCCTGAGATCCTGATTAGCCACACTTTACTCTCATGGGAAAGTTTGGTAAGACAAAAAAACCCCACAAATCCAGGACCTGGAATTACTTCTAAGTTTTGGGCCTCCCAACCACGCAAGTTAGGCAAGCTACTTTATGTAAATATCAGGCTCCTGAGTTTTAGAAGGAGTTGGAATCTAGACTCAAGATTCTCAAATGCTGGTCTACAAATTAAGGATTCAACAGTCCACAGAAAAATGAGTCAAAGATGACCATTGAGTGAAAGTTTCACAAAGCTGTATTTATTCAGTTTAAAGCACTCTCTTTTGTGCTCTTACTTTTGTGTGTTAAAATACCATTTAAGAGTAATGTGTTTTTTTTTTTTTTTAATGTTCTTGGACATGTTTAAAAAATAGCAATCTACAGTTAGTCCAGTATCTCCAAGAATGGTCAGGAATGGTCCATTTCCCCTAATGATCACTTAGTTTTCTGTTTATGAGGACTTCTCCATCCACCCTATATCCTTCACCTATGGCTGTTCTTTTCTCTCTACAGGCTCTGTTAGTTCAGAAGTGGAACTCCCTTTAACTCATTCCCATTCTAAAGTATCAGCATTAATTTTTTTAATAAGATGTTAGCAATGGAAGAGGGTTTCCATTACAGTATGGGATGGTAACTTCAAATTTAATGTGCCTGAATTTGCTCTTCAAAGTCCCTTGAGCAACTCCACCTCAGAACCTCCTCCTCTCCCTGGCTCCCAATCTTCATTTTCTTCCTAAGTTCCTACATTTCTCATGAAGAACATATCAGAGGAGTATTTTTAATGCTCCAATAATTGACTTGTTAAAGTCCATCAGGAACAGAATGAGGCCTCAAACCCAGAGGCCTCAGCTTCCCTACCTTTCATCACTGTCCAAGTAACAGGATGAAATCCTATGGTCCATGCCTTCCCCAGCATGTGCTGAGTCAGACTGACTGGTTACTGGGAGCATGCATGGATATACATTCATTCTGGTCCAGCTAAAGGAGGACACCCTAAGGGATACTGCTATAGAGAAGTCGACAAGAAAGACAAAACAAAAACAAAAACAAACCAGCAAAGGGATTAGCTGGCCAAGCAATCGGAGTTGTTGCTTAGCCAGCAGTTCACTTGAATGATTATTTTGAAAACTAAAATGGTATCAAGTCCTCCCTGTTCTCTTATCCTATTGTAAAAAGTCAGAGGAAATGGAATTTAGATCTTTAAACAAAACACAGAGCTCCTCCTTTCCACATTGAATCTCCCCTCCACATGGTCAACATCACAGAACTGTATCTTAGTCCTCAGACCTCTTTGAACCAATGAAGAAATTGCCACCCACTGAGTTGCTCCCATTATTTCCATGGCTGAATAGAAGGGCTATTTGGTATGAAATTAGGACAAAAGGAGTTCCGTTTGTACTCTGGAAAGATGAAATGATGTGCTACACTTTTGAAAACAGACACAGACCACCACCACCCTTTAAAGGAGACGTGTTGAGGTCACTGCCTGCAGTGACAGGTCTTTGCTGCTGAAGTCAAAGTGAAGGGTTTCAGAGCTCACTTTGAGTCTACATAGCCCATTCCCAGAACCCATTTTACATAATAAAATTAAAGTGCATTTAAATGAGAAAATCCTTTTGCTGAGAATCCTGATATTTATCTAAAATGAATGACATCTGTTATAAGGAAGAACATGGCACAAATGGTCATTTATGTGTACAGACTGCTTTGTGTGTCACTTCTTCCTCAGAGTGTGTGTGCACGTGTGTTAGTAACATAAGCAAAACACATGTGTTCATGTGATCCCAGAGAGGCATCTGTGTGGAATCCGTTACAATGTGCTAACAAATTAACTTCCAATATTAGAGAGTTAACTTTGTTAGTTGTGCAAAGAACAGTCTCATCAGCTGTGATGGTGAGGAAATTTAAGAAATCATTATCAAAATAGTTAATGTGAAACCAAAAAGTACTGCTGAGGGGCTTAAAAAATGGCAACAATGTGGAGCAAAATTTGACCCCCAAGAAATTCTGATTCGAGTATCTAGGAAAAATCTGCCTTTTCTCTGACCAATATTTTCTATGGCAAAAGAAAAAAAAAAAAAAAAGACCCTGGGAATAAGTACCTGGATTTATAAGGACCATTAAAGCAGTTTTCATTTGTCACTTCTGTAAAACTATTTAAACAGTCTGGCAGCTCCTCAAAAAGTTACAGAGAAAATTAATATATGATCCAGTAATTCCATTTCCAGATGTATATCCAGAAGAATTAAAAGCAGGGACTCAAACAGATACTTGTAGATCAGTGTTTAGTGCAGTAAAAGGTGGAAATAAACCATGTCAACCAACAGGAAAGTGGATAAACTAGGATATACACATACAATGAATTATTCAGCCTTAAAAAGGAACAGAATTCTGATACATGGCACATGATGAGCCTTGAAACATTATGCAAGCTGAAATTAGCCAGACACAAAAGGAAAAATATTGTATGATTCCACTTGAATGAGGTACCTGAAACAGGCACATTCACAGAGCTATAAAGTAGAATGGGGTTTACCAGGGGCCAGGGAAGGGATGAATGGGGAATCATTAATTGGTACAGAATTTCTATTGGGGGATGATAGAAAAGTTGTGGAAATGGATCATGTCAACGGTTACACAATATTTTGAGTGTGCTTAATGCTATTGAACTATAAACCTAAATGTTTAAAATGGTGAGTTTTGTTATGTATCTTTTATCACAGCAAATGCATGTAATAGTATTTCTGGGTTTGAAATTATTAAAGCTGAGTATCGCAAGGCAGTGAGTCTTTGTATAAATTACTTTTTTTTTAATTAGAGAGAAACAACATCCAGCGGGTTGAATATCAAAAAAAGAAATCTATGGGGGATGAAGGGGTCAGCTGTTCCCTAAAACAAAAGCATCTAACACTGAAATCCTAGTGGTCTAAAAGGAACATACCATTCTGTAACAAATCCCACAGAGCAATGAGAACTCCTTTCTTAAAAGGAAGGGAAGGTGGATTGAAGATATGAAACTGCCAATATTTGATAGTTTTTGAACTATGAGGAGGTCAATTTCATTTGGTTCAACTTAACACCTGAAGGCTACCTTGCCACTTCTCCCTACCTTCAACTTAATATTGGCCCAGCCAAACCTGATCCCCTCCCAAGTTCTCCACCTCTCCATCCAAAACTTCACTGCTAACCTGCATGTCATTAACTGGGTTAGGTGGGTGGTGAAGAGAAAGGGGAGGGGAGGGAAGAAGTTGTGGACTCCAATCCGTATAGGGGCCAAGTAGTGATTTAACTGATCAGGTTGATCGTCAGTGAATACAGTCACCCTTGTGACCCCTAGTCAGCTCAGGCTTTGAGAACACAGATGCAACGTTGCCAATCTTCTAATTTTTCCAAAGCAGCTATAACTCTGGATTGGGACTGAAATATTCATTTTTAAAATGTTGGCTCAATTCTTTAAAACACTATGCATGCCCAAGAAAACATCTGTAGGCCCAACTCCCTCCACCCAGCTGCCAGTGTTTCTCCTCCTCTGCTGTATACAGAAAACCCAACTACACGGAGCCGCTGCCTGAATAAATGTTTTGATGCAGCCCCTGGGCAGTTCTAGAGTTTCCTTTCTACATCCAACCACAGAGGAATTAGAATCTTTCCCATCCTCCATATCCTCCTTCCCTCCCCTCTCCCCACTCCCTCCCTCTCTTTAGTTGGTCCAGGTCCTAGGATGTGTTTGGGGGATCCTGGAATAGAAACAAGTTCCCTATCATCTGGTGCATGTGGGGAGGTGTTGCTGAAAGTGAGCGGTAGGGATGGAAGATGGCATAAAGTGGGACAGGGTCTCAGCCTAGCCCCGGAGTTAGGGCAACTTCTGATACCTGGGTAGGCGCTCTGGCTAAGAGTTGCCAGCCTTGATATTGCTCCTCTCCAGCCTACTGCAGCACACAGAGAAATGAGTTTTCAAACCTAGCCAATCAATCTAGTTCCCTGCAGCTGAGAATGGAGAATTATTACAGAGAAAGATAAAAGGGCAAAAATAGAGAGAAAGGAAGACAAGAGTTTAATTTTTGTTTCCATAGGATTTATCTGTTTTACCAGTTATTAAAAACCAGGGCATGCTTCAAATGGTATCCTTTAATTATACAAAAAGATGAATCTTACCATTCTTTTACAAACAATAGTCAAGAAAAATTCATTTTTACCTCTCATGTCATAGAACCCTAGCAGAGAAGACTTATCCGGACTCCTCATAAATATTTAACCCAAGGATGGCCTTTTCCCTTGGAATTTTAGCAAAACACACCCTACATACTCCACAGCATTTAATTAACCAGAGACCATTCTCAAGTACACTTAATTATAGGTCAGTTTTCTGACTATATAAATCATGGAAAAGGAAAGGAAATGACACAAAAGCCCTAGACTAATATAATTTATAGCTATCTGAACTAACACAAGGAAAGAATGGTACTGTGCTATAATTAAAGATTAGGTTAGTGCCAAAAATCATAATTTTCTGCCTGGCTTTAAAAGCAAATGTCATGTTAATGACAGTTAACTTTTGATTACACGGGGATGATTATATATAGTTTGTGGATTATCTATGCCCTCATTTTCTTTCCTTCTTCCTCATGTTGCTTTATTGCTAATTAATCCCTCTATCAGAATTCTGATTAAGGAAAGGAAGAGAAGTAGAAAATCAAATTAGTCATTTGGGCTGATTGTTTGCTGCCTCAGATAAGAAGACTCTTGGTTAAGCTGGTGTGAAAAACGCCCTTCTGGATTTCGATCCTCTCCACTACTCCAGGACTTTTAATGAAGATTATCTGATGTTGGGCATCCTGAGAAGGTTTACTAGTATGTTATAGATTATAGCCTCGGGATGTTTTTATGTTATTGTGTGACCTGAGGTGCCAACATCTATAATTCAGAAAACCTTATTCAATGTATCAATGTGTAACACAGAATTTCAGTAATAATTCTGTGACACCCATCACCACCACACATCTCAAAATTAGGACGCTATTTACAAAGGACTTGCACCTGTGCCGTATTCCACACAAACATGGACAGGGTGATATAGTTTACAAGATGAAAACAAGTCTAGAGACACTCCTCTAAGACTTTGAGACACTAAGAGGATTTTTTTTTTTTTTAAAGGCACATTTTGGCTCTTCAGCAACTACACTGTTTCCTACAGTTAAGTTCCAAAAGCCATCCAGATCCTCTCAAGTCAATTTTTCAATTTATATTTCTCCTAAAATATCATGAAACAAAATTCACCTACTTTGTGCCAATTTATCGGTGGTGAAATCAAGAGAAGATTAAAAATGAGTAGCAACAATGAACAATCAGAGCTCGCTGCCAATGAACCTGCAATAAAAACAAGCCAACAGACTGCCATGTTGCTGCGATTCTGTTATGATTATGCCATATTAGAGTAATCACGTAAGAAAGTGAAAACAAACAATCCAATTCTTGAATCTAAACAAGATTCCCTCATCCTGCCAGGCCTGCTCAAAAACACTCTACTGATTTCCTATCCTAAAGCCTTATCCTAACATATGGCAGTATATTCCACATCCCAAGGATTGTGAAAAATCAGCACAAACCTAGTTTTCCAGTATCTGCCTATAGAATTAGAAGTGTGAATGTTTCAAAGCATTAACAGATTTTTAAAATTAAACTCACTTCTGTGGAATCAGAACAGACTACGGTATGAGCAAGGGTTGAAGACAGGGGAAAATAAAGAGAGAGAGAGAGGAACATAGCTTGAAGAGGACAGGCTACCAGCCTCGCCTATGTTGCCATAGCTTTTTGCTTTTTTGTTGTGTGTGTGTGTGTGTTTTTTTTAAGGCATGATAGTTTTTGTTGGTTTTCTTTGGAGGTCGTATACCTATCATTACTAGAGCGAGAAAGGAATTAAGTCCTCTTTCCTTTAACTATGGGAGCTCAGTGGGATGTATACATATAGAATGACATAATGCCTTTGTTCTATTCCTAAATATAACAAAGCCATTTGACTTCTGTTTAAAACCTGCAACAGAGTATGAAAGTGCCTTATGGATTAAACTAGCCAGCTACAACCCATTACTGAGCTTTATGAAGAAAATGACAAAACATTAATAAACAGCCGCCTTTCAAAAATACCCACCTCTGGAAAACATAAGTTAATGCAATCATGGTCCAAAAGGAATGTAAACCAATATTATAATACCACATGATATGGTTCGTTAAACACTTCAAGTCTTTAGGGTGCTTTTCGGAATTGCAAAATATTTCTGTCATCTCCCCACTGTAATTTGGTACTCCAAAATACCATTAACTTTTAAATATACCAATTTGCTTTTTGCTGCTTGATAAATCTTATTCGTCATTCATAGGCTCTAAATTCATTTTATGCTTTATGATAGCTCACTCAAAAACTTTTTCCAGTGTAGCAAATTCCTCAATAAGAAAGTTGGAAATAAAATGATATTTGGTCCTAACAATATAAGGAATATAGCCAGGCATTTTATTCCCTGATATTAAAATTGATATATTCATGACAGGAAAAGTTCATATTTTGATTAAGAAAGCAACCAAAACACTTACTAAAAATAAGTATAGCTATAGCAGAAGAGGAATGAAATTATTAGTTTCATGCATTAGACTGCAAAAGGACAGAAGTTTCTACCAATGGAGACTTCGGGCTTATTCATATACAATTTACAGACCCAACTTAATAAAAGTAAGAAATTCATAGCATATGGTATCATCCCTCGGCAAGTAAGAAAGACAAAAGCAATTTAAATCTTCAAAGTCATCGAAACAATACATTAAAAAGAGCTATTCTTACCAGAAAGATCTGCCAGATTATCTCTGGGTAACAATGATTCAGACTGAGATGTGCTGGTAACTTTTCCACCCCTCAGCCAGAATGGTAGGCAAGCGGTTATCAGACTAACGACCATTAAAGCATGGCATTTGATTTTTCACTCTAGAGAGAGCCACAATGGAATGGCTTTGCCTTTTCCCTCCTCTGGCTAGCTAGGAGGACCAAGGACACAGCTGAATTTCACAAGTCATGATGAACACAAAAACTCAGACAATACCTTTTGGCAAAATAACAATTGAAATCGCTCCATTATTTATCATTATGTCCTTCAAAGGGAACTTCATTGAGAAGCTGGGTAGTCTGCTTAAGAAAACAAAAACGTCCTTCTCTAAAGGTTCCAAGGATATTAAGAAAGGTTTCTATTCTCTTATTAGCATGTATGTCATTTATTACCTTATTGGAAAGCACGAAGAAATATAAATGCATGTATATTTTTGTGCACTTGAGTATATAATGCCGATAGTTTAATATTTTGTCTGACGTTTTCTTACTATATCCTATTCACTACAATAGAAATATAAAGGGATGCTGGAAAACGTGATCATGGA
This sequence comes from Phoca vitulina, assembly GCF_004348235.1. NCBI lineage: Eukaryota > Metazoa > Chordata > Mammalia > Carnivora > Phocidae > Phoca > Phoca vitulina. The sequence continues at coordinate 34,893,098 of NW_022589713.1, read as the reverse complement.
AAACCTACTTATTGATATTTTATTTCTCAAGTAAATTATTTTTAGAAGTCTTCAAAGGGCCATTTTGTAAAGAATAAGGTTTTGACCTTGTCAAGCATTTGTTGCTCGGTGTTCTACCCATTTCCGTTCCTGACGAGCTCAGCTGTGGATGCACGTGCATAGACATCAAGTCCCAGCTTGCTCTAACCATCAGACCGATCTACCTTTCCCACCTGGAAGAGGTCATGCTCTGAACACGTACGACTCTGCTCAATGACAAACTGTGAAAGGCGAGCCATTAACAAGCCTAAGAAAACTACCAAGTGTCAATACTCAATTTTATTTGAGTTGGCTTCTCGAAAAATTCCTTCTCAGTGTTCAAATAGTACATATTTAGGGACTTTTTAAAAATAGGCTTGGGGAAAAAAAGATGTAAAATATTCTTTCCTAATACATTCAGATTTTAAACATTTTCATGAAGATCTGTGAAGAAAATTTAAAGTGAAATATTTTTGTCTTTTTCCTCAAGTAAAAAGTCAACAGTACTCCTTTAAGAGACTGAAAAGATGCAGAGAATGATCTGGAAGAATATAGTGCAGGATTTACATATTTTACCCTTGCTTTTTTTTTTTTTTTTAAAGCAGATTCATATACAGGGAAACAACCTCAAGTTGTTTATGTGTTCAATTATGTGTCTTCATTCCTCCGAGAAAATTATTTTTCTCTTTTATGAGATTATGGCCACACACTGAAATGTCACAAATCTGAATCATATTTTATTTCAGTTTTCTGAAAGAAGATAGATTTCTCAGGTCTATTTTTTTTTAAAGATTTTATTTATTTATTTGACAGAGAGAGGGAGCACAAGCAGGGGAAGTGGAAGAGGGAGAGGGAGAAGCAGGCTTTCCGCTGAGCAGGGAGCCCGAAGCGGGGCTCGATCCCAGGACTCCGGGATCATGACCTGAGCCGAAGGCAGACGCTTAACGACTGAGCCACCCAGGCGCCCTTCTTAGGTCTATTTAAATGAATCTGCTACTTCTCTCATTTAAGGATATTTTATTGGTAAACAAATTATATAGGCTTCCTCTCTTCCATAATGGTTAATTACTTTCTCTAAGCAGCGAGAGAAATAAAAATTGAAGAGAGATTAGCACCTCCATGAATTCTGTCAGTCATTGGTAGTCTTCTCAACCAAAGTAGCAATTAATTATGATTTAACCCCACTGGATGTTTCCTGATTAATAAATAATAAATAAAAATTATAACAGAAGAATACAATATCTACATTTATCTATGCACATGTATAAATGTGTACATGTGCTTAGAACACATTAAAATGCATGTTTAATGAGCTCTTCAAAGTTGCTATTCAACATGAATTTAATGTTGATTGAAATGATAAAAGAAAATAAATCAGCAACTTCAATTGTAGCAGGTACAAGTCCCTATACAAACAAGAGCAACAGCACCTACCAAGGCCAGATCTTTTCATATCCCTCCTTCTGGTGCTGGGGTGTTTATTTTCCAAGTGTTTGTTTTTTTTTTTTTTAATTCCAGTTAGTTAACATACAGCGTAATATTAGTTTCAGGTGTACAATATAGGGATTCAACACTTCCGTATGTCACTTGGTGCTCCGCACACCAAGTTGGTGCTGGGATATTTCAAGTGGGAGAGTTTCAGGACTGTGACTGTGACTTTGAGACCCTGCTGGGGGTTACTGCCTTCCTCCTCTTTCCCTGTGCTTGTCTTATAGATCAAGGAAGGGGCGTCCACGACCCTGGGGGAGAGGCCCAAACTCTGAGGCACAGCAGAGCATTTCATTCATGGAACAGGTAAAAGATAAAAAACACTGTCTTTCAAGTGGACTCCAAAATATGGGGATTTTTGCTCATTGTGGAAATCAAAGGTATCTCAGGACACAGTTTGGCATTCGGGTGGAATCCTATCAAGTTTTCTAACAGATAGAATTTTGTGGAAGAAGGAACAAATTTAGAAACAAGGCCAGATATGGCCGGAATGGCCAATACTCCCCAAACTACTAGGACATTCTCTGATCTTGGGATAGAAAGTAAGTGCCTAGCTCATTCTACAAAACCTTACTGAGCCCCTACTCTTTACCAGCAGGGCGGCCCTGTACTGTTGTACCAGCATGCACTGTCCAAATCCAGGGGTCACCATTCACATCGTAGACGATGTGAGTGAAGGCATGTGTGAAGATGCCTATAAACACATGTATGAAGTCTACAGGAGCTGTTTAGTGTACACTTTTGTGTCTGTACCCATCGGTCCTCTGTACCAGACACAGTGCTAGACTCTGAGTGGATATATGCAAATTAGATAGCTCCCCGCAAACTTTCTAGAATAGATGACATTTCATCTGGTCTTGACAGATCTGTAGAACTGAGGTTGGGCAAAAGGAAGTCATGAACACTGAGGTATAAAAACGAACAGCCTATACAGGCCATTGGGATATTTCACTTCTTGTGCATAGAGGAGAGTAGAGAAATAAGGTGAAAAATAAACAAGGTCAAGTTAAGAAAAGTCATAAATGACATGCCAAGAAATGTGAGCTCTCCTTATGTTGTTGGAGGGTAGGAGAATTTTCAGGCAGAAGAGACAAATAATTGGGTACATGTTTAAAAATATATGAAAAATGAAGGCATTAATCATATAAGTCAGTGGCTCTTCCCAAATTATATTCCATTCAATGAGGGACACCTGCGTAGTTAAAAGCATGGACTGTGGAGTCAGACTGCTTGTGTTTGCATCCCAATTCCACTAATTACAAGTTGGGTGATCTTGAGCAAATCACTTAACATTTTGGTATGTATTTAAGTTTCCTTACCTTTATGGGGATGCAGAGTCGATAGTGTTGCTGTAAGTTAAACAGTTCCTATTTGAAAAGCATTCAGAATGGTGTCTGGCACACAGTAGGCACTGTATTAAGTGCTGGAGAGGAAACAAGTATTAACTGAATTCCTATCATGTTCCAGGCATTGGGAATGTAAGAATAAAGAAGACAGACAAGAAACCACCTGCTCGGACATAATTTATAAAAAGCAGCATTTAAGACCCTATCAAGTGGCTTCCATTGGTTTTCTTTAATGGCTGAATTAAGATTACTTTGGTTTGGGGAATTTTGTTGATAATTCCAAGACCATAAGTACAAACCATATTTTTCAATTCCAATAGGATGTATAGATACAAAGTTAATGGTGGTAAAGCTTCAGTCCCTAGAGGCATTCCACCTCCTACCCACTTCCCTTACATTCAGAATCATAAAGGGGAAGACCCCTAACACATGGCCCCCAAAGGAGAACTCTTTGCACTCTGCTTAAATTCAGACAGCTGTTGTGTTGCAATTTTACTTGACGTAGAATTTACTGACTAGACTCCAGAACACTGTCACTTGCTTAAAAAAAAAATCTAGATTTGTAACTTACTAAGCGATCATACACCATGTCAGATTATTAACAATGAGGGCTGAAAAGATAGGAGAATAGCATATTAAAATAAGCAGAATGATATACATTATTCCTCATCATTAAAAGGCATTACTCATATTTACTTCTTTGTAATTACTGTTTTCCATAATTAATTTTTTAAGGATTTCATTTTTAAGTAATCTCTACAGCCAACATGAGGCTCGAATTTGCAACCCTGACATCAAGGGTTGCACACACAACCCACTGAGCCAGCCAGGTGCTCCTTGTTTTCTATAATTATTAAGAATATATTTAAGGAATCAGTTCCAAAGAAGCACTGGCCTGTGTAGCAGCATTGCCCAAGCACGACAGGTGAGCCATACTGACAACATAAATTTTGGCATCAGGTCGAGTTTAGAAGTTCTGTTTCTCTCAAAGTGCTAAGGATCAGCTCTTAGAGATGGGGTAAAAAGGAGAGATCCAGCAGTAAGAGTTTAACAATCTAGCTGCTAAAAATGAGCCATAAATTACTGGTTCTTTTTTTAACCCAACGACTTTAGAATCTAGCACGGTGTTTATAATTATGTTAGGGACTCAATAATCATTTGTGTAATGAATGAATAATGACCAGTGTTTTATTGGCTTTTTTTTTTTTTGCCTAAAATCATATTTTCAAACAGCAGAATAAAATTGCTCTTCTTTGCTCTTTCATAAGTGATAGTTCCAAATCATCATATTATAAACTACAGCTCCGGACATTTTTCCCCTTAAAATGCATTTTTATTGAGGATCATCAGTCACTTTTCTGCTTACTCTCAGAGCATGGTGAGATCTTCCTATAATTTATCCATAAGAAAAGCTACTGTAATGTGCAAACGCAGAGATTTCACTATGCACTCTAACTTCCAAATCATTTACTAAAATATCAAGTAAGGCTAGGACCCACATTCATCTCTTAGGGGATTACATTAGTGACCTATTGTCCTCACTCAATTTTCTCTTGAAATACTTGGAAATATTTTCTCTTCATAAACGAGCATGCTAATTAAGTATCATTTTCAAAGGATATTTTAAATTCGGCAAGAGAGTTAAGAGATTATTCCTATCATTGCTTTTAGATCACATATTTTCTAAAGCCCTTTTTTCTAAACAAAATAGGCATTTCAATGTATACAATAAAGACTAGGAGAAAACATGATCCAGATACTAATAGTGACCATTTCTGATGTTAACATTTTTTTTTTCCCATTTCAAGGTTTGCCATGTCCGAGTACCTAGCTGGGCTCTTAAAACCTACCCAATTTCTGGTCATTACTAATGCAAAACAAGGATAACTGTTTTACCAGATTGTTCAGAATCACAACATGAGTTCTAAGAAACAAGAGATCATCTCTATATGGAAGAAAAAGGCTTGTATAATTGGAGGGAATCTGAGAATTCAGGGGCTGAGGATGTGCACCAACCACCAGCATCCACCTGTGGAGGGACAGGCAGGCGTGACCAGGCGGTCTGAGAGAACTGAAGAGCACAAGCAGACAGTGAGACAACACAGCGGCTGAGGAAAACACCTTGCATGGAAAAACCAGAACCACAAAAGAAAGAACTTTCAGAGGTTGAGTCTGGATTAAAAATGATAAGGACTGTAAGAAGAGAAAGAACAATCACTTAGCTGAAAGAAAAATCCTTAAAAATTGAAAAGGATTCTTTTAAGCGGAAAAGCATTTCAAGAATTAAGAACTATCTGTTGCCCTTAGGTAGTTTCGTCTCTATATTTGATGATGCCCAGAAAGTAGTTCAAGTGTACTTAATAGATGGGTTATGCTTTGGTACCAGTACGGACTGTACTTGGAGTATGTATAGCAGATGGATTGTACTCTTGCAACAAAAAAGCATTTCATCTTTCAAATCCTATCCACTAAGACCAGGGTTACTTTTGTAAGGGGTCAATTAACCCCTTCACTGGTAACACTGTATAAGCAATGGAAATATTGACAATCCACATCAACTCATGGATTCCAGTAGCATAAATCCACTTACACCTCAAAATTCCACCATCAGGTGAGTTTTGCTTTTCCAAGTTGCTTCTCTTCTCAATAAAGATAAACTCTGACTTAACATGCTCTGTGCAAAAATATTTATAACCCCTCAGGGTCTCCCCTGTCCCTATTATTAAGCCCAGCAATAAAGCTATCATTTTGTACAAAGTTGGTGAGGATCTGTTTTGCGAATGCATCTACACTGCATGAAACAAAGTAATCCCTCACATGTGTTTGTCACTTTTGCTTCAGAACACAGTAAATTTTACCTTTTTCTCTGCAGGCCTGCATTAGTGTGTATTGAAAACATGCAAAATTGCTAGCACCTCCTCACACCAACTCATTTGAATGCATATCAAAGTCAGCCTAAGGGGTATACTTTTAAGAAATAAAGTTTAACAAGATTAGAAGGTTGAGGCAAAAACATGGATTGGAGAGTCTCTATCATAATACACAGATCAGTGGTGGCTTGTTAGCATTTCTTGGTATGTGTTTAGGGAATAAATGGTCCTTGACTACAGAAACTTTCAAAGTCACAGGTTCCTTTGCAAGTTTCTGGGCTCTGACCATACATCTTCAGCTTATTTTGGAACAGCTGCAGACACTCAAGTGTTTAAGACCTGATAAACAAGCAGATGTTACATAGAGCTTTCAACCCAATATATTCCCCAACCAAAACCAAAAATCATAGTCACTGCACCCCATTGCTGTGCAGAAGCCAAGGGTCCTGCAGGATTGCCTTATAAAAAAACAGTCTACTATACGCATTTTTTAAATTATTCTTTTTGGACAATGGCGTACACTGAGGATTCAGAACTGAGGAATTCAGAACAAGGTAAGGTATTCCTATATACCGCTAAATAGATTTAATGAAAATTAAGCTCCTATATGGAAATTTCTTTTTTTTTTTTCCCTGTACAGATCCAAGAGTCTAGTTAAATATCACAGACATTGAATGAAATATTTGACTTGATACTGTAAGGACAAACATGGTGTAACTTCAGGATGAGGGCAGTTAGGGTAACAGCATTACTGGATCAATCTACCCTGCTGGTGTAGTAATGGATAGAAGTCCATTCATCTTACCTTTAAGAGTCTTGTGTGTACTCTGTAAATTAATGCAATCAACCCCCCATGGCTCTTGTTTGGAAGTTCAGCTGCGTTATGGCAAGAAAACATTAAGACTGGCCTCTTCACTTAATTTCTCAAGCCAAGCACATTTGGTTGGAGAAGAGGTTAATGATGGGAGTATCATATTAAGCTTCATTTGGGTAATTTATCCTTCATCTAACAATACAACTATCTCAATAGTATAATTTGTTCTTACAGCTGCCTAAGATATGGCACTTGGGGGCTTTGGTTTTCAAAAGCATACAGCATATTTATTTATGCTTGCCCTGTTGTCTTCTCCTGTTCTGATAAACCCAAAACCAAACTCCTTGGTCTTGTCACAAAAATAGCTCTTGATCTCCCCACCTTTCCTTGGCAACCCCATTTTCTCAATCAGGCTCAAACAATAAGTCCTCCTTCTTATGTAGTAGCTGTACCCTAAGTCACCAAGTCCTGGTGACTTGCTCACATTTCCAGTGATATTTTAGCACCATTCACAAATAATTGTTCCATTTCTCAATGTATATCTACTTGTGGGTCAGTATTATTTCTTCAGTTGAATCTGTATTTGAGGGCAAAGACTTTATTATCTGTATTCAAAGCACCACAGAATTTAACAAGTTGTAGAGAATTAATTCGTTGCTGTGAAACCATGCTTTGATTCCCACCACTTAAGGTGACATATACTCCAAAAATAGGTTTCAATTTTATGTTCTTCACTGGAATCTGGCCCAACCTATTATCATCCTTTCTGCCTATCTTCTAATATACTAATATCCTACTGCTTTTGCCTCTTTCTCCTTGTTGAAGGATAACATTGGGATCCCATAGTACATGAAAATGCCAAGACATATCTTTTTATTGATAACCTGCTCCATTCCCAAAAGAGTGGAGGGGACTTTCATAACTATATAACCATGAAGAGATTTCTTTTAAAGGGAGATGTTAAAAACAAATACAGCAAAATATTAACTGTCTACAAACCTAGTTCTGGGTAAGTGGAATCTGTCATGTTTTCTGTGCTTTGTTTTGTTTTGTTTTTAAAGATTCCTTTTAGAGAGAGAGTGCTTGCATACACATGCAGTGGGGAGAGGCAGAGGGAGAGACAGAGAATCTCAAGCAGACTTCCTACTAAGTGCAGAGCCTTAGTGAGCCTGAGGATCATGGCCTGTGCTGAAATCAGGAGTCGGATGCTTAACCAACTGAGCCACTCACGCACCCATTTTCTGTGGTTTTATGTTGTTACTAGAATTATACAATTAAAAATAAAGTAAAAATAAGTGAGAACAATATATTCTTACATTTAGTAAGTATTTGAATGTCTTGGGTATGCCAGGCAGAGCATAAGGTTATAGGGATATAATTTTTATTTCAGTGATAAATGCTCGTCTGAGGACTGGGGGAACAAAGGTGAATTAGATCTTTGTTACTATGCACTCATCTGTGCCAAGAGGATACTGGGGCAGGAGTGTGGAGGACAGTGGTAGTGTTCAGTCCAGTAACAGGTGATTGCTTTATCTGTAGAAAATTTTTAAATAAATACTGGATAAAAGTCTGTGTGCAATTTATTATCATTGTGCTTCCGCAATTCTACACAATTTCAGTGATAAAACACTCCTTTGCCACTGGGGCCAACTGCCACCACAGTCAGGCCCTCTCTTCAGGACATCAGTAGTCTGTGCAGTTAAATGCCACTGTTCTTTAAATACTCGGGAAGCTGTATCTGAGTCCCAGAAGTCAAGGTGTATTGCTCACTACTATGGGTTTTTCATAGGTAGTGTTCAGCAGCAGCAGCACTTTGCATGCACCAGGTGCTGTCCTAAGTCCTTCACACTATTAACTCCCTTACACTTTACATCCTTTCTGTAGGGTAAGGATATTACCCTGTAAGAAGTTAAGATACTGGCCTAAATCACACCTAGCTGCTAAAGCCAGGCTTTGAACCCAGGCCCTGTAGGTCATGTCTTTTAAAGCACAATGCTGTGCTCCTTCCAAAATACAGGATTGGGACTAGAACATTGACATATTCACATGCCCTTGGCAATAGGGTCGCTACGTGGCTTTATATATCGGATGAGCAAAAATATATGGAGCTATGCTGCCCATAAGACATCCACCAACCACTTGTGTCTCAAATTTAATTTAAAAAGTCACTTCTTCCATCACACTAGCCCCCTTTCTTGTGTGCAGCATCATCTATGGCCAGTGGCTGATGTACTAGACACAGCAGATAGAGAATACTGCCATCATCACAGAAAGGCCTATTGGACTATGCTGTTCTAGGCTAAGGCTTTCTCAACCATAGTTCCTCAGTGAGTCAAAGAATGTAAAAGTTCATTTGGATGACTCTCTTCACAATTTTCTCAAAGACAACATACGTTTACTCCCATTCTAGATGCAAGAAATGCCTTAGGATATTGGGGCTTGCTTCTCTCTACTAACTCCCATTGAAAAGAGCGGTCTCCCATCCAAGTACTAACCAGGCCCGACCCTGCTTAGCTTCCGAGATCAGACAAGATCTGAATTGCTACAAAAACTCCAGAGCTCATGGCTAGATGACCATGGTTACTGTAGTGCAGACAGTTGGAGTCTAGACCTGGCTTTGTACTTGAACAAGCCATACACCTCAATGGGCCTCAGCTGTAATGGAAAATAGTACAATTTGGCCTGTTGATTTCTAAAATCTCTTTCTGTTGAAATTTATAAACAGCCACAACCACAGAAACCATCTTCCTGACTTCTCACTCCAAATTGTTAGTACTTTTAAGAAAGATAAAACATTCACCTCAATCTAGGAATAGGAATCCCAAGTATTCTCTCCTACTCCACCAGTCTTTAAGCTTTGTAAGTTCTTAAACTGTAGGTCTGTCCTGACCCATTTATTTTCTCGAGGCTCCTTAGTAATACCACATGATTTGGCCGGCTAAGTCAGCAGGATATAAATAAATAGTGTTCCTTTAGGCAATTCTTACACCTTGCCCTAAGCAAGGGGCCTCTAGGTTAGAGCTAAGTCGACTAGGGTTTATTCTGGATACCCATGCCCAGTATTTCAAAAAGCAAATTGTCAGAGCTGAGACTTTGCCTCTACATGCTGCACATTCAAAATGGGGGGGGGGGGGGGACAAGAAAAAACGAATGCCTATATAAGGTTTTAAATAGCGATTCTATAATTATTGGTAGATCTCAATGGATTTAGTACATCACTAATTATACTGCATTACTGTCAAATGAATTCTTTTAGCATGATTAATGTTATTATGCCAAATCCCAAATTAATTCACAATGAGTATCTTAAAGTCTCAGCAATGCTTTAAAAGGAGGGGAAAAAAAAGATGACAAATTAAGCTGGGCCATTATAGTGAAATAGGGAGAGGTTTGCTATCTAAGCACTTCAAATATATTGCTAGAATTAACCTATATATTTATGAAGCACCCTTCTGATCTTAGTTCAGTTGTGCAGTAGATTTCTCAGCTGGGAAAATAATGTACTAAATGAATAGCTGAAATACCCAGTCTCTTGACCTTTTACCCTTGTCTGAACATTTCTATTGTTTGTGTGTCTTTTGTTGTAACCTGCCGCAAGTCATCATTTTCTAAGTCAGCAGGATATAAATAAAGAATCCAAGAACAAAGAAAATATAGTCTCTTCATCAATTTTTTAATTTATAATTACCAGTGATTTTTCTGAAACATTTAGCCTTCTCCTGTTGTCCCAAGATTTGATTTTCCCTAGCCAAGTTGACCACGGAGACCCTAAGGGTTTATACTCTGAAACCCCTTCCCTCCCTCCCTACTTTCAGCAAGATATTCTCAGTAGAGCTGGAAACAGCCGGCTGTAGCAATGAGCATTTAATCTTTCCATTCTGAAGGCAAGGCTTCGTGTTTTGGACTCAGATTTGACCCATCTTTTTTTCCCCCACCATCCGTGAGGCTGTTTAATGTAGTGGTTAAGAGAATAGATTTGGAGTTATGCTCTTTATATCTCCCAAGGTATGTAGGAGTTTAGACAAAATACTTAACTTCTATTCAACTCGGTGTCTTCATCTGTGATATGGGAATAAGCACCTCCTATAAATGCAGACGGCATAGGATTGCTGTGAAGATAGAACTTAAAAATGCTGCTGAAATCACAAGCATCACCTTCCCTAACACAGAGTTCTTGTGTATCAGGTTTTGTGCCAAGAACTTAGCAAACTATAATTTTTTCACCATATATAGCTTCATTTTCCAGGCTGACCCAGCCAGACCAGATCTGAACCTGGGTTGCTGTACTCTAGAGCGTGTGTTACTAAACTGTGACACAGAATTTCTTTTACAAAACACTTTATTTTATTTATTTTTTTAAAGATTTTATTTATTTATTTGACAGAGAGAGGGAGCACAAGCAGGGGAAGTGGAAGAGGGAGAGGGAGAAGCAGGCTTTCCGCTGAGCAGGGAGCCCGAAGCGGGGCTCGATCCCAGGACTCCGGGATCATGACCTGAACCGAAGGCAGACGCTTAACGACTGAGCCACCCAGGCGCCCTACAACACTGTCTTTTAAAGAGGAAGGTGGTGGTATCTTCATTTTACATGAGGAAACAGCACCTTAGCAAAATTAACTTGCCTCAGCTCATAGGATCATAGCGGATAGAACTAGAGATTGCACGGCATCTCCTGACCCGAGGGATACAGGCCACACAACAGGGCTGTGCTGAGGTCTATGAGGAAAGCAGCAATGCTGGGCAGGTGACAGAAGGCTGCATCAAACTGAACTATCCTGGTCGGCAAATGCATGAATCAATACCAGAATCAGGGCATCTGAAATGTACAATTTCTGAGAAATGTTGTATGATTTAAGAATTGCTGCATGGGGTCATTAATTGCAATTATTCTACACAAATGAATTCTTTTCCTGCTATTTTTGTTTCTTGGTCTCGGTTCAGAAGTATTCCAGTGAGTCCCAGCATCAGGAAAAGGCAGGGTGAGTTGATACAAAACTCAAACTGTAACAACTCACTCAAATTTCTTTTCACTAGGATCTGTGGCCGTGTATCTTAGTGGGATTCAAGTGCCAGAATGAGGATGAATTGGGGAGGAGGATAGCATTTGGCATCACTAAAGAAGAAAACTAGAGTAGTTTTTTGGGGGCAGATGATACAGTCTACAGCAGGCTGTAAAGTGGAGAGGGGGAGTGGAGCGGGGGCGGGGGGGAGTGGAGAGGGCATAAAGAGCCTCAGAGATTTGATGGACAGCTGCAGGGCCCCCCCCCCTCACTGACTGGGTGCTGAGATAAGAGGGAGGAATCGACATGCAACTGAAGAGCAAGGTAGGGAACTCCCTGGTCAACATGCACACATGGTCAGCAAGACCAGAGAGAGCTGTGTTGATGCAAGGTCACAGGAAGACTTCATTTTCATCTAACCCAAACCAAACTGTGCTCCAGCGTCTGGGTCAGGGCTGAACTTAGGAGAAGATGGAAGAAAAGAAGGCAGACAGGTAGCACAAACTTCCAGAAACTGCTAGCTTCAAGGAGCAGAGGGAGGCAGAGAAGTTTATTATATGGGGGAAAAGCAGTATACAGCACAGCACTGGACACATAACAGGTTCTCAATGTACACATTTGGAATGAAATCATGAACTGCCTAAGTCATCAGCTGATCGGCTTATGGGTTATACTCACCAATTGCTGGGATTACTTGAGGTTTAAAAAATTAGGAATTACCTCCCAGCATTTACTAATTGGGAGACTTGCCATAGCAACCTGGACTTAAGAAATCTTTCAAAAACAGCCATCTAACGACACTGGCAGATGCCACCTTGACCTGTTTCTACCCCCTCGGCTTTTGGAGGCATCTGCACTAGCAAGGTTTGACCTAAATGCATGGCTCTAATAGTGGGAATTATAAACCACAGGAGGGAAAGCGATTCCATAGAAGGCTTCAGAAAGCTAATTAGGAGAGAAAGGGGCTTTCTGATTTGCCCAGAAATCATGTCACCTAAGCAGGACGGTCTCACTGTTCTTCTGCTGGGGATGTGCCAGAAAGGTAGCACCCAGTTGAAAGATGATTGACAAAGGTGAGCACAGCTAATGGGGACTGATGAAAGCCTGAGCCACAGGCGGAAGTTGGCTCTGGTGTGAGTTCCAGACCCATAGATCTGAAAACAAGGCCACAGGCCGTGGCATTGTCACGGATGGAACTCCACACAATGTGTGGGACGGAAAACAGAACTGGGTGTCAGGAAGGAAGAGTTCCTGTCCACGGCAGCTGCCACCAAGTACTGAGACCTTGCCGAAGGTCACATCACCTTCTCCTTCTTTCTTTATCTGGAAAATGAGGGAATGGAATAGATTTTAACCTCTAGTTTTACGGCTACCTGATAAGGCCATGGAAACAAAATGCTAAAGCTGAAATGGGTGACAGAGACCTGGAAAGGGGAGGTGACAATGGGTATGGGGAAAAGAGGACCATTTTTGATACAATATTTAGATTTGTTGATTCCAAGTTTCCCCATCTGAAATCTCTGATCATTCTTCTTAAATAAACTGGTTCTAAGGCTATAGCTCTATTTTAGATTTAGGAAATAATCTGTTCCACAAATAGAGGAAGACTTCTTTTGGATATTACCTTAATTGGGGGTGGGGATGGACTGTTTAAGGACTTTGCATTCTTTGTTTGTATGTAAATGGTGCTGCTAATTGCCAGATTAAAAGAAGTCCCAGCAGGACCTCTTCATGAAAACACTTGGTTAACAGCTAGTTCACATTGTTAGTGTTCTTGAAAAGTAATAAAATTGCTTTTTATTTTCAAATAATCTTAAATTCAGCCTTCAGTTTGTATGACTGGCATTCTCTCAATTCTGTAAACAGAAATTTAAATCTTACCCTCTCCCCATTACCCATGGGCTCCCAACCAGGTTTAACAATACCCTGCCAGTTTTCTTAGCTGAGGCCCTCTCTCTAAAGAAGTCAACTGAAAATCGCATTACGAAAAAATAACTGTGTCTAAACAAAGTCATCACAAAACGAGTATTAAAACCCATGCATTGTACTTTGTAGGTGAAGACCTCAGGCCCTCATACAACTATTCTAGACTTTTCTTTTATACAGAGTGCTATCAAGGCTAATCACAGTTAAGCAACACCATAGGAAGCCACAAATGAGGAGGAGTAAGAAGCTGCTTGAGTTAGCACTCTGAAAAATCTGATGAGAAGAAATTAAAGGCACCGTGGCTAAGAGGGAGAGAGTAAAATTAAAAGTCAGACCAGGAACTAGAAAAGCATACCATTCTAGGCTCTACCAAATCTTGGGAGTAAATATATTTATGATCTTGGAGCCAAAAAGAAACAGGGAAATTATGGCCAATCCTCCTAGATCACTATTATCACAGTCATAAGAGTTGACATTTATTAAGCTCTCCATGTGCTTAATGCTGTGCTAAAGTACTGTTTATCTAATTTAATTTCCTTACATTAATACGAAGTAGATACTATTGTTACTCCTATTTTACAGAGGAGTAAAATAAATCAGAGAGGTTAACTTCTCCAAGTCACCAGTAAGGATGAAGGAAATCCTATATCAGATTCCATTCTCCTAGCCACAAAACTCAACCATCACTGAAAGAGAATCTATTTTTTGAGTGCCATCAGTCTTCAAGTTTCATATGCTATTCTTAGCTGAGAAATTAACATGCAATTCATCTGTTTTAAGGGTACAATTCAGTGATTTTTTTTAGTGAATTTACATAAGTGTACAACCATTGCCACAATCCAGCTTTAAAACCTTTCCATCACTTCAAAAAGATACCCCATGCTCATTTTCAGTCAATCCCTGTTCCCTCCTAGGCAGTCATTTACCTGTTTTCTAACTTTGCCTTTTCAAGACATTCCATATAAACGAAAACTTACAGTATGAAGTCTTTTTGTATCTGGACCCCTTCACTTGAAAAAATGTTTTTGAGGTTCAAACCAGGTCAGAGCACGTATTAATAGTTTGTTCCTTTTTATTACTGAATATTGTTCTATGGATATACCGCATTTTGGTTAGCCCTTCACCAGCTAGGCATTTGGAGGATTTTCAGTTTTTGCTACTATTAATGATGCTACTCTCAACATTCGCTTTCAAGTCTTTATAAGGACTTGTGGTTTCATTTCTCTTGCATAAAATCCCATGGGCAGACTTCTCGATTGCATGGTGAATTTACAGTTAGCCTTTTAGACTGTTCACTTTGGCAGCGCATCTACTAAAGTTAGAACATTTAGCCTTCTAGAAAATGGCCTGTTTTCCAAAGTGGCTCTACCCCTTTACATTACCACCAGCAATGTACGAGGGTTCTGGATTCTCCATATCTTGACCAGTATTTGCTTTGTGTCCTTGAGTCTAACCATTCTAGTGGCTGGGAAGTAGATATGGTTTTCCCTAAAGACAAAGGACCTTGAACATCTTTGTGTACTTCCGTAACGTGTCTATTCAAATCTTTTGCCCATATTTAATTGGGTTGTTCTATTGTTCAGTTATATACTGCTTTATACATTCTGGATACAAGTACTTTCCCATATATATGATTTGGAAACATTTTCTCTATGACTTGTATTCACTTTCTTAATGTTTGTTTAAGCACAAAATCTTTTTAAGTTTTATTAAATTCATAAGTCATTAAATTGGTAAATTCATCAATTTTCTTTCTGTGAATAATTTTGGTGTCCTACCTAAAACCTCTAACTAACCCAAGGGTCATGAAAATTTGTCTACGAGTTTTATAGTGTTCTCTCTTATATTTAGGGTTGTGCTCCATTTTGAATTAATTTTTGCCTATGGTATAGGTAAGAGTAATTTGTTCCCACTGAAGTGCCAGAATTTACAAATAATCTTGTTTCCATCTCCTCCTCCCAAGAATTATGAAAGTTGTCAAAATACAGAAAAGTTGAAAAAAATGTGTACACCCATAGATTACTTAGACTCTGTAATTAACATTAGATGTAGTCACATTAAGATTCATCCATCCATCTGTTCATCTTTCTGATGCATTTCAAAGTAAATTTATTTAATTAAACTTTAAAACATTAATAATATATCCAAGTTCAAAATTGTTTTCCATTCTATTTTTAAGGTAAAATTCACCTACACTGAAATGCACACATTTTAGATATACCAACTGAAAAATTTCACATACCGTTTCCCATATTTTGAAAAATTGTTTTAGCCTCAGATCTTATCAAGATAGGAAAGATAAGTATCACCCCCTAAGTTTTCCTTACATCCCTCCCCACTCAATTCCCAACTCAAACCACCACTGTTCTGATGTTTTTCCCCATAAATTAGTTCTGCCTTCTCTTCATCTTCATAAAACCTTCACACAAATATAATGATCTAGTATATATTCTTGTTCAGTGCTTCTTTGACTCAGCAAAGTATTACTGACATTCATGCACACGGCTGCTGAACAGCATTTCATTGTATGGGTGTACTGCAGTTCCCTTATGCATTCCCCTGTTGGACACCTGGGTTGTTTCCCATTTTGAACAAGTATGGAAAAACCTGCTATGTACCTTCTTATACAGTTTTTTGGATAACTAACACTTAGGAATGAGATTGGTGGGTTATAAAATAGATGTGTATTTTATGAGCAAGCACAAGACTTTTTCCTAAATGGTGGTAACCGTCCTATACTCCCACCAGTAGCAGAGGAGATTTCCAATTATTACTCATCGCCACCAACATACTTTGAGTGAGGAAAACCCCACTCTCAGCATATACTACTTATTAGAACATCAGATATCATCAGTGTCACACAGAGGAAAAGAACAGTTCTACAGTATGTCCGGAAGAAATGGGTAATGTAACTAAATTAGCCTTCCATTTTACAAATGGGAGACCAGAACCTTCTCCCCAGGTGCTCTAAGGGACACTAAGATTTAGCACAAGCCCTGGAATAAAACATCGCCCATCAAGTGACATGAGATTATGTTAGTCTTGCTCTCCTACTGCCTTTCCGTGGGGCCTTAGGAGAATAGGGGTAGAAGAGCAAAAAGGTTGCTTGTCCCCACAGTTCTTTCCAATGGTCTCTTTTCTTTGCTGTTACTGGGGTGGAGGAGAGTGCTATGCTACCCTTGCAATGATAAAGCCAACTCTCTCTTTACTGTGACCTACCACTGCTTTTTGGGAGTACTTTTTTCCTCGCTCTTAACTCAGATGTAAACGCAGACATCCTGCTTGTACTCTCATTACACAGAAGTAAACTGATATTGACAAGCTTGGTTTTTTATTAATTCTCCTTGTCAACTAGAGTCAACGAACCTCCTTGGAGCTTCCAAATGCCTTCCACCTCTGATGTGCAGTAACACTCTGCTCTGGCTTTGTGTGTAGCTGCCTCTCTCCCCTAATCCTCTGAGCTCACTTCTGTCCAGCCTCTCTCTTCAGGCACAAGGACTTCCTTTGCCTTGTTTCTTAGCTTCCAGTAGAAGGAATGGGATTTTGAAGCCATCTCTACAGGTTGATCATTCAGTTTAATGCTTTACCTCCCCACCTGCCTTTGTACAGACCAAGGTTGAACTGATTACATTTCCAGAAGCATACTGTGTGGCGAGGTCGCCATGGCTGAGAAAGCCATGGTATCTCACGTGTCAGCTGGAGCAGATGCAAAGTCACATGTCACAGACAGGGCTGCATGGCAAGCACATACAGAAAGGCTGAAAATGTTTTTCCGTTTCTGAGAGGCTTACTCTCTTCCATAAAATTTGGGCATTTACTCTCCAGTCGGAAAGTGCTCCAATGGATCAGCCATGATTTCCCAGCAACTCAGGAGCATAGTCTTTCTTTGGTCTAGAGCTGCCCTATATGTTAGGACAGCCATTAGCCACATGTGGCTGTTGACCAGTAGAAACATGGCTTCTCAGAACTGAGATGTGCTGCAAGTGTGAAATGTGCCCTGATTTTAAAGACAGCACAAAAAAAGGTAAAATTTACCCATTTTTAAAAATACTGATAGTATACCCAAAATATTTTGACATCTAAAGGTAAGTAAAACTAAAATTAACCTCATGTGTCTTGTCCTTTATGAACGCGACTATTAGAAAAATTAAAATAACCTATTTGAATTGCACCACATTTCTATTAGACGGCATGGGTCTAGGTCATTTTAAAAGAAACCCTTTTTTTTCCAAAATAGTTTATCCTTGTTGACTTCAACCTCAGCATCTCTCCTCTAAAGCCAAAAGAATAAGCATTTCAGAAATACCTCTTTTATAGAAAGTCTTTTTTTTTCTCTTTCCCTTCACTAAGGACACAGTTTTAAGTGGCCACTTCTATCTTTCAAATCAGCTTTTTAAGGCCAAACAATATGGGTCTCCATAGAGCTACATACACAGTAACTGGGTCTCCCATGGAAAGCACAAGCATTATATCCAGCTTAGTCAGACAACCATCTACAATGTCAGAAACAGATCACAGTGAGGCATATTTGTAACATACATGTGGTTAAAACAGGCTAGGTGTGCCTGTTAGTACTGAGATTACCGCGAATCATTCTGGCCGCTGTGTTGTAAATGTCATCGGCATAAGGTCTTGTAGGGGCCAAATCCAGAGGCGCTGCCTCTTCCCGTGAGCAGGGCGAGGCCCGTCTGAGAAGGCACCATACCTGTCCTGCCCAGCTTCCAGTACCACTGTGGCTTCATCTCCCACCTTCAAAAACGTTGACGCTTCTGCGAGCGTCGGTATTCCAGCAACGCAAGGGCCCTCTCATCACCGACATGCCCCGGGAAAGCCTGGGAAAAAGTTACTGGTCAAGAGATCTGAACAGATATGGGACCTTTCAGTGCTGCTAAAGAAAGGTTAAAGCAATTAAGCATCCCATGCCTCAGATCGCTGAGCTATACCATGCTGGGGCCTACAGAAGATAGAGTGGTATAGGATTTGGGATGATGGCACCTCAGATTCCCTGACACTGTGTAACTAATGTCACGGACTATACCATCCCACGTGCAGTTGGCACTGTCTTGGCCATGCCCATCTATCTCCCTGTGGTTATAACTACCTTAGCATCTGATGGACTTGTGCCTACTTCCACTGCATAGATACAAACAAGCTGGCTTTGCAAAGAACTCTACAAAGTGGATTCAATTTCCAAAATAAATTATTCTATTGCTAAGACATAGTAAGTAAACCCCTAATATTAACAGGCAATGCCAGAGTACTGCTATGGACTGGGCATCCACTATTCTCTGATGTTACTTCTAGGCTTATTTACAAATTTATAATTACTGACCTGATCATTAAAATTAATCTTGAAACCTCTTTCTCCAAAAAAGTTAAAAATACGGGACCATGAAGACTAATGTCCATGACAGGCTTAGCTTTTTTTTTGGGGGGGGGGGGTTGTTTTATGTTTTGACTGCTGAATAGACACAGATTTTCATCATTTTACTTTAAAACATGTGATTTCATTTTGATGAAGAAATTCTTGGCTTAATTGTTTTCCACTAAACATGACAGACAAGTAAGAAGCTACTCTGTAAATATTTTCTAATATTTCATTTAATTTCAACCTTGATGTTCTAGAAAGAAATTAATGCATAAATTCTTTCGGGAAGTATATTTTCACTCTGCTCTTGAGTTAAGAGACATGTGTTAACTCAATTTCTACATACACTACTATAGATTATCTCTGTCTAAAAAAATAAAATAAAATAACCTTGTACATTTGCTATGTCCCTATAGAGTTGTCTGTAAATTGAAGTTAATACTATTGGGGGGAGAAACCTCTGTTAAGCCTGTAACTAACTACCATATATATGTACTGTCACTTCAGATATTCATGAGTTAAGTATTCTTTAAAGAAGACATACCTGTATGGGATAATTTTCCTATCTTCCAGTCTCTTGTTGGAGTTGAGACATTTAATGAGTTATACTCTTTGAAAACATGTTTTTCTTAGAGAAGTTGAGAGATACCACCTAAACCAGATTCAAGTTCCTTCTATAACTATCACTGATAAGATAGTTATTGAAAACACTAATGGAATACTAATTTTAGAAGAGATGTCAGATGCAACTTAGTTTAATCACATAAAGATTTTTCTCTTCCTCTGAGAAATGGTGGCTTCTTCTATTAAAATACTCCCTGTGATGGAGCTCATTGCCCTGTGCCCTGGTTCTTTTTTTTTTTTAATCCATTTCTGTAATTATTAAAAGATTCTCCATGTAAAGCTGAACTGTGCCTTCCTATAACTCAGCTTCCATCCTACCCACAGTGCCACTCATAGTAAGCCTAATTCAATCTTATTCCTGACAGATACAATATTTAAAGGGACATGAAATATAACTACCACTAGTTGAGATTTTACTGTGCATGGGCCACCATATTAAGTAGGCTATGTGTATTATTAATTTACTCTTAACAACACAAAGAAATAGGTACATTAATCCTCCCTTTATAAAAACCAAATGGAGGTATGGAGAGGTTTTCCAACCCACCCAAGATGACACATAATAAATTACAGTGGGCTTTGAACACTTGGGTGCCTGATGCTCACACTTAAGCTCTCAGACACTAATATAGAGCCCTGTTTCCTGACCACTCTCCCTCACTTTAAAATTTCTAGCAACTCTCCCTTCATCCATTAAAATATCTAAGCACAGCATGAGGCATGGAAAAGGCTCTCAATATTTGATGAATATGTACATGAGTAAATGTTACTAAAAATGGTTTTAAGGTCCCATGTTCATGCTGTTTAGCATTCTGGAATATCTTCTAGGCCTGTAGACTTGAACTTCTTTAAAGCAACCATATGCTCTGTGTTTTTGCCAATCTTAAGATTCAAGTCTTCTTACTTCAGCAGTTTCTAAGTCTTTGGGGGAGTATCACAAGATGCTTTGACAATGTAATGAAGCTATGGACTCTCTTTTCAGGAAAATGTGCCCCAATGACACATTTTTAACCCCAATCTGGTACATAGAGTCCTCTGATGCCATCCATGGAGTGACCACAGGATCTAAGTGTATTCAATTATTTTTAAAGGTTTATTTATTTATTTGAGAGAGAGAAAGAGGGAGAGCGAGCATGGTGGGGGGAACAGGGAGAGGGAATATCAAGCAGACTCCGCACTAAGTGGGGAACCCAACGCAGGGCTCCATCTCACAACCTGAACTGAAACCAACAGTCAGACGCTCAACCAACTGTACCAGGCACCCCTCAAATTTTTACAATGTTAAGATGATACTACCTTATAGCAAAAACAAAAATTTTAAAAAATGGGTAACTCTTTGCCATTAGGTATTACCTACGCTTGATCCCAATCCATGAGACTATTCCTTTTCCATCTTTCTCCAAATATGCATCAGAAAGTGGTTGCTTCTAGAGTTCTCTTTCATGTCAGTTTATCCAAGGATTACTATTCCCCAAGTTATTCTTAAAAGTTAGTACCACTCATTTATTTATCTTAGTAAAAATCTCCCCTTTATATTTTATACAAGTTATTGAGGGTCTCGTTCACTCATTTCTTAAGAATTCTAATTCTTACATTGAATACTGTAGCTGTGAACAAAGCCAAACAGATTTCTTCCAAGAGAAAATATGGTTTTATCCTAGAGATACTTTTAATTATTAAGCAGCCCAACTTAATTCATCATTAGTGCCCATAATGAAACGCAGTAAGGCAATTTAGCAGGAATGGAGTAGAGGTGCTATAAAATAAAATATAAAGTCATAACATTTATCACAGCTTGCTGTGGAGAAATTTATTCTGCTGGAAGCAATAGTTTTAGATGTAAAACTTGAGCTGTTAAAGAACTTATGTCGACCCTGTGGCAGAAACGGGCTAGCTGTTCACACACTGGCAGTTCTTCCTCCTTGGGGGCACACAGGCTATATTCCTTGTGGTTAGAAGGAGCCACATGACTGAGTTCTAGCCACGGTCATGGGACAGCAGTCATGTCAGTCGCTTGGGGTCTCCACATAAAACCCTCCCAACTCTCCATGGTCTTTTCTGCCTCTGGTTGGCTATAATGGAAGTGAGGGAGCTCCCTCCCCATCTGAGACCGTATGTCAATAATTGTAGGGTTACAAAATGGAAAGAAATGGAGGCTCTGATCTCAAGCTTGGAGAAGAGCTGCCAGACCAAGAGCACCTAAGTTGGACCGTTAGGTGAGTGACGAATTTTTCTTACATTTCTCTGAACTTTAGATTTGCCGGGGTCTGAGGGGTCTCTGTTACAGCAGCTAGCTGTATGTTAACCAACACAGCTCCCATTAATATAAGCAGATACCCATGGGTCCTGAGAAACTGCAAAGCTTGTTTACTCTGTACTTCATATTCATCATTTTATGTCATATGGTTATTCTTGTGTTTGTCTTTGAATGAGTTTCTGCTAAGCAGTATCATTATTAGAGAGTTTGGGATAAAAAGAATTCAACATTCGTGTTGAAGAGACTGGACCCGAGGGAGAAAACCATAAAACTTACTAAGAAGTCTTTGAAGGAATAGTAGAAAGGCAAACAATTTAACTTTTTTCTTTCTTTTTTTTTTTTTTTTGCCAACATCTCCTCCCCAGTTTCTAGGCTTAGGTAGAATAATTTTTATATTCTAATATTCAATGTTTAGCTTTTTAAAAAATGGAAACATGGTAGGTTATAGGTTATAAAATCAAGAATTATAGAGTCAGACTGCCCTAGGTTCAAATCCTTTGCCAAAAATGGAAATAGGAAGACCTAGATTTACATTTGCTGTGAGAATTGAATGATAAAGTACCTAGCACCTGCTAGCTTTTCCATAATCCCTACATTGAGTTGAAAGCCAACTTTTTTTTTTTTTTTTTTTTTTTTTTTTTTTTAACACTTTTGTGAGAAACATTTCAGGGAAAGCTATGGAAGTTAGACACTTTACTCTGGTGAATACAGCCATCTACAAATACAACTATACACATGTGTATTCATTATTTACTCAGCAAATGCAGCCATTTAAGCAAACATGCCATGTACACCTTATTAAAATCCTTATGCCCTATGAAATGACACACTAAAAATCAGAGGGGGTAGAACAAAATAGGTCAGGACAGACCACTCCTTATGTATGCACCTTGTAACCAGAGCACAAACAAAAGTAACAATCCCAATAAAAACACTGTCATGGTTAAAAGACATGATGAATTCCTAGTAAATAAAACTGTAGTATATAAAAGGACCTTAACTTACAAACATAAAGTAGTAGCTTGATGGAAGCAGGTTTAAGAAAACATTAAAACTGAGCCTTGGGGGAGTCTGGGTGGCTCAGTAGGCTAAGTGTCTGACTCTGGATTTCAGCTCAGGTCATGATCTCAGGGTCATGAGATGGAGCCCCGCGTTGGGCTCCGTTCTGGGAGTGGGGTCTGCTTAGGATTCTCTCTCTCCCTCTGCCCCTCTCCCCACTCTCAAGTGTGCTCACATTTTCAAAAACAAACAAACAACTGAGCCTTGGAGGCAAAGTAAAAATGTGAAAAGATGAAGACTAGAATAAATGCTTCCAAGCCAGAACACATAGCTACCCCAAGTCAGGAACAATATAGGAAATTGGCACCATGTGCAAAACCCGCTTGCTCATAGCTTGTTGCATTCAGCTGTGTTGGTCAACTTGAAAATGTTAAACACAAATGTGCTGAAAAAAACCAAGATTACCACAATGTTTTATTAATGTCACTCTTCTATTTCACCAATTGTATATGTGCTAATTCTTATAGAAACACGCATTATAGTAGAATCACATAGAGGCTCAATAATTTTTTTTGAATGAATACATGGATAAATAAGTACCTATAGCCCAGTGAGGAGAGACACAGGCAAGTAAGAGCATGGAGTATAAAATTGGTAGCATAAATCCTGACTTGGTCTTAGGCTATAACTTATTGGCCTTTACTCTCTTGGAAATTTGGTCCCTTCCTCCATAAACAGGCCATCGCGGTAACGTGCTTCTCAGGGTTATCGTAAAAAATAAAGATACTGTTTGTAAAAATGCTTTGACATTTTTAACATATCATACAAGTGATAGATGTCAATATTAATAGCATGCATTTCTGTTGAAGCCCTCTAAGAAACACCTGATGGAAAAATTAGTATTCAGCTGTATCAGGATGGGGGAACCCACAGACAGGTTAAGTTATGGGACGGCAGGGTGGGTCGAGGCAGATGCTGGGAAAAAATATACATTTTACTCAAACAACAGTGACTCAACTAGTTCTGTCAATGTTGATAGGTTATAGGACTAGAAAATTAAGATAGAACTAGTATACTAAGGGCCAGTATAGGTCAAAGCCTTTCCTTTTTCATTTTTTCCCCCTCGATCTTCTGTACAATGTGAATTGTTATGTTAGCCAAAAAACACAGATCTGGTTAGTTATCATGAATTACAGATTTCTAGGGGCGCCTGGGTGGTTCAGTCATTAGGCGTCTGCCTTCGGCTCAGGTCATGATCCCGGGGTCCTGAGATCAAGCTCCGCATCGGGCTCCCTGCTCAGCAGGAAGCCTGCTTCTCCCTCTCCCACTCCCCCTGCCTGTGTTCCCTCTCTTGCTGTGTCTCTCTCTGTCAAATAAATAAATAAAATCTTAAAAAAAAAAAAAATTACAGAATTTTAGAGTTAGTAAAGGCCTCCATGTATATAGCCAATTTATTCTCCTCTCACGAAGGTCCTTGATTTAACCTTATTTCTGCTCTTCTAAAAACCATTTCCAAACCAAAGCAGCTGAATTTTGTTCATTATGTTGAAGTAAGCTGCACACAAGGAGTATTAGTCTTATCAATGAGAAGATCCAAATTGTTAAGGTTCTTGCTTCATTGATTTTCCTTGACGGAAGCTGTGTGTGTATTGGCTTTCAATGTACAGAGCATATGGTAACTGCAATCTCTTCTGGTATAGATCCTGCTACCTCTTTCAGAAAAAAGAGATGTTTGCAATAAATAATTAACACTAAAATATATAGCTACTATATGTTACACAGAGGTTATCTTTAACTTCAGGCACCTTTTGGAAGAATTTAAGGGAAGAAATGCTTTAAATCATTCTGATGATAAAAATCCAAATATGCCTCCAGGAGACCAAATAGCTTGACAACAATCAGTTTTTCTCCAAGTTGTCTACCATCAATTATAGGACTTAGAATATACTGTAATAGTGCACATAGTATAGGATGCTGGACACCTGTGACTCATGCATATTCCCAGGTTCTGAAAAGGGATCCCACTCAAATCCCAAGCTTTTCTGGGAGGTTGATAAAGACAGGAGACCTTCCTCCCCAGTGACTTCTATAAACCACGATCAGTTTTAAAATTGGAGACTAGTTCCAAAGGGTGTGCCTGGACTGCTTGTCCCAAAGACAATTGTACAAAAAATTACTTCATTGTCAAATAATTTTGGGAAACATTGCTTAGTGGATTCCAATGGCAATGTGCAACGCTCATTTGCATATTAACAACATGAAGAAATTTTGCTAAATTCTAATCTGTTTAGCTTTACTATGGACAGTGTCTACCAGGTATTTTCCATAGAATCTTCCCATTTAAATACAGTTCATTTACCCTACCCAAGCACTTTGGTGAATAAATGTGTTCAAAGTCTACTTAGAAGGGAGGCAAATTTCCTAAGTTGACTAACCACATCATCCCATACATCTTTACTACTCACATTCCTCTAGTCCCTACTCACCAACCTGCTTCTCTTGTCTGATTTAATAAATGCAAGAATGTTTTTTTATTTAGTTTGACTGTTTTTGTGCTGTCAGCAACGTTTAACAGACCTATTGCTTCCTTTTCAAAACGTCCATTTTCTTGGCTTCTCCCTATACTCCCCTTTAGCTCTTCCTTCTCAGTCCTCTACAGCCAACTCTCTTTCCTAGTCTACTCCCATTGTAGCCCTAGACCAGCAGCATCAGCATCGTAACTTAAGGGGACTGTTAAAGTGCAATCTCAGCCCTTACTCCAGATCTACTGCATCTAATTTCTGGGGTAGAACCTTACAACTTGTTTTAATAAGCCCTCCAGGTGATTCTGATGCTCAAGTTTGAAAACTCCCACCCTTGCCCTTAAATATTCTGTTTCCTCAGGGGCTTGCCCACAACCCTTTCCTCGTGGCTTCAACTGCCATGGATACACCCATCTCATGGTGGGTATTCCATAAATATTGGCTGATTCCATGAGTACTTCTGAGTATCTCCAGCTCAGCCCTAAACCCTCCAACTGGTTTTATACATTTGATGATCTTTTGGCCTCTCAAATTCATCCTGTACAAAATTGATCTCCATCTCTTCCTTCATTTAACCCAATCCAACAATAATGGTTAACACTAAATGTTATTCCTATGCTCCAGGCTTCACGTGAATTGTCTCATTGAGTGGTAGTAATACCATTTTTGTCTAAGCAAACAATCTTCATACATTCTGGTTTTTCCTTCTTCATTTTCATTCTGCCTCCATCATTTACACCCCGTCAATCAAACACTAGTACTCATCCACTCTTCCCCAAACCCACTGCCATAAATGCATCCCTAAACTCCAATATCTCTCCCTGGAATCTGACAAAATGCTCTCTACTAGACTCCATCCTCTTGCCCAGCTACTAGCCATAGCAAGCTTTTGCCAACACAGATAGGACCACAAAACCCTCTTTAACCAATCCCTGCTGAATCCTTAACACTTGCACTGCTGATAGAACCCAAACTCCTTCTCATGAGCTGCAAAGCCCCCTTTGTCCTCTTCCTCTTCATCACTTACCACTGTTTCCTTCTGTCTCTCACCATCGGCTACCCTAAGCTTCTTCCAGTTCCTTGAATACAGCATGCTCCCTCTGGCTTCCAAGACTTTGCACATACTCTTCACCACCTTCACTGACTCTCTCCACCTGGCTCTTTTGCACTCAGGCATCCAGGACGCCCTCTCTGCCTTGATGAGACCCTCACTCTATGGGCAGTTTCAACATTCATTCCTTCCGTCTAATTTTTTGTTGACTTGTACCTATTTTCTAAGAGTCACTGGGGACTTCTGTATTTCTGGGATTAATGTAATGCCTTGAACATAGTAAACCAAAGAAAAAAGTTCACTGGCTTGTCTAGTCTAGACAAGGAAACCAACAATTAAAACATCACCTCTTAGATGCTTTGATACATGAAATTCAACTATGGGGAAAGAGACAAGATTACATTTGTAACAAAAAACCCTCACTCACCAATATAGATAGATGTTCACCAAATGCACGTAAGCAATCTGACAAGGGGTGTCTGGCTGGTACAACTGTTCAGTGACACTTTTAAGGATCCAGGTTCTAGCAATGTCTGTGGTTTACCATCGCTATGAGGTGGGATTGTTTCTGATTCTTGTTGCCTCTCTCGAGATGATTGCTGCTTCTCTAGGTTTCCAGTGGGAGGAAGGAAAGAAAGGCAAGGGACAAAATGCATAACAGCTTAAAATATCTTTTTATTTTTCAATTGGAAAAGAAAGAGCCTGTCCCAAGCCCCGCCCCAGTCATCTCCCCCCAGCGTGGCTCTGGCCAGAACGATGTCAGTTGGCCATCCCCAGAGAGCAGGAGGCTGCAGAGAGGAGTGCATCAGCCCATGAATACTGAGTCTGATCACCACTTATCACTGGAGCAGAAAGATGAGAAAAGTGAGAGCAGATGTGGTTGGACACAAAGTAAGCAGAGAGATTTTCATGGTGTGCTACAAGGTTGGATTTAGCCTTAAGACAATGAGAAAGAAAAAAATATATATATATAATTGGATTTGTATTTTAGAAAACTCATTTTTACTACCCATATAATCACATCTGAAACTACCAAATCAGGAACCCCCAAGGGTCCCATGTAAGGAAGAGATGGCTTTTCACTCTACCATCTGTGAAATGAGCACGTGACAGACTCACCATCCTCTAAGTCAGCCCTGTGGTAGGGGCTTTGGTTAAATTCTTAAAAATGGAGGAAGGCGGAGTACAGTTTAAGAAAATAAACTAAACTGAAGCCACGGGAGAATGAGCCCTGACTCAAAGTGTAAACAGCAATGTAAACTGAAACCAGGTACCTGCCACGTGCCAGACATCTTCATAAATTCTGAGCCACTGAACGTATCTGACAGACCTCCGACTATCAGAAAGTTCCTCTCCCAGAGCTCCAGCTGCTCTGCTGAGCCTTCCTTAGACTGCACTGAGGTCTAAACGCTTTCCTCCCTCTGGCCATCTGGGGGTCACAGCCTTGCCTCACTGCAGACTCTGGCTCTCCTGATGTTTCCTAGCTCCCTCCCCATTGTCTTTCATAGGCACGTCCCCTGTTCACATCCTTGCACATTTTTAAAGATTTTACTAGTTGAGAGAGAGAGAGAGCATAAGCAGGGGGAGAGGCAGAGGGAAAAGCAGGGACATGGGGCTTGACCCCAGGACCCTGGAATCATGACCTGAGCCAAAGGCAGATGCTTAACCAAGTGAGCCACCCAGGTGCCCCTCACATCCTTGTACATTTAATCCCATTCAGCATCTGCTTCTCAGATGGCTCAGACTAACACACACACACCATCATTTAATCCCCCAAACAAGACTATCTTTCCCACTTTAGAGGTGAAGACAGTTCCAGAAATTGCTCAACCATAGGCTCCCCCCCCCAATTTGGTTAGCAAGGCTCAAAGTAAAGCTTTCCAGTATTTTTGGTTTTTTGGAATTAACACCGACTTTCTCCCACCTTAAGGAAAAAGACAGATTCCACTAGACACCTGGAAATTGAGGCTAATTTTGTAATTCAACTTCAAACATGGCCTGGAAAACCAATTACAGAGTAGTAGCATTCCCTCAGAAATGTGTTTCTTCCTTCTAAGACCTGTGACTTCAGTACCTAGATAAGTAATGTCTTATAGTTGATCTTATTAGAACTATTTTACATTATAGTGGCAAAACGTTTTTTTTCCTCCATTTAAATCCAAAGCTTCTTTTAAAAGTATGGTGAATACATTTCAGGTTTTATGTTACCAAACACAAAATATTGATGTTTCTTAAAATATGCTCCCTTTACTGGCATGACCTGAAAATTTATCAGTAACAGAATATATTCCACTTGAGTATCAAGGGCCTGAACAGATTTAGTATAAAATCCTCTCATCTTAAGAGTTGCATCATTAATATATCAACTTTTTTCAAAGGATCTGTCACTATTGGCAATTTTCATGGTTACTTTATGCCATTAAAAAAAAAAAAACTTTATGTCCACTTCCCCCCCCGTTTTTTAGATTTATTTATTTTAGAGGGCACATGCATGCATGGGCGAGTGGGTGGTGGGGCAGAGGGAGAGAGAGAGGGAGATAAGCAGACTTCCCACTGAGCATGTAGCCAAAGGACCCTGAGATAATGAGGGAGCTGAAATCAAGAGTCGGCCTGTCAACTGACTGAACCACCCAGGGGCCCCTATTATTTCACTTTAAAGGAAAACTTGTTTTGGGGCCCCTGGGTGGCTCAGTCTGTTAAGCCTCCAAATCTTTTTTTAATTATTTTTTATTTATGTTAGTCACCGTACAGTACATCATTAGTTTTTGATGTAGTGTTCCATGATTCATTGTTTGCGTATAACACCCAGTGCTCCACGCAATGCGTGCCCTCTTTAATTAAGCCTCCAACTCTTGATTTCAGCTCAGGTCTTGATCTCCAGGTCATGGGTTCAAGCCCCGCATTGGGCTCCACACTTTAAAAACAAACAAACACACAAAAAAACTTGTCTTAGTTTGGAGAAGGACTGGAAGGGCCTGAACCTTTGCTTCTGGTCCTGAAGCAGATCACCCTGGTCAATCAGGGCATCCCTGGGCCTTTGTAGCCCCTTCTGTATAAACCTGGTAACATCACCTGCCCAAGTCATCTGAGGGATTTTGGACAAAGATGAAGCATATACGCCAAATCATTTGAACGATTCTAGAGGTCTGTATCATTTACACACAACACAGTGTATTCTAGAGAAGTTCTCAATCACTGGACCACAGTTACTGCACTCTTGTGACCTACATCACAGAATTTTGTCTTAATGTATTTGTATGTTTATAGCCCCATCCTACTTCCCACCACAATGCCTCATTTTAATTGTATTTCCTATGGTCGAAAGGCTGTCCTACTGTGAAAAATAAGAATTATTTTTGATTGAATTATTACAATTACCCTGTTTTTAAAATTAAATATTAAAAGTTCTTATAGCCGTTGCACATAAGGACAAATTTTATTAGAACATTTTAGTGATGTGAAGCTAAGTTTTTCAGTAAACTTTGGAAGCATCTCAAATGGTTTTTCTAAGACTTAAATGACTTAATTATTCTTCTTACTCTTCTGCTTAAAGACATCTCATGTATCTCCATATACTTCGAAAGATTTCTAAGTTAATTAAAAACACCATTCCCAATGTAAGGATGATAAAATACTTTGATCCTATCCTGTGCTTTGTATTTTTACTAAAACCTTTTGACTACAGATTTAGTGTATACAATTTCTGTAAAAACGTCCACTAAATAACCCGATTAGCATAGTCCATCCTCAGTGTCACACCAATAAGCAAAATCAGATTTACCAAAATAGGACTTCATTCTTTATTTCAAATAAACATGTCACACATTCCTTTGATGACCGTGACATTTTCTATTAGAGACAGGGAGACAGACAATTCTTTTTATCAGAAGACAGAAAGGGAAGGTGGTTGAATCATCTCAACATCTCAGTTGACTCTACAATGTATTTAAATTCAGAAATTCAACACACCACCCAATTCAGTCATCTCAGATTGCCCCCAACAGAAGAGGTCTAAATCTCAAAGCCCTACTAATGAGCCCTGGCAAGATTATGGAGGGTGAGAGGTATTTCTTTTGTGAAGTGGACAAAAACTGGGAAAGAACTGGTTCCAACCGAGGGTGGGTGTGAGACTCAAAGTGATGCATTTACTTTCTCCCAAACGGTTTACAGGTTCGGTAGGGAGGCATGCTACATACATAAAAAACCTCCCTAACATAAGGAGATGTGTTTTGGGAAACAGTGTTCATACTCTCTGGGGAGACAGATCAATCTGTGCTCCAATTCTAGATCTGTTACTCACCAGCTGTAGGAACTTGGGCAAGCCGCTCAACCCTCCTGCATCTCACTGAACCAGATAATAGTACCTATCTCCTGTGATGGCTAGGGGGATGGATGAAAATGTAAGCAGAAACATTCAGCACCTGGTGTAGCAAATGCTCAATAAACCCTCAGCTATACATAAAGGCCTAATGATTGAATAGTTTTAAAATGCTTCTAAGGAAGGAAGAGATCAAAGAGGAATTGCTCCCTCCCCCTGCCAATCAGAAAAGGCTCCCTGAAGGAAGCCAAACTAGGCATCATGAGACTCAGATGGAGAGAGGAGGCTAAAGACCTGCTGGGCCAGTATTTGGAACCTTATTCACAACCATAAAGCAGGAGTGGGAATGATGTTTTATATATGTTTTTAAGAACTGGTTATCACAGGCTTTGGTAACCTTGTGCTTACCTTTTTATTCTTACTATCCTCGTAGGCTTGAACATCCGTTCTTTTATTGTTCTCTTTTCAGATAGGGGCCCTGTAGTTATGCCCACTACTTGTGTCTCTTCCTTATTTTCTTTGAAGAAATTCCTAATTCCATTGATTTGTGTCTACCCATAATTCTCCTGGGCTCAATTAAATGGCCAAGCACACACTGGCAATCCCATTCCCCTGCTTCCCAGGGAAGGACGAGTCTTGGAACTAGTTTCACAACTGACAAGCACAGTCATGGTTCAATCCTGTTCTTTCTTTTCTCATGTCATCCATTCACACCAACTTTTTTACCCAATGTACACAGTCATATACCTAACCTTTAACAGAGCAACTAACCTTTCCTCCCTCCACCAGTAGGGAAGAAATCAAAAGAGGAGACTAGAATATATTTTAGGTCTAGGGTTATATGAAATCTATCATATTGTCTTCCAGTACTGGATCAATGAACCTTGTATGTATGTATTCCAAATTATGTAAATGAGCTATTATTCAAAAACCCAAGAATTACACTTATTGCTTTGTATTCCTTTCTGTTACAAGCAACCAACTATTCCCCATAGTTTTATTATACCCTCACTGTCACAGTATCTGCTCAAAATGAATGTGCTACTTTGCCCAAATTAGACATGCTTAGAAACACTTTTAGGAACAAAAATTGTGCTTAAATGCATTTACATCAGCCTCTCATCCCATCTTTAGAGAAATAGGCAAACAACTCTATTGTGCCAGTTTCCAAAAAACATTTTTTAAAGCAAGCTTTGGCAAATTAGATAATTATTAAGCAAAACAATACGGTGCCCAACATGATGCATTAACAGTTTCTAATGTTATTGAACCGAACGACAAGAGAGGCACTTTGTTCTTACTTACTTGGCAGACAATTATTCTTTGCTCCAGCAATACTTCATGTGCATACTTCCAAGGAAGACTCATGAATGCAAAGGTTCATTAAGGGAATGAGAGAATCGATTGTAAAATGGAAAAGGCCGGGTGAGGTCATATTTCAAAGAGATGAATATGGTACACTCCATTATGTTGTAATCAGCCTCTCTCTTTCATTCCACAAACTATAATAGTTTATCCTAATTTTTAAAAAAGGAAAAAACAGTTCTTGCAGCCTTCTGACCACCTTTGTCCTCAAGCCAGGGAAGGAGTCACACATGCTGCAGGCATTTTCCATTTACCACCGTCCTTGGAGTCCACCAAACCAATGTTACTGACCATTTTTCTCCTTAATAAGAAAAACATTCAAATGCTACTATTATTGCTGCCCTGGCAAACCACACTTAATAGATGGCACTTGCCCTGTACATGACATTTACAACATCAATCAAGACTGAATTTTATTTCAATTTATTATGGTTGCTGTCCAAATGAAAAAATGCTTATATCGTAAAAATGTCTTACAATATAAATGTGCCAATGATGTAATCACAGATTTCAGGCAAAAAAATCCTGATTTGGGTTAAACATTTGCCCATCCTTCCTCCTAAATTTTTCACTGAAGTTAAACATAACAAAATAATGCAACCATTAAGAGGTGATGTTGGTACAAAGCAGAAGTCACATGTTAAATATTTTATATCTTTATGAAGGAGCTTTATTATATTTTCCTTCTTTAAGAAGGGAGTTGATATTTCCAAATGATCTGGGATAAATGACTTTAATTTCACTTTCATTGAAAGCTCATCCACATTTTTTTTTAACCCCTTGAAACAACCATTCATCAGGAGAGCAACACTACCCAGCTTTTTAGTCTAAAATTGATCCTCGGCCATAGCTGTTGGCTGGCGGAACCTCCTCCAGATCCTATTCAGTTCCCACTGGGCTTTTGCCTCCAGATGTCAGGGATGCTTTTCACCAATGGCAAAGAAAATTATAGGACATCTGCCTCTCACATGACTGATCAGTGACTGAATCTTTCTACAAATAGCCCAGCACTTTCCTCAAGAAGGTGGCAGATGTGGGAAATAATTAAGTACTTGTTCTAGGTACTTCTTGCACTGTTCTCAAACCTGATCATGCCTCAGAATCACCTAGAAATATAGATGATAGGGCCAGCCTCATGGGTCTGTGATCTTTGACACTACACAGGACCTCACATGTGATTTCATGCTCCACTGTTACTGTCTTGAAATTTTTAATCATTTCTGAACTAGGGGCCCCACATTTTTATTTTGCACTAGATTGCACAAATTAAGTAGCTAGTCCTGACAAAGGGTCAGGGTAAGGCAGAAGAATTTGCATTTGTAACAGGATCACAGGTGATGTAAATGGTCTGGGGACCACACTTAAAGCACTACGTGCAGGACGTCAGAATGCTGAACACTTGATTTTCCAAGCCACCCCAATTAAGAGGTGGTCATAAAACAAAAGTGTGGCCAACGAATTATGAATAGAATTTTACTGAGAAGGGTCTCCCTTCCTGAGTCTGTGCAACCCTTCCAAAAAGTAACTTCTCTATCCCTCCCACTTAGAATGCAGTTGCAGGGCCTGATGGTACAGCAGCCATCTTGCAACAAGGAAGACAAAAGCAAAATGCTCAATGTGGTGCAGCAGAAAGCTAAAAATGGCCACCATAGTACGAGTTTCTACTACAGGGGAAGGAGGAGTCCTAGGTAATAGAGCTAATCAGAAGAAATCTGTACATCTATTACATAAAATTAAAAAGTAGAAGTACTCAACTAAAATCCTTACCAAAGCAAAACATGGGTTAGCATCTGGGCATCATGTCTTCCCATGTTATTTGCTCCATACATAGGGTCATTCTTCAATATTGTTGTGATCAAACTATGTAATCATACTACATATAAACTGCATCTTGATGTAATCAGCTAAACAGTCAATAGCAGATCTGTCGTCTAACTGTACTTATTCTTATGATGACAATGATCTGCAACTGCGCTTCACATTTTGCAAGGCTATTTTGAAAGTGTAAGTTCATTATCTCAACAGTGCTTTGAGCGAGGCATGGGAGGGAGCAACGCCCCAACCCAGTAAGCCTACATCAGAGTTACAGAGATGTCTGAGGGCACCCAGCCAGCCAACTGATAGAGGAGGGCCTCAAACTCTGGTCTTGGCCCCCCAGCCCATGCCTTTCCACTCTAAAGTGAAAACGAATCTATTTTTAAGGTCACAGAATACCAAATAAACATGAGGCCTGAAGACTTCACTTCCTCCATTTGTTCTAGGAACAAAGTTTGACTTTCTCAGAGCCCAGTTTATTTTCCCCTAGTTCTAAGAGATGCCTCTGGGAAAGCAAAATTCCATGAGTATGTTTTGGAGGACTAACTCTCTAAATTTCTCCTCTGCAATTCACTGCAAAAATTAGAAAGTAAAGGTTCTTAAAAGTCCTGTGGTTTTTGTTTAAGTTTTCTTTAAACCAAAATTTGTCATCTTTATTTGACAAAAGAAGACTGTCTTGAAGAGAAAAGACTAGTCAACAGCTCTCTGAACATGTATTCTATGGAACACACTGAGGTATTTTCTAGATAAAAGTCCTTCCTGGTTTTAAGATTTTATTTAGTGAAACAAAGGGAAGACCCAGAAAAAGAATGACAACCACATCAAATTATCAAGTATTAATCTCATACATAATAATATTTAACCTAAGAACCTAACTTATATTTTAAAATATAGTCTTAAATTTTTAATACCCTTCTAGAATATATAGTTATGGCATTTGCAAGGATTAAGAAACTCGGTTACTTTGATGAAATTTTTATTAAAGGAGAAGTAGGGTGTTCAATTCAGGAGCAAGCTTCCCCTTTGCAAAGGATAATTCAGACAGAAGAGATTTCTTTTGAAAAATGTCATGATCAAGAACCACACATGTGGCCCCAAATTAATAACCTCAACTTGAGTTGCAGAAATCACCCTGAGCATTTAACTCCATTTATTTATTCTACTATTAGCTTTTTCAACAAAGTTTACTTCAGTCACATTTAATTGAGTTAAACAGCTATGCCTAAGGTTAGAAATTATGAAATGATGGATACGGACAACTACCCAAAGTGGCAATGCCCTGCTTTATGAAGGAGGAGAGGCAGGGTATGATGCTGGCTTTACACGTTTATTTAATTAGCAGCAGTATAATTTAGCCTTAAGTGTCAGAGACAGACATCAGGGATGCCAAATAAGACAGCCTCTGACTTGCAGCCATTTTCTATGAGCTAAACTTACAGACAATGGCTTCCCATTCAGACAAATTGAGACTTATTTTCCTGGAAACCTGGCCCGTGGTTGGATGTAAAGGGTTAACTTCTGGGCAAGTTTAATGTGCACATTATTTTTCTAGGTTAGGTTGCCATACCAGCTCAAAATTTGGTATTAGATGTATCTAAAAGAGATGTCTACTTTCCCCTGTAGGAAATACTGCCCCATTCTAGGTCTCAGTCATTCAAACAAGATGGTCTAGACTATCCAAGCATGCTTTGGGAGATGCACGAGAGAGGGGATGTGCAATTCTCTTTACAGTCCCTTTTTTATTATAGTAAAATAGGCATAAAAATTTCCAATATAATTTTTTAAGTGTAAGTTCAGGGACATTAAGCACATTCACAATGTGGTACAACCATCACCACTACCTATCTCCAGAACTTGTTCATCCTAAACTGGAACTGTACACATTAAATTTATACTCCCCATTCTCCCCTCCCGAGTCCCTGGTAAACACTGTTGAGTTGTTACCACCTTTTGGCTGCTCTTAATAATGTTCTTATGAACATGGGTGTACCAATAATTTGAGTCCCTGCTTCCAATTGTTTGGGGCATATACCTAGGAATTGAATTGCTGGATCACATGTTAATTCTATGCTTAAATTTCTTTGGAGAAGCCTCCATACTGTCTTCTACTACAGATGCACTGTTTTACATTCCCATTAGTAATGGACAGGCAGGCATTCCAGTTCCTCTACATCCTTAACAGCACTTAATACTCTGTGTATTTTTCAATATCCATCCTAAAGGGTTCAGTTTCCTTTGACAGACCCAAATGTAGGAATCAAATGGGATAGAGAGAATTTGTATATGGAAAAAGAAAAATGGTGCCCCTGTCACTAATCCACAAGTGTTTTTTTTTTTTTTTTTAGATTTATTTATTTATTTGAGGGGGGAGGGGCAAAGGGAGAGAGAAACTCAAGCAGACTCCAAGCTGAGTGGAGCCAGACGCAGGGCTCAATCTCACGACCCTGAGATCAGAACTGAGCCGAAACCAAGAGTCCCATGCTTTAACTGACTGTGCCACCCAGGTGCCCTTCCATGAGTGCATTAAACATTGAAAAATAGCCCTTTATTTTATAGAACTGGTTCTCAAAGCATATTCTTTGGACCCAAATTCTAGGGCTCCACCCCACGCCCACTGAATCAGAAATTCTGGGTGTAGGACCCAGCAGTCTGTTCTCATGAGCCCTCCAGGTGATTCCGATGCACACAGAAGTTTCAGAACCACCAATCCCAAACTCAGGGTTGATGAGAAGCAACTTTTGAAAAATGCAATCCCAATCTAACTGGGAGCTGCCTGTAATCTAAGTAGATGGATCATATCCATGTTTACTCCACCTATTTAATGAATTAGCTGTGTGATATTAGCCCACAAGTTTCTTAGCTTCAGTTCCTTTATCTTAAATGGTTGAGTCAATCAAATAATTCTTAGGAAAGCATTTAGCATATCACCTGGTAATCAATAGTCAGCTTTACTTTCCTAAGTGTTATAAAGGGGATTAAGTCTTATATGATTCATTTTCATCTTACTTAACTCGATAAAGTGGATAAATTAAGTACATCTTCCTGGCTGAAGGAGAGAGGAAAACTAGCCTCTCCATCTATGCTCAAGTTAATTGAAAGGATACTTCTTTGAGAAGCCTCACTGACTCTCCTCTTACCCATTCACTTAGCACGAACCTCTGCTAGAGCTTGTACCACGGGGTTTATTCTCATTGGATACTGGACCTCCGTAAAGGCAAGTACTATATCCACCTTACAGGTTTCTCTGGCACCTACCACGTATGTGATATATTAATAGGACTACAAATAGGCCAAATAACTGAATTTTTCCTATTGATATAAATTTATCACTGCTAGCCCAAAGCAGACTAAGGCCCAGAACTTTCTATCACCAAAAAGCACAGGCTTACATTAAATAGACTAAAACTGCAATTGTTCTTGACCTTTGGAGTCACTGGCTTGTATGACAAGCAAATATGTTCAAACATTCCTCCTAGAAAATACACATGACTACATAGATAAAAGCTAATGTATACATGCATTTATTTTTATTTTGTTAGGGTAAGATCTCTAGAGTCAAAAGCCCTATCTTATTCATCTCTCTCAGTACCTTATACAGAGAGGGTGATCAAACAATTAAAGCTATGAATAATGTCTTGAACATTTAAAGTATTAGACCATCTCTTCTGAGTGCTCATTTTATTCCTCTACTTTGAGGCTTTGTTTACTTAACAAATCTGGGCAACCATACATAAATAATGTCCTTTAAAAACAGCAATCTTTTCCAATGGGACCACCTCATTGTTTGTCAAGTTCAAGACCGTGAATTGGTTCACACCATCTTTCAACACGGTTCAGGTGCAAATTAATCCCTTGTGAATGGTGAGAATCTTTTGTGAAGTTGTCATTAAGGGGTTGTCCTTATTGGAGCTCAAAGG
Source organism: Phoca vitulina (assembly GCF_004348235.1). NCBI lineage: Eukaryota > Metazoa > Chordata > Mammalia > Carnivora > Phocidae > Phoca > Phoca vitulina. Next base: position 34,855,403 of record NW_022589713.1, on the reverse strand, counting down.
ATCTCCCTCTTTTAGGGAGATGTGTAAAGGACTCTAGCCCTTGATAACTGAATGCCACCCTGGTATTACATGTCTGGCACAGAAAATACCTAGAATTTTATCAATCAGCTACTCTGAATGTGACCACTATGAAGACTCAGAGAATACCATCCTGAATGAAAAGCAACTGCCACAAGATCACTTACAACATTATATCGCAGAGTAAGCCTCAGATCTCTAACATCCGTCCCTTTATTATAATAGATCAACTGAATTTAACATTATGCTTTCAGTGTGCATCTTTTGTATTACTTTAATGGCATATAGGGTATGAATATATACTGGAAAAAAACAGAAGTAACCACTGGCCTTTGCCTTTTATCGATAAGAAAATCAAATTTGCTTGGTAAATCTTTGTCAAAATCAGAAAACTTTGGATTTTGAGTCACTGACAACATTGACAAGGAAATGATTATGTTTTGATCATTCTCCCTGGAAAATGCTCACAGAAAAATTCACAAAAGCCACATATGTTGCCTATCAAGATTGCAAAGTTTAATTTACAGTATAAGTCGAAAAAGCAGGTATCTTTTATTCGGTCTCAATTACACAGGCCTCCTCCTTAAGTCCCCTCCATCTGATTGATGGAGGGAAGTAATTGACCAGTTTACGCTGTCATGGGACTAAGCTTTAACCAGTCCTCAGGGACAGTGTTCAGCTCCCTTGGATAAAAACGTACCATCTTTCAGAGCCCTCAGCCCTCCACCTCCAACTTATTTTCTCCTTAAGAGAGCAGCAGGTGCAGGGTTAGAGATGGCCACCCACATGGCTCTTTGCTCCTAAGATGGTGTCCAAGTGAATTGGAGAAGGGGTGTCCGTCTCAAGGTGGAGTCGTCGGGCTCCTTGGAGGCTCGGTCCTGGTCCAGCTGACTATTTTAGCTCTGGAACATCCCGTGCAGGGATGGCTTACCCCACCTTCGGTCTCCCCACGAATTCTGATTCCCTCAGAGGTCTAGCAGGGCTACTTCTGGGCCTTGGAACAGTCTTCTTGGCAGCCCTCCACTCTCCTCATGCCAGCGGTCCCCTCAGGCAGGCTCTCAGCCACAGTCTCACTTACTTCTCCGGATGCATCTCCAGAATCAAAGGTAACTCAAGACAATTGAAACTTAGGGATATGCACCCGGCTGTGGGCAGTCTGAGAGGTGATGCTCCCCAGGGTCCTTTGTAGGTAAAGAAAGTAGAAGCTCTGTCTTCGATTCTTCAATTTACCCAATTCTAGAATATTTGACTGCTTTGTTCTCCATTTCTCATAAGTCAGGAAATGGTTAGACTGTTCTTTACAATCCTCTGTGTCTATTGCCTGACTTCTTTTCCCCCACTATTAACACCTCATGTTTAATTAGCTGTACAGAAAAATTCTGATAAAAGCAAATGTTCATTAGCATTAACTTTATACTTACAGGGAGGGGGGTAGATAAGCAGCAGGTAACATTGACTGGATGTTTACCATAGTCTGAGGAATGCAGATAAAGCATTTAAATCATTATAATACTCACAACTAACCTCTAAAGGAGATGTTGTTATTCTTACCATTCGGGAGATGGGAAAACTGAAGCACAAGGAGGCTAAGTAACTTGACCGAGGCCCCTCAGTAAGTCCTACAGAGGAGATTCAAGTGCAGGTAGGCTGGGCTTCAGAATCCATGGTACTAACTGATGTGAGAGGTGCTATATGGTGTGCGGGAGTGACCCAGAGCCAAGCTTCAAAGACTCTCCAGATGAAAAACAGAAACGTGCACATAGGGACTTCTATGGCAAGATGTCATAGGATATTATCCAAAATTGAGATTTACAGTCCTTGGGGAGATTTTTTTATGTCCAGTACTTCATTTGCTAAAAATCAAATTTTATGGACTGTATGGGTCACAACTTTGCAAACAGATGTAAATGCACCAAGCTTTTCCATGTGAATTTTAACTGTGCTACTTTACTCACAAGTGGTAAGCTACAGTTCACAGAGGCTGCTGATGGGCACACATCCAATACCCTAATAATTCCCATTTCACAGATGAAGAAATGGAGGCTTAGAAGCGTTAAGTAATTTGTCCCGGTCACACAGCTGAATCCAAACTCAAACCCCATCTGTCCAACTCCAGAGCCTCCAGCATGCAGCATGAAACACTGCCGAAGCACTTAGGAAGCACTCACACAAACAACTCTTCACCCAGGTAAAGACAGAACACAAACCTCCCTATTCAAGAACTGGTTAAAGGCCAGATGGTCCATTTTTCTGTTCAGCTAGGTTTTCCTACATCCTGTGGGGGCCCACATTTCAAGGCTATATTGAAACAGAAGCATAGTTAAGTCACATTTACCTTTGGTGCTCCCCAAAAAACACAAGTTTAAATTCTCAGAGTGTGAAGTATCATCAACAAGAGAGTGGGTCTTGAGTTTCCTGGAATCTCGCATCAGTAACTGGGACAGAACCATCTAAGGAACTTCAATGGCAGCCATGTTCAGGGACCTGACAAGTTAGCAACACCTGCAGGCTGAAGCTTGGCACCAACTGGGAGAAGAAAAATCAGCATAGCTGTCATTTAGCCACGATGGACACCACCAGCAAGGTAACTGCTCGTAAAGGACAGAAAATTGTTAACCTCAAAGAATGAAAAGAGTCTATCACTGTTAACAGAAGTAAACCTTCTTAGGTTGCTGAGGGCAGGAAGCCCAAATTCCTTAGGTTGCCCAAATTCTTCACTATTTTCATCTGGTAAGGCAGAGTGGTGATCAACATAATGGTTGGGTGTACTGCTGATCACATTAAGATACCAATGCGCTGCACAAATATTCATTATTAAAATTTTCTTTCATGGCAATCCAAACTTTTCAGATTTTTTTTTTTTATGTTCTTACTCTTAGCCCGAAGTTAACTTCCTTGAATGGTTTGCCAAAAATCTGAACTCTTTTAAGAGGTAACTACATACATTTGGAGAGTGGAGGGAGACACTACCCAAACACGAGCAGAAAGTTTAAAATTTAAAAGCATTCTAAGCCAATGTTTGCTTTGATTTCAAGATCGCCAAAAATTGGCAACAATTTCTACCATACAATTTCATCAGTATAACAATCTTTTTCGAAATAGTCAAATTGTGATTTGTTCCCGGTATTTCCTGAGCGACTATCCCCCCTTTTAACAAATATAGGGTAATGAAAAAATTAACAGTGTAGTAACTAGACGTTGCAAGCACCTCGTTTTTCCAAAAGTCACGATTTCTCTCTCCTGCTTCGGTTCACCAGTGGAAAAACCCAGATTTGAATGCACGAAGCTGACCATCTTATTAGAGAAATTCATCTGCCCCAGGAGGAGTTAGTGAAGAAAAGCAGAACTGCTAAAAGAGATAATGATGGTTTGTGGTAATGGACCCACATCAGCAGTGTGAGAAGAGGAAGTAAAAATAAACAAAACGAGATGGCAGCTCCGTGGATTTTGATGAATCCACAACTCGAGGCCCGGATTGTGTGCAGTAAGGTCCTATATAGTCCAACACATTGCTAGCACTTCCTGCCCTCAGCAGATTGTTCCATTTTCTATTTGCAAAATTCCCAATAATTCTATTATCCAATTAGAGAAGGAAATTTACAAAATTATCAAGAGGAAATTAGTCTGACAGTTGCTGTTTTCCGGTTAAATAAGATCCAGGACTGTCAGCTGTAAAGTGAAGTGAACTTGCTATAAATGAAGTTAAACCCGAGGTCTGGGGTAAAGTTTAGCTACCCACTCCTGCGATGGTAAACCTATGGAGCAGACTAAACTACGTGGTCCAAAACAAGCATATGGGCACCTCTCCCCTTCCCCAGTCCCGGCCGGTCCCTCCTCCCCACCACCCACAGTCCCTCCCTCATGTAAGCCCATGAAACATGGGCTACACGCTAGACTGTTCTATACCCATCAATTGATAGCCCTTCTATTTCCATCATTATAAATCCTAAGGCAACATTTATTGAGCGCTTTAAATGCCAGAGATCTTAAAATTCCCAAAACCTTGGCGTTAAATTCTATTACCATTCTCATTTTACAGATTGCATAAAAACAATAGCAATAGAAAACTTGACTGTTAAGTGTCAGGTTGCCAGCACTTAAATCCGACCTTGACTGATTACCAGGCCTCAGCTTCGAGCCACTATGCATGATCCCTTAGAGACGAGGCTGTGATTGCCCAGGCTCAAATTCCAGCTCCACCACTAGTACCTGGGTAAGGTATTTTTCTGGCTTCAATTCTCATAGGGTTACAGTGACAGCTTATCAACATATAGGAAATATTTACTTTACTTAGGTACTAAGAACTACCCAAGTATTTGCTATTCTAATTAAGCTTCCTTACTGTTACTATGTTGTAAAAAAGAACTTCCTATCCTCTGTAAAACAGCCTATCTCTCATGTTTCAGGATGTGGGAAAAGGATTATAGATGGCTATTCTACTATTACCATGAAATAAAGCTTTCTTGGGGCACCTGGGTGGCTCAGTTGGTTAGGCATCTACCTTCGGCTCAGGTCATAATCCCGGGGTCCTGGGATCGAGCCCCACATGGGGTTCCCTGCTCAGCAGGGAGTCTGCTTCTCCCTCTTAAGTGCATGCGCTCTCTCTTGGTCTCTTTTCTCTCTCTCTCAAATAATTCAAAAAAAATAATAAAGTTTTCTTATCCTTAAAAATGAAAACTCCTGGTAGTTTCAGCACTAACAGAGTCATGTAATCTGAACAGTAACCCATCTGTGTCTGTATGCCATGGGCACTCCAACAGTGCTGATGGACCAGCTAGTGATCTAGCACGTATGGGCCAAGATCCAGATAAAAGCCACTGGAGGTGCGCTGCCTCAACCCTCACTGCGCCGGCCTGGCCTCCGAAGTGGTCAGCCTTCCCCTATAAGGCCAGGAGTACTAAGGCCACAGTCAAACCCCTGCTGGCCAAACCAAAACCTGCCAGAGTGGCTACAAGTCAACCATGTGCTTTCTCCCAAGTGGCTAGCTCCAGGGTTATATTACAAAGCAAAGACTGGAAGGAGAAAAGACGACTTAAGAGGTCATGATGCATAGTCAACCATGATACTGGGCATCATTTCTAGAAGTGGTGGCTGTGCCAGTTAGATTATTCCAGAAGCTGGCCTGCACATCCCAGTCTTTCATTACAGTAAGTGGAAACAATCTGTTGTTCAGTTGTTGCTAGGTCTCTTAATTAAGTACTTACCAACCATTTCATATTCTACATAAGGAAAACCATGAATTCTTTCATGAAACAGTGCTGAGGCTCAAAGATGCAGTTACTAATCTAACAATAAGGAGGAAAGGAACTTGAAGTGAGGTTCAACATGCACATTTATGAATCATTGCTCACAGTTAATACACTATAGAGATGTGCTACAATAAATTGGCCTCAGCCAAGATTTACCTTCCTGTATACTACAGATATAAATCATACATTGCGTAGTTTGTAAAAAATTTTTTTCCATTGTATTAGAAAGTACCCTTTTGTCTCTCCCCACCCCAAAATTCTCCGTGTATCATTTTTTTCTCATGCATACCAGTTAACAGACGTAATCTGACTTTAAATCCTTTTGCAATCCCATTGTGCACAGAATATTTTGTAATTGATGGTCCTTACTTATGAAACCTGAACCTGCAGGTGTTCAGAATATACCAATTTTCATGCCTCCATGGCAGTAATTCAAAAAAGCAGGAATTAGAGAAGTTCAAGTTATGGTTCTTCTGTGAGGAATACTTTTCAAACTGTTAATACGGTATTTTATGTAAAATAGGAATCTCAAATATGAAACCCTAACTATGAAATCAGCCAGTTTGTATGCAAAACTCCCAAAGGGACAGAGAACATTTTAAAATAATTAGAAAACTTTTGTGATCCCATGGTCTATACACCATGGACACTGAAATCTAACATAGAAAAGCAGTCTAAAATTAAATTAACAAATAAGGTCTCCTTCCCATGATTGCCCTTTAGTCTTTCTGTATGGATCAGGCTACCCCCAGAGTAGCAAGCAATATCTTTAGATATTTCCACCTGGGAGGTCAGGCATCATGAGGCTCCTGCAACAGTCTCTTCAATTAAGAATGAGGGGAGCCCAGCTCAACTGAACAACCATCCACAGGGTGCACCACACTCTGGAGGATTCCAAAGAAATGAGTGACTCAGTCCCTTGGGTAAGAGGTGTGAAGTCTAGTTAGAGAGGCCAGGTGTACCCCAAACTACAAATGGAGGACAACAGAGCCAGGTGTATCTCAATGCTAAAATTTGCCTTACAGACAAGAAATGCCACCAAAGGCTAAGATAGCTTTGCCCATGTGTAGCCATGGCTAGCAGGGAAGGTTTTCCAAAGAACATGAAGCTAGAGCTGACCTAGAAAAAAGGAGTTATTGAATAGACATCAGGAATACCCTAGGACAGGGGTTCAGAGCTATGTAGGCAAATGAGGCCAAAATCACTAAGTTGAGATCATTCTTGAAAATCCTCTAAATCATTCTATGAAGTACTATATATGAAATAGGTGACATGTAATGCATACTAATACAGAGGACAGTTTTATAGTACTATTTAATATATATCTATATATCTATATCTATCATCTATATAGCTCAAGTAGCATAAATGCACGTATGATGCAACTTCCCTATAAAGAATTCCAGAGGTGTTATTTGAAATATCATCCTGGCTCCTCACAAGAGCATTCTAGGGATCACAGACCCTGCTTCGGAGGGAGTTTTACTTCATGGCCCAAGGTCTCCAAACTATACCTTAATTTTGTGTCTTACCCAGCTCCATTTACTGGTCTTAACAGTAGGTCCTACTACCTAAAAAGTTTCTGTCCAGCTCATTCCTGACCAAAACATTAGTTCATTCAGACATCAGTGACTCAGAGCTACACTCCAGCCATACTAGACTACACTCATTCTAGAATACAATTCTACTAACGGATCTTAAGACAACTTGACTTAGAAAGTACAGCTCTCTGTGAAACTTCATTTAACATTTAGGACCATAGACTCAAGGTTTGCAACAATATTCAAGTTCATTTGGTCCAACCACAATTCTGAGCTCAAATCCCCACTAAATCGTCCTTGTTAAATGGCCTCACAATCATATTTGAGGAATTCCGTTGACTACCTGGAATTCCCAAAAATGGGCATCCCATTTCAGGCACCCAATGGTACCTTACAAATCCCTTCCTTATACAACAATCCCATGCCTCCCTCTCCCCCTCCCATTGATCCTACTTGAACCCTTTGAGGTTAGCAGTCAAACTCTTCAAAATTAGGATGACCAGACAACCCATCAGTGCAGTCCTTGTATGTGATGGTCCTCCCAACCTAAGCATTACTACTACTTCCCTTTTACTCTCAAAGATTCCCCTTATTTGGAAAATTTTATGATCATCCTAATACAACAGATCTTGAGCAGCTGGTAGACTACCTGAGTCTGAGTCTTCTTTACGCCCAGCTACAATTTTCCAGGACCTTCAAGTGTTCTTCATGTGACATAATTTAAGTTCTGTAACCATCTCATTTTCCTCTTTGGAATACACAGTAGTTGGTCTGTATGTGGGTTGGGAAAAGGATGTCAGATCCCAAATTCCCTGTTCCCTGTACATACGTTGCTTTACATTTGTCACTTCACATCTTGATTCAGCTCGTAATATTTTCTTTCTAGTGGGTAATAGCTTCCATTTCTATTTTTTTGCAGTGACCATCTGAATGTCATCTACTCTTGGATCCCATCTACATCAAAATGAAGTTCCTACAAAGAGTCACTGGTCTGCTATTGAGGTCAAGGACAACAGTAGACAGCAAATGGTCAAATGCCATTGAATTGCAAACAGTTAAAACATTTGAATAACTTCAAAGAGGTTTTATAAAGAAACCCAGAAATAAAGAGAAAAACACAATAGACTAAAAGACAAAATGTAATTAGTAATGAGACATGAGGAAACAGCACTCAAACAGAAAAATGAAGCCCAAATCGACCACCACCATGTCCCTGCTACTTTATCATTAGACACCAACCTTGGAAAAATTTGTGCTATTTAACTTCGTGAAGCTTGGGACGTTCTTTTGAAAGTTTCACCCTTTCTCTTTCCACTCCTGTCCCATGTATGGCTTTAGAACAAATTTATAAGTACTTTCCCTCAAACTAGTACTTCATAAAATGCTCAATGAATAGAGCTCCTAATGGCTTTCCTATTTCAGTCTAACAGATAACATGGCATTGCCCTTCCAACCCTGTTTGTTGGATAATCAACAGTTCACAGACACATTTTCCTTTTAGCCAGACCCCGTATGTGGTATTCAAAGACACTGGCATTAACATTAAATAGAGTTTGTAGGCAGAGAGCACTTTTATGTACACCTGCTAGGGAGCTTTATGTTCCTTACAAGTTTTACGAGAGTGGTTACATTTTTCTGCAGTTTTATGTGACTTGCTGTAAATGATTATTGCATTGCATTAAACACAACAAAATCACTGGTGTCAGTCAACTAAGAAAAAAACAAAAACAACAAATAAAAAAACTATGTGACCAGATGCTTGTCACCTATTTAGAAGGGAGAAACAAATCTAACATTACACAAAATGACCTGGTTTTGCTGGTGAAGATAATGAAAATTAAATAACCATACAGGGCCTAAAATGAGAAACCTGATCGGATGATACATAGATACAAATGAAATGTAAAAATACTAGCAACTTACACAAAAATCATTGATTTTTTTCCCTCCTGATTACTATTTCAGTGATCAGAGTATATTAGGTACTTGTTTGCTTGCAATGTGTTTTATTAATGCTGTATCTGACACCCAATTTGGAAATCAATGCTTATTTCATCATTTTTCTCTGAGGGGTTCTATTATTTACAATTGATTTAACAGGAATGAAAGGCTTACCATTAACAAGACCCAGCTGCTGACACTTCACAGATGAGTTATTGAACTTCAAAAAGTGAATTAACCATTGCCAAGACTGATGGTTTGATGATTTTTTGCACCAAGTCTAATGTATTTATAATTAGAATGTCAAAACAATAGGGTTCCTGCTTTGCCCAGTTTCTTGATTCTTGCACTTCATAGTATTTAAAAGTTTATTTGCTTCTTAGCCCATCATTCTTTTGGGTTTAAAAATGTTCCTTTAGTGGACTAAAAAAATCCCACATGAAGACTGTTCAAAGTCTAGCTTCAAATATGTCTACGTAAATGCGGATCTTTCACCACGAGTATCTAAGGACTGATGCATATAAAAGGATGTAATTATTCGAGGTCAACAACTATAAAGTGCAACTAACTTTGGGAAAAATGTTAAAAGGACTTCAGCTGCAAATTTTTAAAAATCCAGATTCAAATGAATGGTTCAAATAAGGAGATTTATAAAATCTAAGTTTAGGGGAAAAGAAAATCTACAATTAGTTTCCAGGGTTGATTAAGTTAGTGGTTCCACAGGGTCATAAGGACCCCTCATTTCTCTTTCTGCTCTGCAGCCTCAACTTTAGCTCCCCTCAGTGCTGCATGCAGTTCCAGGCATCACAATCCATCCCCACACCCTCCATCCAATGAGAAAACTGCCCATCCTATGGGTTCTTATAAGAAGGAAGCCTTTTCCAGACACTCTGCTATCACCAGTGAAAACTCTCCCTTAGGTCTAATTAGTTTTCTGTTATATGTGCATTTGTCAACTGGTCATTGGTCAGAGAATGGGACTGCCAATGTTGGCTAAGCCACGTTCATGGAGGGGGCGGGGGGGGATGCTAAGCAAAATGGGCCTTCTGCCGAAGAGGACACAAGGAATGAAAAAATATTTTCAACCAGGTCTTTACTTTACAGGCAGGAGTTAATAAGTGTCTTTTGCCCCCTCTGGCAAATCCTATCAGTCCAAGAGGAACCACAGAAATTCTGACACTTGGGGGGTGGGGGATGTTGGGGGATGCCCAACAAATGGTACACATAGATCATCTTATAGCAGTGGTTCTCAACCAGGTTGATTTTACCCCCTACCCTTCACTCCAGAGAAAGGATGGCAATGTCTGGAGGTATTTTTGGTTATCACAGCTGGGGAGTACTAATGGCATTTAATGGGTAAAGGCCAAGGATGCTGCTCAACATCCTGCAATACATGGGACAGCCCCTGACAAGAATTATCTGGCTCCAAATGTCAGTAGCGCTGGTACTGAGAATTCCTGCCTTGTGGTTCCTACCATGGATATGCCCCAGCTACCTCTCAGAGCCTCCAGCCAGCTTTTTCCCTATTCTATGTCCTCAACAGTAGACCAAGACTTTGATGAGACACCTGAGGAATTTAAAATGGAGGATGAAGAAAGCAAAAAATAATTTTTAAAAAGCAACGTGAAGGAAATATGCCAAGCAGGAAAAAAAAATTTCACAAACAAAATTCAACTGTATGCTATTTATGAGGGGCCCATATAAAGCACAGAACAGTTAACAAATGATAAGACATACCAGGAAACTACCAACAACAAAAAAAATTGGTCAGATATAAACCAATTGGGTATTAATTTAAACCAGAGATTTTAAGACAAATGTTGGACCAGAGGACAGTTACCATGTAATGCTAACAGTTCATTTACTAGGACAAAAATAACCATTTTAAGCATGTATACAGTAAAAGCCAGCCTCAAAACACTCATTTTGTGTCCTTTACTGTTATCATTTTGGAACATTTTGGAACTTTGCATATGTACTACCTTTATTTCCCCTTTATGTCATGGTGACATGTCATGGTGACATGTGGGTGGTGAGCAGGGCCTTCCCCACCCCCCATTCTGAAAGCATGTCTTTGTTGTAAAATTACGTAGTAAATGATATATCTTGAAAGGTACAAAGGAAAATGTGTTAATATCTTTACAAGCTGATTAGAAATTCCACATGCCTGTTGGAGGCCTGTAGGCAGGAAGTTTTCCCATTTCATTAACAAGCCCTCAATTATCACTACCTACAGGCCTTTTATTCTCCCTCAGTGATCTTCAATCGCCCTCCTCAGAAGTCCCTGTCCACCTGCCGCTGTTCTCAGAGGTAAGTGGAGGAACAGACCTAGAACTCTCCCTCTTGGGCAGGTAGATTTTCACTGCAACTGCCAGCCTTTAGCATGGTAGGTCAGTCCCAGCTGTGCTGGGTGGTTTGGCTGTGATCATGTGACCATGTTCCATCAACATCTTCACAAGTGAATCTTAACTATTTTGCAGAGGAAGTTGAAGGCCTTGCAATTGTTTTTCACTGACTCAACAAATTCCGTATCAAGCCACATCTGCACTCTACTTTTTAAAAATTCTTGGGACTTTCTATTACTAAGCCTTTCTAGAGTTTGAGAAAGATTGTGCATTTATGTATTTTTTTAAAAAAAAGATATAGTTACGGTTTTTGAAAAAAAATCACTGTCATATAAAATTTATTATGACCAATTTCAGATGCACAAGGAAATATATCAAAACTTCTGATTTTAATCTTATCTTTTTTGAAAAAGACATTTAAATGGCTAAAGAGAGCTTCTAAGAATGACTGTGCACTTAAGGAATGCTTCCATTTAAACTGAAACTGTTTTCAAAAAATTATATAGGTATCACCTTTACCTACTACATACTATATCTGACCATTAAATTAACTATTCTTCAGCTCAGGCACTGCTAACAAAAATTAGAGGAAATACACATGAGAGAACAAGAGGTGTTTGCATTTAGTAGAGATATATCATTTTAAATTATACTATTAGCTCTCAGTCCTAAATATTCTTATTAATATTCCAGGAGAGCCCCAGGGTTAATAAAATTATATTTCTCTTGCTACTATTCCATGATAAATTTATGTAAATGTTGCTTCTGAATATACTTAGGCCTGGGAATGAGATTATATATTATAGTTCTTACATCAATCTATAGTAATAGATACATGATAAATAAAATGCCACTGTCTAAATTCCATTTTTCTAATTGGTACCATGTTTCTATACATAAGAAAATGCTATTTTCTCATACATGTTTTGGAATAATATAACATGGCAAGTTTTGTTTCCCAAAGCAATGAATATATTGTGCATCTTTAGAAACACATCATAAAATTGCAATATAATTAAGACTTTTGGTTTATACTATGAGATTTGAGAAATAAGATGTGTAGTTCATAATACCTAGAATTCCAGTGTATTATGGATTTAAAAATTAAGTGTTAAATGCTTGCTAATATGTTCACATACTCAAACATTTCTGATTTGATTAACATTGATTATACTCCACAATTCTGAACTACCTGTCTGTAGTTCTCTCCTCCACACCAATACTTTAACTTATTTTTATTGGATTATAACCCATAGTAATTCAATTAAATAAATGAGGAAAAAGGAACAACTCTTTCTTCTAGGAAAAAAATTGAATTACTGAACATAGAACAAGTGTGGGAAATAGAAAGTCACCATCAAGCAAATACTCTCGTAATGAGTGTTTCAGTCAAGATCACCAGACGCTAAAATTTGTGGCTCAAAGTTTGAAGGAGAAACAAGATATTTCCATAGTCCCCAAAATACCGCCGGGGTATTTATTAATCACAAAGGGAACAATTTCACTTTACAGTGGAGAAACCCAGCAGACACCATGCCTCAACAAGTGACCAAAGTTAACATCATCAACAATAGGACATATTGACATCATGGCCTCCAGCTGGATGCACTGAGAAGGGCACATCACTGCTGTGGTATTCTAGTCAAAATACATAAACTCAACCTAACCTTAAGTCATCAAATAGATCCAAATTCAACATTAAAAGGGTCAAGGTTTTGAAGGATAAGGGAAGACTGAAGAACAGTCACAGATGGGAAGAGACTAAGACAACATGCCAAGTGAGCTGTAAAATGGGATCTTGAATTGTATTCTCCAACAGGAAAAGGACATTAGTGGGAAAACTGGTGAAATCTAAATAAGATCTGTAATTTAATTAATAGTATTGTACTGATATAATTTTCCCTTTTTTTTGTTTTTGTTTTTTGTTTTTTTATTGTACTATGGTTATCTAAGATTTTAACATCAGGCAAGCTCTGTAAGATGTATGGGACCTTCTCAAAATATCTTTGCAACTTTCTATAGATAGATAACTATTTCACAATAAAAACATTTAAAAGTTCTAACAAACATAATACTACTAATGTAGTTTACATTTCAGTGTTCACATTAGCCAAAGTAGTGATCTGAGTACTTTGAATGCATTAACTTACTCCACCCTCACAATAACCTGTGAAGCAGTACCGTAATTATCCCTACTATAAGGACAAAATAACTGAAGCTTAAAGCATAGGAGGAACCTGCTCAAGATGGCACAGTTGTGATCCTAGGAAACCTGAGCCCAGAGGCGGCATGCTCACTTTGCATACTCCATCACTTAAGGATGGCCTAAGCCTGCACGCTAAGTGACTGGCCAATGTCTGGATCTGACCCTGCCCACAGCCCAAGGTTCCTAGATCTAAAACCAACTCGAGCAGCCAACGCAGCCTTCACCAGACACCTGCAAAACAATGTACATCAAGAAGGAAAAGGATTCTGGAAGGAAATCTAAAATGGAAGGAAGTACTCACATGTACATAGAAGAAGAAAGAAGAAAGAAGGAGGTTAGTTAAGTTTGTGGGATTAGAATAAATAAGACAGCATTAAAATCCTATATAAAAAAAAGAATACCAACTGGGAAGACATTTATTCCTGTTAAAGCATTTGAAGGTTTACATATTGTTTGTGAAGAGGTAAAGATTGTCATTACCATTAGATTTTGATTTATTAGTATAATTATTCATTTCTAAAGGAATCACTAAGGGGAGGGCAATGAGTAGATCTTCTAGTGGAGTACAGCAAAAAAACGTAATGAGAAAATTTTAACAAAGGTGAAAAAAGATGAAGACAAATCTAAAACATGCTAGAAATTTTATAGTAATTGCCATCAATAGAAATGAACTAAAGTTTAAGATCAAGACTGTCATAAAAAAAACAAATCCAGTTTTATGATATTTACCCCTAAAATCACCTAACGTAAAAGGAGCAAAATAAGATCAAAAGCATAAAGGCAGAAAAATGCATCAAAATCTAATCAAAGTGATCTATATGGACATGTTAATAGACTTCATAAGTACTGCTAGCCGTAAAGAGCATCACAGCAAAATGTTAAGAGTCAGTGTATCAGGAAGATAACACAAGTTGTAAACTTATCTACTCCTATTAACATGACTTTGAAGTATTTCAAGGGCATTTTAATACAACTATGTCAACAAAAATTTTAAAAATCCATCATCCTGGAAGATTCCAACAAGTCTGCCTTAGTAACTAACAGATTAGCCAGTGAAAAGAATCAGTAATGAGGAATACAATTGGTAGGCTTAATTCAATGAACACTTCCAGCATGAAACATATTACATATTTACATAAACACAAAAAACTATAAAGCTGAACTGCATGCTAGTCCATAAAGGCTCAACTAATTTCAAGAAGTCAATATTTCCTTATCACTCTAGTCTCCGGTAAAAAAAAAAAAAAAAAAAAAAAGTTAAGTGTTAATAATTTTTTTTAAATAACACTTAGAAACATATTTTACTAAAGTGTCAAAAAAAAAAGGGCTAAGCAAAAATGTTAATACCACATATCAAAGCATGTAAGATGAAGTAAAATAACTTGTTTGAGGGAAGATGATAGCTATAAATTCTAGGGGGGGGAAGAAGCTGATAATTAATGAACTAATTATTCAAAAAATAGTAAGCTCAAAGAAAAAAAGTATTAAAAATAAGAACAGAAAATGACAAATTAGAAAACCATTCTATAGAAAGTAATAAAATCCCTTTGATCCTCTGAAAAGACTAAAAATAGTAAAATCTCTGACATGAATAATCAAGAGAAGGAATATATTAATATTTAGAATAAAAGACATGACTAGAGGTAGATTAAAAAGAAAATTGTGAACAATTTAAGTATAAATAATACGGACTCAAAAAGAACTGGAATACCACAAAGGTCCTAAAACCATTAATGAAACAGAAAAATATTTCCATCAAGAAAATGCCAGGCCCAAATGGTTTTATAAGCTAATCATTCATGCAAGATACTATTAACCTAGAAAAAGACAAATGTAATACAATGCAAAATAGTAAATAAAAATGGCCTATGGGCCAAATTTGGCTTGGCATCTGTTTTTGTAAATAAAGTTTTACTGGAACACAGCTACTTTTTAAAAAAATAATAATAAAACCTGTTTTCTCTGCTGTGACAGCTTTTATGCTAGAAGGGCAAAGCTGAATAGCTGTTACAGAGACCATTAGAGTCCACAAAGCAGAAAATTTTACACCTGGCCCTTAGAGAAAGTTTGCTCCTAATAAATTTCACAAAGAAAGCTTCTGAAACAGAAAGCTCGTGAGTAGGGGCTATGGCAGAAGGCAGAGCAGGGTGTAGGAGAGGAAGAGGGCAAGGTGGGAAGGGCTGTTCATTCAATAGAGTAGAGTGTCTTTACAGAGAAGGTGAGATTTGAGCCAGGGCTTGAAGGGCATGTGGGCATTAGCTGTGGATTCTTGGTTGAAACAGCATTCCAGGTAGAAGGAAGAGGTAAGGAAAAGGCTGCAAGGCAGGAGTGTATCTTCTGTGGTTAAAGTACGGCCATGGGACTCGGGGACAGAGTGCAAGGCAAATAATGCTGCTAGCGGAGGACGAGGTCAGAAAGGTAACGTGTATGTTATGGGAAGGTGAAGGGCAATAGAAAGTCTGTAGGTCTTTGTAGGCCACTGTAAGGATTCTGGCTTTCATCCAAGTTAAATGGGGAACCATTCCAGGACTTTGAAGAATGTCAGGACCTACATTACTCGAACACCAATGGCTAAGTTGAAACTAGTTGGTAGAAGGGCAAGAGTACAAAGCAGAGGCCCATTAGGAGGCAAGAGAGGACAGTGGATCAGACCAGGGTAACAGCAGTGGAGGTGGGGAGAATCTGTACAGGTGTAAAACAGGCCAGAGAAACAGCAAAATGAAATTTACATATTCAAATGGCGAAAAAATTACTGATCTCTAAATCGAATCCAGGTTACACAAGAAGTGCAAATGTATTCTAATATATTATTAAAATTATAAACCTATTCTTAATAAAATGAGTAACAAAAATAATCACAAATTTTTCTCTGAAATAAAGGAAGTTCAAACCAACACATGGAAAGGGTCTATACCATGTCCTAGCAGGCAGCAGGGAAGATAAAGAATAAGTGATCACCAAGAAGGCCTATCTTGGGAGAGTCACCAGGTTTCCAAGATGAAAAAAATATATATATATATATGGACAACCATAGAGGTAAATAGAAAGGCCAATCCACTCTGGGTTGGAGAAACTGAATACCACAATAACAAGTCTCCCCAAACTATTCAAATTTGAATCAAACCTTCAAATAAGAAAAAGTAGGCAGGTTTGACTAACGACAAAAATTCTGAAAATAACAAAAAGAACAATAGAGGGATTGACTCCCTCAATTATTAAAGGTTATAAAATTATAATAATTAAGGACTCAACAGATGCAACTAGGGAGCCAAATACAGAAACCAGGAATAGTAAGAATGACAAAGTATCTCACAGCAGAAGGCAAAGATGGCTTACCAAATGGTACTTTTAAAAATTATAAAATCTGGGGCGCCTGGGTGGCTCAGTCATTAAGCGTCTGCCTTCGGCTCAGGTCATGATCCCAGGGTCCTGGGATCGAGCCCCGCATCAGGCTCCCTGCTCGGCGGGAAGCCTGCTTCTCCCTCCCCCACTCCCCCTGCTTGTGTTCCTGCTCTCACTATCTCTGTCAAATAAATAAATAAAATCTTTTAAAATTTTTTTTTAAAATTCAAATTATAAAATCTTATACTGGCAAAGTAGTAAACTGAATAATTTAATACACTGATAGCAATATAAATTCATCTACCTTCTCTGAAAAACACTTCGTCAATATGAATGAAGCTCCTCTTTTGACTTAGTGATCTCATAGTGCCAATTCTAAGAAGCCATCCTAAAGGAATAATCATGATAAACAAACATTATGTTTTTTGTTTTTCCTAAGATACAAAAATTAAAAGTATTTTTATGTCTACCAAAAGGAATAATTATTATATACTACCATGCATCCATACAACAGACAATTATCTAGACATGAAAAAAAACAATTTCTGATATTTAATGACAGACAACAGGTTATTGCTTAGAGAACTGCTGACTTATGCAATGCTCATTTAGAGAGAAAACATTAACCTGTATGGGTACATTCTAGAAAACTGGAATCTTTTTTAGTGATTCATCTTTATTTTTTCCCTTTTCCAAAATTTTCATTTATAGCATGTTATAATTATCTATTTAAAAGAAGTGTTAAACTAAATTTCATAAGGATCATAAAGCATTATTTTAGTTGGTTTAAGTTAGTTTCATATTTGTGTAAGAGCCATATATTCTGAACTCTATATTTACATGCACTCTGTGCCTGTTAGATTTTTCCAGTGTATAAAAATAATGCACACAAATGACAAAGTTGATCAGGTTTATAAGTCAACTTAATATTATGAAAAAATCACATGCAAACAATTGCAATCAGTGATTTTAAGTATACATTCACTGGAAGGCATTTAAAACATCTACTTAAGTGAATAAAGGACTGTATTGTATTAAGTATTACTCAGTTTTTTGGACAAAAGGGAGAGTGTTGATTTCTTGCTTCACACAGACAGAAATGGAAAGTAGCCACAAATGGTATTAACATATGAAGTATTTTGACAGTGATTTACTTTTTAAAAGCCTTATCAGCCTTAAAAGTGGATTCAACACTTAGTATGCTATCATTTGTTATAGATGTGTTTTTGAAGTGTGTTCTATTCTTGTTGTGTATTAAATGAATTATTTTGATTTCAAAAACCTTGATTTTCTACATGCAGGCAGTATCAGGATATATTTTAAAAGAGGCTAACACCTACACGTAACACATGCATTTTATACTGAAATTGAAAAGATTGAATTTTCAGTGCTTACATGGCCCAGCGAAATTTTTTTAATTTGATAGTTCTTACAAAACATATATCAAGCCCTATTTTCTGTATAACCCATCCAGAGATATAGAATTGCACTTTCCTCAGTAGAGATGAGTTGTCAATCTCCGATCACTTCAATAGGCACCTATAATCTCACCGTGACTACTTTGCTCTCAGTGGGGAATCATTATTTGACACTTGACTTGGAAATCTGCCTGGTGTTCCATTTGATTTCAATGGTAGTCAATGGAAAAATCTCAAGCCTCTACACATTCTTTTGTTATTTTTGTACATTTTGTACAAGTTGATTTTTCAACTGAATGGGCCACTGAAGACCCGACAGGACTGGAACACAACGAGGGCAGAGAAGTGAGCAAGCAGATCTGAAAATGACATGAGCTCTAATTCCGAGTTGCCTGGATGTCGAGCCAGGTCCGCCTTTAGCCATTTAGAGGGACTGCACCCACAGTCAGCCTCCACTGGGACCAATGACCTGAACTCAGCATGCTCCCTTCTTCCCACAGGAGGGATAAGCAACTTCCCATGGGTTTTAAGGTATCCAGGTGCTGGGCAACTGGCTTCCCAAGACAACCCTATGAATAGCTGCTACTCCAAAATGCGGTCTGCCTGCTGCCAAGCATGTCTGATTATTCCTCCACTGAGAAAGATGCTCCCTCAAGCTTTCCCTGAAAAAGGAAGAGCAACAAGGGAAGACTTCTTTACATTTGGAACCTAAACCCCTGGTGTGAGGCCAGCAGCACAGCTTGGAGGGTGAGGGGAAGTTAGTAGCCCCCCAAAACCCCTCCTCTGGATGCTCCTGGCTTTTTAAGCGTTCCCCCCCTTTCCTCACAAAGCCTAGGTCTTAAACCTTGCTGGGACATTGTGGTGCTCACCTCGAGCCATGCTGTAGGACAGGAGGCGGCTCACAAGGACCTTGCTGGGCATTATGGAGTCCTTGGTTTCACTACCCACAGGTCATTTTGATGGTTTGTAAGAGGTCTGTGCTCAAGCGGAATTTTTAAGGATGACTAGGGCTCAGGAGGACAGTGGATTTGAGGGGTGGGCTTGAGGGCTGGAGGAGTCCTTCAGAGAAGAGTTCCTACTAAGGCCTGAAGGAATGAAGCAAGTCACTGACCACCGCAACTTACAGGCAACTTAGTTCTGAGGAAATTTAAAGGACAAGAAAGTAGTGAGAAGAAGTAAGGAGGGGCGTCCTGGGATCCAGTGTGAAGGGCTTTGGCTATCAGCCTAGGAGCTACACTTCAGGGCTGCTCCAAGGAGGGTCTGTGGTTAACCACCTGAAAACACAGAATCCCTATGGGATTCGGAGCCAACGCTTTCCTTTTGCTGGTGTGGGTGGCAAGTCTCACTATCTAGAAAGTTTAATGAGGGGAAATGAGGTCAACGTAATATTTGTAATGACACATTCAGGCAAATTATATTATTGTGTAAAAATGGTTTCAGAGGAGTTTGAAAAAGAAATGTAATAACAGAACATGCCTCAGGCTGTAGTTAGGTTGAACTCACAAGAGCCTCTGTAGCAAACAGATACCAATTCATGTTGCAAAAGACAATTAATATTCAGCAAAATATTCAGCATCATGTGAAACATCAATTTAACGTTAACTTAGATTTTATTGGAATTGTGTCTTTGTATTCACTTTGGTTTTATAGTTGTACAGGAACAATCAGCACAGGAGAATGTATCTAGGTTTCCAGTTTTATCTAAGGTAACAAAACTAAGGTCGGGGCAGGGGGTTGAGTGAGGGGCGATAAAGAGATTCAGCACAGCATAGGCTCTTCAGCCAGATTGCTTGGGTTCGAATTCTGATTCTACTACCTGCCTGCCCCAGGACCTTGTCACTGAATCTCAGTCTGCTCATCTGGAAAGGGCAATTAATAAAAGTTCCTACCACAATGGGTCATTGTGAGGATTCCACGAGTTAATGCTGTCATGCCCTTGATAGAAAATAAAGACAGCTCAGGCTAACTATTGTGGCTTCTTTTCTCCTTTTATTGGGAGCCATACCTTGTTCAAGGTGATGAAACCCACCTGTAGGTAAGAGGCAGTCCCAGGGAACTTGTCACATTATAGATAAATGTGTATTTCTGAAAAATTGTTTCAGTGAGTAGATTTGATGGAGAGGAGAAATTTAAACTCATTTGGGAGATCGAAGTGAATGACAATGTAATTGAGAACATTGTTCTCGGAGTCTGTTCAAAGTGTGGCTCCTGGGCCAGCAATATCTGGGAACTTGTTAGAAATGCAAATTCCCCAGTCTCTGAATAAACAACTCTGGAGACAGTACCCACCTAAGGGTTTTATCAAGCCCTTCGGATGATTTTGCCACTCTGGGACGGGAGTTGGCAGACTCCTTCTGTAAAAGATTTAAATATGTTTTGCTGGCCACTTGGTCCTTGAAAAGGTGTAAAAAAAAAAAAAAAAAGGGGGGGGTATGTTCCAATAAATCATTTACAGAACTAGGTACCAGCTGGATTTGGCCAACTGGCTCTAGCTCATGGACCCCTGCTCCAGGATGCTGAGCACAGCAGCTGGGACTGGCAGTAAAGGAGGACAATGTTGAAGTCTGGCTTCGAGATGGTGAGTTTGAGGTAGACATGGACAACTATCAGTTGAGTATCTGGCTCTGGAGCTTAAAGGAAAGAGCAGGGCTGAAGGTATAGATTTAAAGGCAGGGTAAGATGCTTATGAAAAGGTGGGGGCAGGTGACACTACCCATGATGCCCATGGAGTGTGGGGCATGAGCAAGGAGGGCAGACCACCAATCCCAGACAGAGCAAACACCAAGAAAGATGGTGAGCCTGACAACAGAGCCAAGAACGTGGATGTGATCAGTCCAGCCCCCGCAGTGCCACAAGGATAGACTAGCAGCTACCACAGGATCCGTCGGGGCATCCGTGACTGCGTGCATACCTCCAAGTTATGTATAGGGTGTAAAACGAGTATGTCCAAAGAGTGAGGGAACTTTTCTTTCTAAGTGAGGGGAAAAAGATATAGTCCGTGGGTAGACATTGATTGAAGAGAATAGGACAAAGAAGGGTCAACTGAAGGAATGAGGTTCTTGAACTGGGAAGAGGTCCCACCAAGAGCCTAAGGATGTGGGACTGGCCCTGAACAGCAGGAATCACACCTCCTCTGTCCACCCCAACTAGAAGACTAGGGACACTGAAGCTTCAGGGTGGGCAAGAAGTTTAGCTTCTTTATTGAGGTAACCTCAACCTTATCAACAAATTAGATTAGAAAAGGATTAAGGTTGGGGACAGGAGAACAGTAGACAAGATAATAAAGTATCGTTTCTTTCAAAATAAGTCAAACTTTTCACCAATTCAGAGTGTATTTCCCATTTAGTAGGAATTAGTGGTGTTCTTTAATTACACTGGATTTATGAACAGGCTAGGCATACAAGAGATTTTTATTCCCTATTCTCTATTTTAGCATTCACATCTTGATGAGCTCCTTCACCTAACCCAAGTTACGCTGACATGATCTTTGACTTCCCACGGAGAAGCGTTCATTTTAACTGGCAGGCAAATGATATTACACTCCAAAGGCCCATCATGCTAAATGACCATTAAACCATTACACTTAAGAACTGCCTCTCAAGATAGAGATTCCCAGTGCTGCACACAGTATCACTGTTTAACTGTCAGCATTTTATAGACAGGGAAATGTCATCACCAACCTCACATGAATTCCTTCGGTTATAAACAAAACATCTGTGGCTGGTTAGCTCAGCTGGTTCATCAATGAAGTTAAATGACCAAAATCCTGGGTGGAATCCTTGTCAAACTCCGGGTACAAGCCACTTATCTGCCACCCCTGTTAGATGAGGCACCTCACAAATGGAAGCTTGGATTCAGAGAGGGTGCAACTGCTACACCCCATCCATCAGCCTCCTTGCTCCTTATTCCTCAACAACCTCCCTCCTTGCTGCCATACACCACCCCCATACCACCTCCAGGGTTCACAAGTTATTATTATTTTTTTTTAAGATTTTATTTGAGAGAGAGCGCTCGTGTGAGCAAGCACGAGCAGGGGGAGGGGTAGAGGCAGAGGGAGAAGCAGATTCTCCGCTGAGCAGGGAGCCCGATGCGGGGCTCGATCCCAGGACCCTGAGATCATGACCTGAGCCAGAGGCAGATGCTCAACCAACTGAGCCACCCCAGTGTCCCACAAGGCTGTTCTTTCTGGCCACCTGCCCCCGTGCCTTTTCCCAAATTCTTCCTTCCACTCTGGTTAATCTGTTCCCATCCAATCCGTCCCAATACTTCAAAGTTGGCCCCAAATCCACCGAAGTCCTAGTATTTTTCTCACTTGACTGCAGCCTTCATGAGTCTTTACACAGCTGAACAATCACCCTTGGAATCTACATTCTATGATTTAGTTCACACTTACCTTCAGCTTGAAACGCTAAGTTGGCTGAGGGAAATAGTACAGGTATAACACAGTATCATGCAAAAACAAGGTCTTTCCTATTTCAAGTGCTGGATTTCTTAGTTGGATAATCCAGAGCAATGCATCTAACGTATCTGGACATTCATTTTCTCATTCATAAGATGAAAAGCCATACCGCTCTAATTCTCTGCCTTAGATTTTTCAAACACTGCAGTCTTTAGTAGCCCTCACACACGTGACTGCTGGAAACAGATCCTATGACTGGGTAAGTGCACATCTATATCAAATGCAAAAACCAAACAAACAAAAAACCCCACCACGCCTTATGGGCCTTGTGGGTCATAAGCACCAGTTCTTCTTTGCCTTCATTTCTCTTCTTTTCAGCCATACCTTTAAGTTGTGCAGGGCCGTTTGTGACCTACATAGGTAGTAGGCTAATTTTGGGTTGTTCACTTACATTTTTAAAAATGTTCACTTGACAACCATTTTTAGGTCACAATTTTAAAAAGGCAACCACGGGGAGAAATCTGTGATTGGTCAACAGAGCAGGCAATCAAGCATCATTTTTTTGCTAAAGCTTTATTTGAGAGAGAGAGCGCACCAGAGGGAGGAAGGTCAGAGGGAGAAGCAGACTCCCCACTGAGCAGGGAGCCCGACACGGGGCTCGATCCTGGGACTCCAGGATCATAACCTGAGCCGAAGGCAGTCGCTTAACCAACTGAGCCACCCAGTTGCCCAGCAATCAAGTTTTCCTAGAGAAACCATAAACCACCTTTTTCTTGCTATACTGCCAGATCAGAGGTTCTCAAACTGATCTAGCAAGTCCGGATGGGGCTGCGCAGGACATCCATGAAATCTTAACTACTTTCCTCCTGATACTAGGGTGGCACTTGCCTTTCTCATGCTCTTGTGTGTACTGCAGTCTTCTGGAACCTGGTAT
Source organism: Phoca vitulina (assembly GCF_004348235.1). NCBI lineage: Eukaryota > Metazoa > Chordata > Mammalia > Carnivora > Phocidae > Phoca > Phoca vitulina. The sequence continues at coordinate 34,832,010 of NW_022589713.1, read as the reverse complement.
AAGGGGCACTGCAACAGCTTGAAGGCAGAAGCAGATAGGCAAATCCAGCTACCTTCTACTAAGCCAGACACTAAAGCTTACAAAAATGTGGAGAAAAGGTTAGTCTCACTATGTTTGCTTTGGGAGAATCCTTTTTCCATAAAAAATTTTACATTAACTTAATAGGCTTATTCTAAATGAAGCAATAGGCAAATTTCTCAGTCTTAGTTTCTAATATGGTAAGTATCCATGGCCGTACTCCACATATAAAAGAGCTTTGAGGTCCCCTATGACTGAAGAGTATGAAAGAGACTAAGACATCTGGGAACTGCTTCTCTAGATCAATAATGGTATGAAATAACTATTTGGCCAATAGAAGAAATAAGTTTAACTCTGAATTCTCACTAAGACATATGAAAAATATACTCACAACAGATTAAGATTGTATCTTTTATTGATATCCAGAACCCTGAGCATTTTTTCCCAAAGAATGCTGGTAAGGTCCACACAATCCAATCACCTCAGCTTTCAAATCCAACCCCACTCTGCTCCGGACCATAAGTGAGATGGAGCAAGGAATAGGGAGAGTATGAAGTTCACACTATTTCTCTGCTTCATGAGGTCAGCTCAGGGATGGCGCCCCTACACACATCCTTTGCAACACCACGTATATTAGCATGCTAAGGCTGTCCTAACAAAATACCACAGACTGGGCGACTTAAGAGATTTAATTCTCACAGTTCTAGAGGCTAGAATATCAAGGTGTTAGCAGTTCTGGTTTCTCCCTGAGGCCACTCCCCTTGGCTTGCAAGTAGCTGTTCTTGCTGTATCCTAACACGGCCTTCACCGGGTCCTAGAGCATCCCTAGTAGCTAGTAAGAACACCAATCTTGCTGGAGTAGGACTCCCCCGCTGTTAGTCTCATTTAATCCCCTCTTTGAAGGCCTCTCTCCAAATACTGTCACCTGGGTTAGGGCACACGCATGTGATCTCACTTAAACTTAATTGCCTCTTTCAAAGCCCGGTCCCCAAATATGGTCCCATTTTGAGGTACTGAGGAGTTAGGATTTCAATATATTAGTTTTGGAGGAACACAATTAAGCCTGTAACACCATGGTGAGAAAATAATGCTCTTCTACTTGGTGATTATGAAAAGCTTACATCCTATAATCTACTATCTCATCTTTCTAGGGGTACACAGGAAGCCCTTTGAATTCACGTGGCTCAAGTTCCTCATTTTACTAAACTCAGGTACAGAGAGGTGAAGTAACCTATCTAAGGTCACACAGCACATTATTAGTTCACACAAGGAAGCGATGCTTTTAATTTTTAAATATAGAGTTATTTTCAATATTCAGGGATTGTATTATTTAGAGAAAGCTCCAGTGATTTTAAGAAAACATTTGAGGACTGCTTACAGTTATTTCTTTTGTCAAGAATTCTTTTTGTTCAATTATCATGCCCCAGTAGATTTGTCTATTATGTGCAGAGAATAAAGGATGGGGGGGGGGTCGATGGGTTTGTTAGTTTCTTACACTTGAGTTTGCCTACATTGAGGCAGATCCATGTTCAAACAATCCTTGCCAAGTGTTTGAAACCAAACCCTTTAATCACAGAGAAGCAATAAAAATGGAATATAAAGTCACCTTCTGCCTTATGGCCTTCTGCTATGGTGAAAAGCAGCTCCAAAGCTTACAACTCCCTTAAGTTCTGCTAACTGGGTTAAGAGCTAAAACAAGGCTAAACGAAGGTGAAAGGCCACTGGCTGGGAAGGCAGAACAGCCCAGATGCACAAGGTTTGTTCCTAGACTTCACACCATCAACAGCCAGGACGCCCCAGGTGTCTTCAAGAGTTGACGCTCCTTCCTTCTCCCACAACGCACAGCTGAAGAGACCCTGCCCGACCCGGTGGGGCACTACTCCCCCTGCCTTGGGCCCAGTTCTTCTTGGGAAACCATTACTAGAACGTGAGCATAGCAGGTTTCCGCAATGTTAATGAGTACAAAGTAAGCAGAGATTCGCAGGAGACCTTGCCTTGTTTTAGTGATCTAAAGCAGGGGCCGGCAAACTACAACCACTAAGGCCAAATCTAGCCTTTGAGCTGAGCATGAAAACAAAACCATGAAACAAAACACAAAAAGCAAAACAAAATTTCGGGACATGTGAAAATATCAACATCAGATTTCAGTGTCTGCACTCATTCACTTATATATGGTCTAAAACAGCTTTCCTTCTATGATGGCAGGATTGAGTAAGGGAAACCATAAGGCCCACAGAGCCTAAAATATTTACTATCTGGTCCCTTTACAGAAGTTTGCAAACATCGAATCTAAACTTTGGAGCCCTCCCACCCCCAACACCAAATATATAAAGCTCATGTTTCAGATTTTATTATCTTTGCATATTTTACCCTGGGAAAATTTTATGATTTAGCAGACGGCTATCAGTTGAGTTTAGGATTTTGTAGGACCTGGAAAACCCCCCAAAATTTAGATTTCTCAATCTTTTTTAGAACAGCCAAAATATCACAATTTGAAACCAAAATCCTCTAAAGTGAGAAAATGCTGTTTTGTTTCACTTCCAAGTGAGTACAATAACAGGACGCCTGCAGTCATTTTAATGTTAAACTGTTTATTATAACTGCATGGGAGTTTTAAGAAAAACTCAGTTCGTATTTTATCACCTAGTTCTAACACAGAATGCCTCCCCCCAGTATCCATCCTCCCTTTATCAATGGCAACTCACTTCCCCACCTTCAAAGACTCAAAGCTGTTTAACCCATGTTCCTTCAGGAGATACTTCAACATAAAACAGCACAACATCAATTCTTTCCTCTGAGCTTTTCCTGGCAAGAAATTATTACCATGGATCAAAGTGATTAATCAAAATAAATACTCCAGAAGCCAGATAAGGCGGATTACAAAGGGAATTATGGAACGTAGCTTCTAATAAGAGTATTAAGGAATTTAAAAGGAGTAAATCTGAACATACCTCTCCTCCGTAGATCCTGAGATCAGTTCTACTAGATAAAAAGGACAGGTGACTGTCACTTCACAGTAATATTCAGGGTTCTGTAATAACAAATACCTTGAGTTAGTAGTCTTAAACAACAATGCAGAAAAAAAGTAGATTTGTTTATTCCAAGTCTTTGCCTACTTCTCCACAATACCTCCTTTTCCACGATGTGACAAGTTTAACCTTGTCATAATGAGAAGAAACCACCAAGCCCCTTTGCTAAATCTCAAACCAAGCCGGACTGTCTCCCCTAAAGCCATGAATATCAAACAAGGGAAAAGCTAGTGAGGAAGGATGAGCCTTTTTGTGCTAAGCTTTATATTAACTGGGCTCAGGTGTAACGAAGTCACTTCGGTATGCAAAAGAACTCACACAGGTGATAAATGTTATAATGGTACAGCCACCTCTAGGATGGTCCTTTGACCCCATAGCAGATTGAAAGTAGATTGTATAAATGTTCGGCTGTGACCCAGACCCATGAAGATTTAAAAGAAAAGCAAAAAAGAGATATGTTGTGATCTTCTTGGTTTCTTCGTTTTTCACACGATAGTATTAGTCCTAGGACTTGGGGAGAAATACCTCTAATTCCTGCCTCATCCATCTTAGGGAAACAGGACAGTGGCTTTCGACCCTAGCTTTTCCTCAAAAAATGAAGGCTTGTTGGGGGGCACCTGAGTGGCTGAGTCGTTAAGCGTCTGCCTTCGGCTCAGGTCATGATCCCAGGGTTCTGGGATCAAGCCCTGCATCTGGCTCCCTACTCCCCGTGGGAAGCCTGTTTCTCCCTCTCCCACTTCTCCTGCTTATGTTTCCTCTCTCACTGTGTCTCTCTTTGTCAAATAAATAAATATTTTTTAAAAATGAAGGCTTAGGTTCTAAATTGTCTTTTATTCAGAGACTATAATTTGGTCTTAAATGCCTTCTGATAGAGAAGCCAAATAACTTGTCTCCAAGATTCACTCAGATTCAGGCTTAATAATCACAACTGGATATTCCTGAAGTCCAATAATACCAATCCCAAGAGAAGCAACTGGGGTTGCCAGATTTAGCAGATCCAACTATAGGACTCCCCAGTTAAATTTTCAGATTTGTTTTCAGATAAACAACAAATAGGTTCGTACATCCCAAATAGTGCATGGAAAATATGTGCACGAAAAACGTACTTGTTTATCTGAAATTTCTAACTTAATGGGGTGTCCTTTATTTTTTCTGACAATCTCTGGAGCAACTTTAATTGAAAATGTTTCTTGGTGGACGTGTAGTGGGGAAAAAGTTTGGTGAATGTGTTGTGCCTAATCCTGGAAGGTGAAAGTTCATAAAAGCTTTGGAACAGAGCAAAATATCCTTACTCCTCAGTTCTCCAGTCGGTGAAACGGGAGGTGAGATAAATTAAATATTGCATGGACAGTCCAGTAGATAGAAGAGAAACTGCAACATCCTTGATTTTTTTAATGTCCTTAAATTGCTTGGGTATATATCATACTCAGTATCATAACTAATTTATAATACTTATCATGTGCATGTGAATTAAGTGCACAAAAACTGGGTGCTTTCACTTCCGTTCATGGCATCATCATGAACTCTCAGGTGCAGCTCAGCAACTAAATAATGAGAAGGCATTTCCTCTTCAGCTTTGGTGCATTTTATCTACCAAATAAATCAATTTAAAACTCATCTTGACACTCTCCCACCCCATCATTTCAATGTGGAAAAAAAGGAAAGAGATTCAACCCAACTAATCCAATTGCTTTTTCAAGATACAGACTCCTTAAGTGTTGCCTCAGACTATGTCTGACCTCTTGAACTCACAGAGGGGAAATTAAGGCAGAAAAACCCAGCAGTTCAAATCACAGCAGCCTCAAGATTTGGTAAGATTTAATCTCTGAGGTTCCCTAAGGCAAATAAGGTGGAGTAAAATAACCAGAGAGTAACATATTGAAGAATAGCTTATTTTTGGAAAAACTGAAAATGACCCCAAACACTGAGCCCTTAAGAGGAAAGATGTTACAGAAGTTCAAGGTTATCATATTAAGTTACCAAAGCATAATGACATAGACAGGCAACTCATCAGCGAGAGGTGAGTTGAGTACAAGCAAGCAAACAAACAAAAACTTAGATAACTGGGTACAAGGAATCTTGTGCATGGATAACTGTACCAACCTCAGGGACATCATGGTGGACATAATACCTTATTTACCTCACAGTTATTTTCATTGCACAGTGGATCAGGAAGTATTTCTATTTCTCAATATTGTTGATTGGCCAGAGCAAACTGAAAAGGGATTGGTTCCCCTGGAGTCATCTCCTGAATGTTCACCCCAGGAAGCTTCACCATGAAGTTAAAACCATCTCAGTGTAATCCCCTGAGCATGCCATGTTGGTCTACAATTTGGTCTCTTCTTAGGAAGGCCTTGGAGGGCGCCTGGGTGGCTCAGTTGGTTAAGCGACTGCCTTCGGCTCAGGTCATGATCCTGGAGTCCCTGGATCGAGTCCCGCATCGGGCTCCCTGCTCGGCAGGGAGCCTGCTTCTCCCTCTGACCCTCCCCCTTCTCATGTGCTCTCTCTCTCATTCTCTCTGTCTCAAATAAATAAATAAAATCTTTAAAAAAAAAAAAAAAAAAAAGGAAGGCCTTGGAAACTTATGTGTTAATATTCACACCTGGAAAACTCTACTTGCCAAGGCATTTGAAATAATCCATGGGGACCAGGATACAAATACTGTATATGAGAAAGATAAAGAGTCTCAAAATAGTGTACATATTGAAGAATCACTTGGTGGGACTTATTACAAGTGCATATTACCAGTCTCTATCACAGAGATTCAGATCTGGTAGGTCTAAATTTTTCTAGGCTTTGTTTTGTATAACACATACAAAATTTATTGATCACATACTATAAGTAATGTAATCTGCCAAACCTCTCAAAAGTTTACCATCATTCAAGCATTTTATTTTTCAGAGCGGACCTATAAGGAACAAGTATTCATTCTGCTTTATAAAAGAGAAAGCTGAGGTCCAAAAAGACCACAGAATATACTCAAAGCCACATAGCTTGTATATACAGAAGTCAAGGCCACAAACAGGTTAATTCATTCATTCATTCATTCATTCTCTCACTTGTTTTCTAACTACTTTCCTCCCAGACTCCTCCACTTGGTCACCCTGGGCTACCTACTAGCCTCTGAACCTACTAGACGTATACCTGCCCCAGGGCCTTTGTTCTTTTCCTTCTCAATGCCTGAAGCATTCTTCCCCCATTCTCTCTTCACTTGCTCTTCACTTCCTTCACTCTTTGATCAATCACCTTCTCAATGAGATCTTCCATGACTATATTATTTAAATTACAACCCCCCCTCTCGCTGGAAACACCCTGTCCTCCTTCCCTATCTTCCCCATCCTTCTGAAAGATGTTCAACAGGTAAAGTGAAGACACTCCTTACAGATCTTCTGTGTAGCACACTATTCACTCTGAATGATTTACATGTTTCTATCTCTTCCACTAGGATGGTAGTTCTAAAACCTTAGCAGCATCAGAATCACCAGAAGGACTTTTTAAAACCTGGATTCCTCACTTCACCCCAGAGATTTGATTGAAGTGATGCTAATAGTACCAGTCAGCCGGCCATCTTGAATAGCCTTGCCCTAAGGCACTGGTTCTCACCTGGGATGATTCTGTCTCCCCAGGGGACAGTTCACACTGGAGACAGTTTTTATTGTCAAAACTAGGGTGGATAGCTACTTGGCATCTCTTGTGCCAAAAATCCTACACTGTTCAGGGCAGCCCCACAACAAAGAGTTTTCCAGCCCAAAATGTCAACAGCACTGAGGTTGAGAAACCCTGCCCTCGAAGAGTGCTTCTCAAACACTTAGCCCGTGTCAACCCTAGAGGGCTTGCTGGGGCTTATGTTGTCAGGCTGCACCTTCAAAGTTTCTGATTTGTTACGTAGGTCGAGTGTAAGGCCAGAAACTGTACATTTCTAAGTATCCAAGTAAAGGAGATACTGTTGGTTCAGGGCCTACGGTTGGAGAAGAATTTAGTAGAACAAGCACTCCATGAAGCAGGGACCTTGGTCTCTTTTACTCACTGCTGTTTTGCCAGGAACAGAGCATGGCATATACAGTCACTCACATGTCTAATTTTTTAATAAGATAATCCCACTTCCCACCCCCCACAAGGTGATTCTGATACTAGTGATCCTCATATTGCACACTGAGAAACCAGAGTTGTTTTTGTTTGTTGCTGTTTGGACAGCAACTTTGGGACGCCTTCTATTCCTATTGACTCCTCAGCTCCTTTACTACCAACCAAAGAAGTCTGATGAAGTTCATGCGTTCGTCTGTTGGCCAGGAGAATGCTAGGATTGCATCCCCACAATGAGATCCCTACAAAAGAAACACATTGTCACACGCAAGTCTCTGCACTTTCTATTTATTTATGATGGAACTATATAGTCCTCAACTACCTGTCAAAAAATTCCCATTTTCAAAAAATAAGGCCAGAGGATTCTCTCTCTCTCTCTCTCTCTCTCTCACACACACACACACCCCTAGTTCTTAAATCTGATGCTTGAATGAGGTCCCTAGCATTTGAACACAGTGGGACTTGGAGTGTCTTCTCGAATGTGCTTGTGCTTCCATAACCACATCTATGGCCGTTGTTCCAAGATGGTATCTTCCAGGTGCTGTCAATTACCTCTCCTTACATCATTTTCTGGGGGAATATTCAATTCAGTTCCTTTTATCTTGTGCCCAAGGCCAAAAATGAAGCAGGTGATCTCCATGACTCAAAAATGTCTGATATCTTAGGCTCAATTGCCCTGGTTAAGACAGGCATTTAATGAAGAACTGGTGAATGAGAAGTTTAATGGCTAGAGCCAAGAAACTCCATCTTAAAAATCTCTTTTTACTTACATTGAATCATCAGCCAGGGTTATTGATTTGCATTTACTGACTGGACTTTCTATTGTTTTCAGATGTTACTATCCTCAGCTGGTGCCTGCAGGCTATTAGTTCCAGGAGGTTCAGCTTGCTGTCCTGAAAAGCCAAAGCGTTCCCTACTGAGTTGAGAAAGCTGAAGCATTCACAATAGCTCCAGAATCCACCTCATGTCAGAGAGTGTAAAAGTGTTTCACTGATCGGCCTCATCTTACAACAATGAGAATCTACCCAGAAATAATCAAAATCTTAAAAAATGAACACAGTTCACGCTTTATTTAAAAAACAGCACCAGTGAGTTATAATTTACATGCTATGGAATTCAGCGTTCAATGCAATGATTTTTGGTAAATGTACAGAGCTGCGCACTTATCATCACTGTCTAATTTTAGACCATTTCCAAAGAGCAACCTCGAGCCCATGTGCAGTTACCCACTGGCACCCCTGCCAGAGCCAGTCAACTCCCAATCTACTCGCTGTCTCTACAGATTTGCCTTTTATGGGAATGCTATATAAATGGAATCATACAGTATGTGATCTTTTGTGTCTAGCTTCTTGCATTTAGCATATTGTTTTTGAGGTTCATCCACGGTGTAGCATAGAGCAGTACTTCATTCCCTTTTATTGCCAAACAGTGTTCATTGTATAGATCTATTACGATTTGTTTATCCATTCACCAGTTGATGGACAGTTGTTTTGTTTTGTCTATTAAGAATAATGCTGCTATGAACATTGGCACACAAGCCTTTTATAAACATATTTTCATTTCACTTGGGTAGATTCCTAGAAGTAGAATTTCTGGGTCATATGGTAAATCTATGTTTAACATTTTTTTAAAATGCCAGACTGTTTTCCAAAGTGGCTGTACTATATTAAAATCCCACCAGCAAAGTATGAGGGTTCCAGTTTTTCCATATCCTGTCCAATATTTGCTCTTGCCTATTTTTTTTTTACCATAGCCATATACACAGTTCACTCTAAATGTTGAAATAAGAGTAATTTCAAATTTGTACCACAAATATAAAACTACAGCTGGCATTCATTGAGGGCCTACTCTGTGTAAAATCCTTTAAATATATTACTGTTAGCCTTGGAGCACCTGGGTGGCTCAGTTGGTTAAGCATCTGCCTTTCGGCTCAGGTCATGATCTCAGGGTCCTGGGATCGAGCCCCGTATGATGGGGCTCCTAGCTCAGCGGGGAGTCTGCTTGTCCCTCTGCCCCTCCCCCTGCTCATACTCTCTCTCTCTCAAATAAATGAATAAAATCTTTAAAAAAAATAAAAATAAATATATTACTGTTAGCCCATCATTAACACAATAAGATATCACCCATAATTTACAAATAAAGAAATAAAGCTCAGAGAGTTTAAACATTTGCCCATGGGATCCTAGCAAGCAGGTGGCAATCTGAATTCAATGCAGGATGTGTGGGACACAAAACCTAAATACAACAGCGATTCATACAAAAGCCAAGACTTATTTGAAGTATATGCATGGGCTTTATCTTGCTAATCATGGCCAAAACACTTCTGTCAATGTTATTAAAAAGAAGAATCAATAAACAATAAAATCAATTGTTCTTAATAACTACAGATGTTCCTCTGAAGGAACAATACTGAAGTTCTGGAGAACAATTTCACCTCAAAATATTCTCTTCCAACATCAAATCTCAAAGTTATAGTCTTGCTTCCAATTTAACTAGCAAGATATTTACGACAATCAAAACTCAAATGAAACATACTTCATAGCGATGAAATTGCTGAATGGTTTTTATTAACTGTACTGAATCTTCTGCCACTATCTAAAGATATGAATTCTGACAAAACCGCTATTCATGTTTGAGTGCTCAGAAAACATTTATTGCTAGTTTCTGAAGTCCCATCTATGACTAAAAAATATTGATGTTTCCTCTGACTCACATTCCATTACGAAGAGGCTGTTGATAGAATGGTGATGGCCAAAGTCACTGGGTGGTACTGCTCTGGCTCAAAATCTATAACTCACTCTTCTCTGGCCACACCTCTTGGTCTACCCAGTCCCCTACCACCAGTCATGACTCCAAGTGATCCCCTCATCAGCATTCGAAAGGTCATCCTGCTCTCTTGATACCTGGTTCTTCTCTGCCTTGGAGATGCTCTGAACAATGGCCAAAAATGTTCAACATTCCCGATTGGGTACCTTTATTCCCTTCAGATTCATTATTTCACCTGTTTGATCCAGATGGTTTGTTAATGAATACTTGTTTCCCCGTTTGGTTTTAGAAGATCTGGTGATGAAAATCATTGTCACTACTCAAAGTATAGTCCACAGACTGGTAGCATCAGCATCCCCCAGGAACTTGGAAGAAATGCAGTATTTCCAGCCTCATTCCTAACCTACAGGTCAGAATCTGCATTGTAACAATCTCCCCCCATGATTCCTATGTGCTAGATCATTAACTTGGGCTAGTATGGACTCCCAGGTCTAACCCACATACCCAGAACCTCACAAAACCCAGCTGAAAATCTGCCCCTACCATAAGTAACAGCAGGGGATCTTTATCATTCAGAAAACACTCCTTTCTGTGTTTCTTCCCTCTGCCTCCAAGCATAGTGAAGCCAAGCTCTTTAAACAATGACAAAAATCTCTTGACTGTGTTACCCTGTAAGGAAGAGTGCACTATTGTTCATATTCATGTGCTTCCTCTCTCTGGAGCAGAGTTAGAGAGCCCCATCCTGTTGAACCCAGGCCTGCCCACATGACTTACTTTGGCCAAGAAATGTAAGCAAAAGTGATATGTGTCATTTCTAAGCAGAAGCTTTAAGAGTCAGTTAATGTCTTGTCTCTCTCTTTCTCCACTATCACAAGACTGGCCCAGACGGTGGAGGCTCTGTCACCTGAGTCCAGAGAGGACAACATGGAGCAGAACCAAAGGTGACCTATAGAGGGCAAGCAGAGTTGCTGTTGAAAGCCACAGGGATTTGGGGTCCATTTGTTACAGCCCACATTAGCATAACTTGACTGATGCACCTTGAATCACTATTGTTTCTCCCTTTCTCAATTAAAGAAAAAATAGCGGGGGGAAAAAAACAGACCTTAGAGAGGAATCTTATTTAGAGGTGCATTTACATCTGAATTCTCTAGAACTTAGGTTATCTCCTTCTCCTCTGCCAACTCTGCCAATTTTTTTTTTTTTTTTTAGTTATCATTCTTCTAATTTCCAGATCCCTCCCAGTCTGCATAATAATTTTGATTTCTTTACAACAGGGATCAGCAAATGTATTCAAATGTCCAGATAGTAAACATTTTGGCCTTTAAAAACCATATGGTCTCTCTCACAACTACTCACCTCCACCATAGCAGCATGAAAGCACAGTGAGAAACTACTACAAATGCATGAGTATGGCTGTGTTCCAATAAAACACTCCTGGACCAAGGTTCAACACGTAGGGCTATTCTTAACTTGTCCCACATTCTAAGCCCTCTAACTAAGCCAGGCATTAAGTCCTCACAAAACCACAGAAATTTCAACTGAAAGGTTAGCTCCACCCTATAATTTTATTCATAAAGAAATTGCTACCCAAACCAATTAAAAAGTCTTGTCCAGAAACATAAAGAGAACTCTAGCTAAAGTTATGCAGGCTGAAGTATTTAGGGATAAATGTACTGATGTCTTCAATTTACTTTGAAATGCATTTAAAAAGACAGATTAATGAATGAGAAAATGAATGAGTAAAGGTATGGATAGCTAGGTATGTGAAAAAGCAAAGAAAGTAAAATGTTCATTGTAACATATGCATGGTGGATATATAGATATTCACTGTAAAATTCCTTTAGCCTTTCCTATATATTTGAATTTTTATTATAATAAAATGTTTGAGGGGAGGCAAACTAAATACAGAATTTCCAGCCTCACCCCTAACCTATTGATCAGAATCTGCCTTGTAATAATCTCCCCCAGGTGAGTCCTATGTGCTAGACTGCTAAAAGTCTACAAGTGCTAAGTATAATCAATTGATTTGTGAAATGTAATTCTACTTGATAAATATCCCATGGAAATTTATCAAGCAGAGTTTGGGAAACTGATCTATGTAAGGCTCTAAGACACCAGCTCAAACACTTCCATGATCATTCAATAAATAATTTTGATCCCCTACTATATGCTAGGCTTTGGGACACTATGGTAAAAAGACAGATGTGGAACTATGCTCTAACAGAAGAAAAAAACTAGCCAATCCTTGGTGGTTTTGAAATTCTCTAACACCTTTTGTCTATACTATCCATTAAGCTCTTAGTGTTGACCATGTTGTATTTGAGCCTCCTTTTTCATGGACATTGCAACCTCCTTGAACCACAAGGATCCATGCACTGGCCTCAGTGCCTTATGCATGGTACCTGAAAAAAGCCTGATGCCATGTTTGCTCATAAATGACGGCACCGTATATACTGTAGAGACATGCTGTAGATGCTAAGGCACCACCAAGGTCATGACGTATGTTTACTTACATGAAAGGCAGGCCTCTACCAACATGCTTCCAGCAGTTGCTCAAGAGTTGAAGGCAAATGCCTTTACCCCTCTAAGGAAAAGTAGAATCAATGAATTCTTGCCTTTTCATAGACTAAACAGAGACAGCTATGAAGAGTATGGTTATATGACAATGCACGTCAATCTTCATTATTCACAGAGTCCATATTTGTGAATTTGCCTCCTTGCTAAAATTTATTTGTAATTGTAACCCCCAAATCAATACTTGTGGCACTTTCAAGGTCATTTGTGAATATGGCCAAAATTCAAGCCTCCGTATGCACACATCAGGTGAGGTCACACAGGCAACACTCTGCCTTCCTGTTTCCCCTCCCGTACAATAAACAAATATCCTTTTCATGGTCTTTTTAGTGCCATGATTTTCACATTCTGTGTGCTTTTGGTTGATTTTGCTGTCCAAAATGGCTCCCAAGCCCAGTGCTCTGTGCAGTCTAGTGGTCGTAAGTACAAAAAGGGTGCGAAGTATCTCACAGAGAAAATACACATATTAGATGAGCCTTGTTCAGGCATGAGTTACAGTGCTGTTGGCCATGAGTTCAATGTTAATTAATCAACAATATATATTTAAGAAGCTGTCTTTAAACAGAAGCACACGTGGGGCGCCTGGGTGGCTCAGTCGTTAAGCATCTGCCTTCGGCTCAGGTCATGATCCCAAGGTCCTGGGATCGAGCCCTGCATCGGGCTCCCTGCTCAGCGGGAAGCCTGCTTCTCCCTCTCCCACTCCCCCTGCTTGTGTTCCCTCTCTCGCTGTCTCTCTCTGTCAAATAAATAAATAAAATCTTTAAAATAAATAAATAAATAAATAAAAAATAAACAGAAGCACATGTAACACAAGGTTATGCACTTAATTAGCCGATGAAAATGTTGTGACCATAAGACCAAGAACCTAATCCTGTATTTCTCCTAGGGGCAACTGTTCAGTATTCACTAATTCAGGATTTGAGGTGTTTTTATAGACCATAACTACCATGAATAATGAGAATTAACTATACATCAAAACAACGTTATACATTACCAGAAACTCATGACCAGCAGCTTAAGAGCCATTACTAAGGTCTGCCATAGGCACCACCTCTCTGTCTCCATCAATGAAAAGATTAAGTGTGCAGATAAGAACACTAATTATGGGGGGATATAAGCAGAAAGAAGACATAACAAGGCAAAAAGGCTCAGTGCGTGCCTGTCCAGAGTGAATAGTAAGGAGAAATCACATAGTCAACAGCAAATAAATTATCTCTTGTGCTTTGGGTGGTCATAATGTGTAGACTAGTATACTTGGATACAAACACAATTTATGATGATCTTAAAGGTCACACTGAAGCCTGGTTTTTTCTTAATAACTCTCTAGGACACTCTGAAGTAAAAGACAATCAATCATGGAAACAGATGGGATATAGAATGTGCTGCTGTGTTGCAATTAGTAAAGCGGGATATGGATAAAGCAAAACTCATTATGCTGAAAAGCAGAAACCCTGCAAATAGCAAAAGACCCTGTGGTCGACCACAGCTGTAAAAACTGAAGGGCAGATGAACCATTTGTGAGGCAGAGACAAGACCAAAAATGACAGATATACCCAGGTCATGTGCAGATGCTTAGCCCAAACTAGGAAAATTAGTAAGTAGTACCCAAACACAAACTGAGAAAACAGCAAGCTTGACAATGTTCTATTCACGGGCCAACAGCAGTCACCTGCCCTTTAAAGAACAATTTTTTATAAAGGGTATTGGATTTGATGGGTTAAAGAACCACAGCCCAAAAAGGTAGAGATGTGTAGATACCATATTTTTGTAGGCAAAACCCACAATCCTAAAGCTTTGTAGATGGCTCCAAAATTTTCTTTGACTTTGTCAGGGCCTAGGAGCCCATCTTTGGTATAAGTGGCTATGGGATACCCCGATTTATCTGCATGTAGGCCAGCTCTGGATCCCAAGGTTGATATACTGCCCTGGTGCCCAAGTGTGGTCCACAGATCAGCAGCAGGATGTCACCTGGGGGCTTGTTGGAAATGCAGACTGTCCAGCTCCAACCTAGAAGAACTGAATCAGCAGACCTTGCATTTTAACAGAATCTCCAGATGATTCCAACTTTAAAGCTGGAACAACAATAGCCTACAACTAGGGTGACCCATCACCTGGGACCTGGTGTAAATACTGACAGTCCTACGCTGTGGGAAACTTCTCAGTTTCAAGCCAACCTGGACAATTGGTCCCAATACCACAACCAAAGGGAGTTCTCAGCAGAGACTTAAAGATTCACAGCCACTTGGAAATCACTACACTCTGAAATAATGTCCCAGGCTTTATTTTGGAGGCACATTTGCTTTTGTGTGGTCCCCACATAAAGAATGCAGAACAAGGATGGAAGGATTCATATAAAAAGCTAAGACTTTGAAGAATTTAATGACTCGGATGTAATAACCCAAGGAATCCAATTTGAAACTGAGCAGAAAGAGACCAGGAGACAAGATCTAGGAGCCTAGAGCCATTCTATAGGATTGCTGATACGATCACCAGACCTTTCAAAGCCAGGGTCAGCTGCTCTCCTGCAATTGTTCTCAAACTTTATGTCAGAATCACCCCCAGGGCTTGGAAACAGACAGCTGGGGCCCATCCTTTGGCCATCTGATTGAGAAAATCTGGGGAGGGGCCCAACATTTTGCCTTCCTAACATGTTCCCCAGTGATGTACATGGTGACTTACTGGGTTCACACTTAGTGAACCACTGTTCTAAAGGGTCCCAGCTTCTCCATTCTGGGAGAAACAGCTACTTTTATTACATACCCTGTTCACCAAACAAAACAAAACCCCAACAACAAAGCAATGTAGCATTCTGCTATTCAAAGTGTGGTCCTGGACCAGCAGCATCCAAATCAAATGGGAGCTTATTAGAAATGCAGAATCTCAGGCCCCACCGCAGATCAGCTGAGTCAGGATCCATATTTTACCAAGATCTCCTAGTGATTTGTTTGCACAATAAAGTTGGAGAAGCACTGACAGAGGGACTGTTAAGAGGTTATTAAATCTGAATCTTATATATAAATACAACTGCTTAATATCCCCTAACCCTGGATTCTATGCCCTTCTCTTCCTTTTATTTTTTTACTTTTTTTAAAATTTCAACCCTAGAAGAAGAAAGTTTGTTTTCTCACAGCTGCATAGATTCATTGGTCGGAATGGCTAAAACAGCTTACCTTCAGCACCAAGAACAGAAAACTCCATTGCTGACTGTGAAGGAGCATGTACACTGACTCAAGGAACAGAAGGTCTTCTGGTCTCCCCAGGGATGCAACCACTCAGGGGAAGAAGTCACCACAGCCCACTAAGGAAATCTGGACACTGTCAGTGCCCATAGGCAGCCCTAGAAATCTGTGCTCTTTGCAAAAGTTTCTGTACCTCCCAAGAGAGGCAGCATTTATTGGCTGTGGCTCATCCGAAGGTTTGCTTCCTATCTGAATAGCTTACTAAAAAGCAGCATGTTCCCTTCTGCAAATAGGTATTGTTGCTGTCACATTTTCTACCTCCACTTCACTTTTGCCAGGAACACAAGGCCACATACCCTATAATTTCTTCTTTGGATTCCCTGCACTAGATACCAATTCTCCTGGAATTAAAAAAAAATATATATATATATATACATATATAGTACTCATGCATGCTCGCTCTCTTTCTCTCACGAATAAACAGATCTTTTAAAAAATAGTAATAGCTAGTATTTACAAAGCACATGTTATGTTCAAGATATTATCTTAAACACTTAACATCCATTACCTTATTTACTCCACAAAACAACCCAAGAGGTGATTTGTTCCATTTTACAGATTAGGGAATTTGAGACACAGAGTAGCTAATTAACTTGCCCAAAGCCACCCAGCAGACAGATTCCAGAGCCACCACACAAATTAAAAAAAGACATACAATCATTTTTGTCTTATCTTTTCTTTCCATAAAATTCTAGCTTTTTAAAAATTATAATAATGGAAAGGGTGTTTCATGCAAGAGAAACCTTATTGCATTAGACAGAATATGTCTTTTAGGGGTACCTGGGTGGTGTAGTCGGTTAAGCCTCAGGACTCTTGGTTTTAGCTCAGGCTGCGATCTCAGGGTTGTGGGATCGAACTCCGAGTTGGGCTCCACGGTCAGCACAGAGTCTACTTAAGACTCTCTCTCCTTCTAAGACCCTCTCTTCTTCTGCACACCCTCCTTGCACTCTCTCTTAAATAAATAAATAAACAAACAAACAAATAAATAAATAAATAAATTTGAAAGAGAGAGAGCAAGTGAGCAGGGGAGGAGTAGAAGGAGAGGGAAAAATAGACTCTGAGCCCCATGTGGGGCTTGATCTAACAACCCCAAGATCACTACCTGAGCCCAAATCAAGAGTCAGTTGCTTAACCAACTGAGACACCCAGCTGCCCCTAAAATAAATAAATAAGTCTTTAAAAAATTTTTTTAAAAAATGTCTTTTGACCTATGTGCATCTCTGCTTCCTCCTGTGGTAGGTAGGATAATAAAAAAGCACTCTGCCTCTAACTGAGGTATTGTATAAGTCTGTGCCTGCATCGTATAAACCGTAATAGCACAGGACAAAGACAATGATCAAAGGGATGATAATCACTTAAAATAATTTATTAATTCTCACAACATCCTTGTGAAATACAGGAAATTGAGTCTGGATTAACTGCTGGCAACCATCAAAATGTGGCATGCCAAGATTCTATTTTTGTTCTTCAGGTGGGTGGAGGGGGGCTTTCTGCTGCAGAGAATTGCCTCTCAAGAGGGGGAGGGAATGTCAAACCTCTCTGAGGAGTTGCAGGAGAAAGGAAAAAAAGGAACAGAGCACTTCCTACACATACAGCCGCAAGGATGAATGGATGATCACCAAATCTGGCACCCAGCGAGGCTGCATTTCCCAGCCTCGTTCGCAGATGAGCATGGCCACGTGATTCAATTTTTGACAATGGAAAATGAGCAGAAGTCATGCACACCTCCTGCTGTTGTACCCCATGAATTGTGCCCCCCCCCCGCCCCATTGCATGATCTTCTCTCTTGCCCCAACTGCCAAATGGATGCCAATACCCCAGGGCAACCTAGCAAACCAGGCATGGAAGATGGCAGAGCCTCTGTCATCCTGGGTCCCTGAAGGAGTGCCTGGAGCAATCCTCTTACCTCCTCAGTCCAGGTATGCTGCCATTACACTTCTTCCATAAAGTTGATTTTATTAAGCAACTGAAATAGGGGCATTTGTCTGTTTGTAGGTGCTATTAGCCAAAAGATGGTACTGATCAATGTCTCCTTTACCTAAAAATCTGCTATACACTTCTTTAAATGTCACTCAGATCATTGCAAATTCCCATGAATAAAGATTCCATCCAGGTTAAAAAAGAAAGATGTCCTTAAAAGGATTAGGGGAGATTTTACTCTTGAGTATATGTTAATCTCATTGTTTTCCTCCTAACTCCACACTGGGATTGGCTGCACTGGGTAAATGGGAGTTTGATGGACAGAAGAACAGGGAGAGAGATTTTGCAGCGAGGATGGAGGAGGAGTTTGCTGAAGAGGAGGACGTTTGTCATTCTGAGTTCACCAGGTTTCTAAAACTGAGCAGAGTCAGAAAATGAGGTGAGATGGCTCCAAAAAGAAGCCTCCTGCCTGACAGTTTTGCCAAGACTGGCCTTGGGAGCAGGAACAGAGGAGTGGCAGAGCACTAACCACTGAGGAAGCAGGTTCCAGATCTCACAGGTCCAGGGACTTCAGAGTGAACTCCATGGAAATATACTCTGGGTTTAGGTCAACAAAACCTGATCTCAATATACTTATTGCAATTTGATAGACCAGGAAGGTGCCATGTTTGATTTGTCCAAGACCATGGTAGTATAATTCATTTGCCAAACTCTGAAGAGGCCACAGCTTCCTGTGTCTCACAGTGCCCCAGACAGCAAGCTCTTCTCCAGCCATTCCACCTTTCACTGGGTAACATCAGCTTCCCAGCTTCCCCTACAGCCACCATACCCCATGCCCACCTGTCAACCAGCAGCTTCACGGTGTGAAATCAACAGAGACATTTTGAGACCTAGGCCAGTTAGTCACAGGGGTAAGGAAAATACGACCATGGTGCACTGCCCCTGTACCTACTCCTTTGTCCCTCGTGAGCAAAAAAGACTAGCACCAAAGATAACTGCTCCCAAAGCATTGTGGCATGAGGTTTGCCAGGCCAGGGAAATAAAAAAGAAAGGAAGCACCCTGTCCTTTGTTCTGGCTGCACACATTTGACAGGCTTTCAGAACCTCAGCAGATCTCCTGGCAAGAACAGCAGTGAGCAAACCCCTCCTCCCCATTGGGTATGGGTAATGCCTCCTGGCAAAGACCTCAAGCACATTCATCTCTCTCCAGGCCCTTCTAGGGCTGCTGTGCGTCTGCAGAACAGATGGGAGAGTCTGCCTGTCTGACTGTGGGCTGTTTTATTTCACTCAATAAACATTTATTGAGCTTCTACTTGTGCCAGGCCCTCTGCTGAGGGACGTTCCACTGACGTGTATGGAGGTGCGCACACAGATGTGCCCCAAGGGACCAGTGCCGAGAGAATACCTCTCCCCCCCAAACATCACCAAAACAACAGGTGAATGGTGGGGAAAAAAATGAACAGCAAATAGCACAACAGTTCGACTTTGCCAGGAGAGAAATGTCATGGTCGACATCAGTGCTTCTCAAACTTTGCCGCGCACGCGATCCCCCGGGGGGGCTTGCAGGTTCTGATTCAGCTGGTCTGTGGTGGGGCCAGAGGGTGTCCGTTTCTGACAAGCTCCTGGGTGATGCTGCTTATGTGAGGACCCTACTTAGAGAAATAAAACACTTACTTAATTTTCATGCTGATGTGATCTACCACCTTGCTGTTGGATGAGCAGTCAGGAGGTATATATCGGATTCAAATCTACATGTGCCCACGAAGGAAATGAGCGGATGGAACTCAGTATAATGAGCATATAAAGTGCCAGGTACTTTGCCTACGTAAATTCAACATATTCTCACAGGTAGGTGTCACTGCATCTCTTTTATAGGTGAACAAACAAATTCAGAACAGTGAAGCAACTTGTCTGGGTCCCACAGCTTAGAAGGACTAAAGATAAGATCTGAAATGAAGTCTCCCTATCTTTTAAAATACATGCTTTACCTGCCGCCTTCTGTTGTCCCCTCATCCATTCAGGTCGACTTCTGTCTGGGAACAGATTGTTTGAAGTGTCACAGATTTAGAAACAGGAGCTGCCTTCATGTGACCCTTGAAATTCAGTAAAATATAGTATGTGATCCTCTACTCCACAGCATTGCTCAATTAATCCAATTTTTAAAAAATGGCTACCATTAAAACCTCTAGATAGATGTTGAACACACACACACACACACACACACACACACACACATACACCCCACACACCCCATATTAGCTGGTTTTCCCCTTCTGGCAATAACTTGACAGCAATGAACGGGTATCAATATCTAGAAGTGATGGATTTTTGTCATGTCAGAGCAAAACAATAATAGTAAAGGTCAAGGGTGAAATTCTTTCCACCATAAGAAGAAATCCTGTGAGGACTGTTTACTGGGAGGCCTCTGGCACAGCCCAGCATTCTCTGGAGAACGGCCGCATGGGCTGCTGAGGCAGGCCAGCCCGGTATTCAAAATATATTGAGTTTCATGCTTAAAGAGTTATGTTTATTGTTTCCTCTAATCAATTTTACTTCACAAAATAAAGAGTGTGATATATCACTCTTAAGTTCTCGGAAGAAAGGAATGTCAGAAACCTTACAAATAAAGCACGTGTTAAAGAAAATGGGTACAGGGTGGATTCTTAACTGAAGAGAGGATGGATGGCCTACTCTTTCAGCTCATAGGAAATCGTGACCTCGAAAAAGCACCCATGATTTCTCAAGAGAACTATTACTTAACAAAATTTCCACAGTAACAATGAATAATGGCCTGCCAAAGAATATAAATAGAAGAGGATTTAATATATATCTCATAGTCATGAGATTATTGGCCAAGGGAGTCTGGTGCTAATAAGGTCACTCCCTCAATCCCCAAATCAAATGCCCCCACAAAATAATATTCATATTACTAACTCTTAAAAGGAGAGAAGATAATCCTCTGTAATTTGCAGCCCAATTGGCATTTATTATTCTATAAGGAAAATAAAGAACTCAAAATGATAAAATAATTTCATTCTAAAGTACTTTTTAATATGCTGATCTAACTATAGCTTTGAATTTATAATGGGATGGTTTCCACCCTTTATATCTAAATACAATGAATCTCTGATAAGAACTAAAAATGAAAACAACCTGAATTATTTCCCATCATTTGCTTATTTCCATAACTGTAGCCAGTCTTGGGCAGTCCTCAATCTGGTCCCTCCCTACTTCATTCTATTACTCTCAGGAATGTTGCTCAATAGAAAATCGAACCAACAAAAACGGACAATTGTTAATGCATCATTAGGCCTTTGGAGCACGAAAACAGACTGCATCAATTAAAAACAAGGGTCCTGGAATATATTTGCTGTCTTCTGATTATTAAAACTCCAAAAGTGCCATATTTTAATAGGACCTTTCATATATAATTTTATGTATTAGCTCCACATAATAATATAACGGACAATAGATATAAAATTCCCAAATATATGCATTAATAAGCTCAAAATAACAATTTCTAGAATTTCTATACTTTCTAACCCTGCTGTACAACCATTATCATTAATCAGTATAAAACTCCTATTTATAATTACAAAATGTTTGCTAATGATTTCATTAACAGTAAACTACTGTATTGTTATTTGCTATATTAAAAAAGACTATTAGGATTAGAGTTACATAATTAACTTGCCTCCCGTTGGTCTAATTTTTCTACTCCTCTAAAATATGAGCATAGCCTCCAGTTTTGATGTAAGGGGTTACTATAAATTTGGTTTGATTTTTTTTTCTTTGAACTCTATAGAGTTCTGAGCTTCACCTTACTAAAATCCTATATAGTACTTTACAGGCATCAAAATTATAACACACTTTCTGGAATATCCTACATTAAATACGGACTTTCTGATTCATTATTGTAGCTTACCAAGGTTACAGTAGCCCTCATCTAAGCAGCAATTCTGACCAATTACAAGCATTTGGCCATGTGCTAAGACTGAAGAACAGGGTTTGTGTATACATTTTTATGTACAATCTATGTTGATGTTATCATTAGGGCTATGGCAGGTAAATTACTTTTTTTTCCTAATTTGAGAGAGCAAGATCACAAGCAGGGGCAGGGGGAAAGGCAGAAGGAGACTCCCTGCTGAGCAGGGAGCCCGACTCGGGGCTCAATCCCAGGACCCTGAGATCATGACCTTTGCCGAAGGCAGACACTCAACCAACTGAGCCACCCAGGGGCCCCTCTAATTGTATTTTTAAATCTTACATAATATTTTTAGAAATATGACCTTAGGTGGAAAAACTGGGACTATGTCCATGGATTCATTCTGTTAAATATACGGTGTCTCAAGTTTGAGAAAGCAAATAGGGAAACATTTGGTTTAGTTTGGTTGTTTTTATCTTTTAGGACATCTCTTTGAGGGTGCCTGGGTGCCATAGTCAGTTAAGCGTCAGGACTCTTGGTTTCGGCTCAGGTCATGATCTCAGGGTCATGAGATCCAGCCCTGCATTGGGCTCTGTAATCAGTACAGAGTCTGCTTAAGACTATCTCTCCCTCTCTCGCTCTCTCCCTCTCCCTCTGCCCCTCCCCACTGCTCTCTCTCTCTAAAATAAATACATAAATCTTAAAAAAAAAAAAAAGAATATCTCCTAGATACCTATCTCCAGCCAAAAAATATTATAATGATATTTCATTTAGAGTGTCTTCCTGGATTTCCTCCCCCACACTACCGCCCTACTGCTCTCCAAAATACTTGGCAAGAATCTGAATCAGTGTGTATTATGATGTTTATCTTCCTAGCTAGAACATGACTTCCGAAAGGCACTGTGTAATTGGTTTGCATTTGTTTGTTTGTTTTGTTTTTATCCCCTACACCTAGTATAGCTGAAAGAGAATAGATGCTCCATAAATACTTATTAATGATTCAGTAGTGGCTGTGCTGGGTGTCATCGTCACATTTTCCTTCCCTCTTACTCATGCCAGATCAAAGAAAGTGGCCTAGTAGGAATAGTAGCAAATACGAACCATTTAGATTCCAAATCTATAAAAAGTATTTACATATATCCCTCAAGCAATCCTTTGAAACTCATTGTGAGTTAGGAAACTTGGGTTTCTCTTTCATACAAAGGGACTCTAAAGCTCAGAGAACATGTGTATATTGCCCATATTCATATGGCTTGGCTGGAAAATCGTAAAAGCAGTTCCTGGATCCAGGTCCTTAGGCACCAAATCCAAATGCTTTGCTATGAAACCACAGCACAGGGAACTTCTGGGAAACAGAAAACCCTCCATCCACCTCAAATAAGGCAGCGAGGGGCCAGGACGCGATGAACCCAATTCTAACTATTCCATTCCTTTACAACTTTACCACTTCATTTAATAAGGGACAGATAAGCACTGTTCCAATCTAGGCAGTTGTATGTTCTGTCATTTTTAAATCTATAGCATGAGAATGGATGGTCGATGATGAAATGCTGGGTGCCCCCATCTAGAATCATGTCGTAAAAAACCCAGGGCTTTACATGCATGTGTCCATTTAATCTTCACAACCGTCTCAGGGTTAGGTGATAATGATCCCATTTTGTAGGTGAGGAAACTGAGCGTCAGAGAAGAGAAATACCCCTCGCCCAGGGCCACACATCTGGTGAGTGGTAGAGCCCTAATTCAAAGTCCACTCAGTGTGACTGATGGAGCTGTGCTCTCAACTATTCCACAATCCTATCACCCCCGGCTCCCATCCAGGTGGAGCCTCAAACTCAATCTGTAGAATGTATTTTCTCCAGTGCCTCTTCAGGCACTTTGATACATTGTAAAATAAATTCTCCTTTGAAGTCAGTTTTTTAAAGGGTATTCTCCCTATCTCTTGTGAAAATTAATAAAGGGAAACCTCCTGAGGTGGAGTCAAAAGGCTAGAAGGGGGAGCCATACATGCAAGATCAATTACAGGAAGGATTGTCAATTGCAGGTCCTAACAGAAGAATCTCAACAGAAAGAATCATCAGTTATGGGCCCCAAAAGGTAAAGATGTACATTGCATCTCCTACAAGAAATCCACTACCCTGTGACTCAGCCAGTGTGAAACTCTCATCACGCCGAACTGCTGCTTTTCTCCAAAGGACTTTCATTCAAAACAACCCCTCCCAACTGCCTCCTTCTTCTCTATAAAATAAAGTTCCTCTCCCTTTTCTTGGACTTGTTTATGGTTTTGCCATAGCTTGCATGTCCCAAATTGCAATTCTCTGTTATTCCCAAATAAATCTATTTTTTACTGGTAAAATAACCAGCTTTTCTTTTTAAGGTTAACACTAAAGATAAATGCAATTTGTCCAGATTGAGATCTGTGCTTGAATTATCCAAACTGTTCCTTCATGCTCTTTAAAATTCAGTCGATAATTCATCACACCCTTTCTGGATTCCTTTTGCTTGTGCAAACTTGAAAAGTATAAACCAAGAAAAAGTGGCATTTAAACACTTATGTAAAGTCAAACAGTCCAGAAACAATATTGTTGCATTAATTATTTTCCCTTTCTTTCCCAGATAGGTTAAAATAAGTAGAACATTAAGTCATACTGTCATATCCAGAAGCAGCAACTGAAAAGTTCCCCATGTTACTCTACTGGAGTATTTTAATATCTTTGTCAATGACAATTCCTAAATTAAGTATTTTTTTATCAGATTCAATACTTTTTTACTCAAACATGCACTTTACTTAGTATGAGTAAAACCATCAATTGCCAACTGGCAGCCCACAAGGCAAATTTAATCTCAAATATATTAGGTTTTCATGCTCCTATTATTTTTAATTTTGATTTTGTCGGCATTTAAAAAAAAAAAAAACCCGGATATTTCATAGAGATATCCAGAGTCACACAAAATTCCAGATTTCTAAACCCTCATTTCAAGTCAGATATTTGCCATTACCAGGCAGAAATTGCTCGAGGGGCGCCTGGCTGGCTCCATCAGTGGAGCCTATGACTCTCGATCATGGGGTTGTGAGTTTGAGCCCCATGTCAGGTGTAGAGATCACTTAAAAATAGGATCTTTGAAGAAAAAAAAAAAAGAAAGAAATTGCTCGAGAGCAAAACAAGTACCTGGAGCTGAGTTACGGCTACCTTCTTTCACATTCTTAGCCCATACTACTATTTTTACACATCCTGCCTGCCTCCCTTTCTGACTTCTGACTCTTGAAGGCATTTGAATGTTCTACCCCAAAAAACAAAAGTTTCCTTGTTTATTTAAGCTTGCTTTTTTGGAGACCATATCTTCCAAAATTAAATAATCAATTTTTGTTTTGTTTTATTTAATACTATGGGTGTTTTTAATCTGCAGTGGCTCTGTTACGGGATGTACTAAAATAACACCACTCTTCCCTTCACCAAAAGTTACAGGTTTCCAATTAATTCAGTCAGATCATCTAGTCTGTCCCAGCTGACAAGTACATTCCCAGAGGTAGATCTCATAGGCCCCGTGGTAGGCAAAATTTTGACCCCCATATCTTTCACTCCCTGATGTCATTCTGGTAAATATGCTACCCTATTTGAAAAAAGGGACTTGGCAGATGTAATTAAGATTACTAATCAGTTTGGAGTGCCTGGGTGGCTCAGTCGGTTAAGTGTCCAACTCAGGTATGATATCTGGGTTGTGGGATCAAGCCTCTCACCTGACTCTGAGCTCAGCATTGAATCTGCTTGTCCCTCTCCCTCTGCTCCTCCCCCACTCCCACATTCTCTCACTCTCTCTCTCCCAAATAAATAAATAAATAAAATCTTAAAAAAAAAAAAGATTATTAATCAGTTTACCTTATAATAGGGAGATTATCTTGGATTATCTGGGTGAGCCCAATCTTATCACGTGAGCCCCTATTAAACAGAGAACTTCCTCTGCTTGGAGGTAGATGAGATGTAGGAAAAGAAGAAGTCAGAGACTTGAAGCAAAAGAAGGGCTGAACTCATTGTTGCTGGTTCTGAAGACAGAAGGGTCCATGAGCCAAGAAATACCTTAAGAAGCTGAGAATTATCCCCAGCTGACAGCCAGCAAGGAAATGAGGACCTCAGTCCCACCACCAATGGAAATGAATTCTTCCAACAACATGAATGAGCCTAGAAGCAAATTCTTTCCCAGAACTTCCAGCTAAAAGCTCAGACTGGCCAATACCTTAATTTTTTGGTCTTGTGAGACCCTAAACAGAGTATCAGCCATGCATACATGCCTAGACTTCTCACCTACAGAAACTGACATAATAAATTTGTGATGTTATAAGCTAGTAAGTTTGTGTTAATTTATTAAGGCAGTGATAGAAAACTAAACAGGCCCCATGGTCACCAGTGACCCCAGTAGATAATATCAGAAAGCGTCTGAATGCTTCATCCATAGCAATCATTATTTCTTTGTTGATGTGACATTGTCATTAATCATTTATGTTTCTAAGCCAATCATATTGATTTGGAGCCTGTATCCATTTTCTATCTCTGCCATAACAAATTAACACAAACCGAAAAATAAATGGGCCAAAATTGATACTGAGAAAATTAAGTAAGTAGTATATAAATCACATGGAAACCGAACCTCTTCAAATTAAATTTTTCAGAATTATCTCTTTAACTCTCTTAAAGATAATGTTGAACGTATTGATATGTTTGGCAAGAAAGAGCTCTCTACTCTAAATTTGACTTCTTTATTAAATTATTTATCAAAAGAATACTACAGTTGCCATTGTATCTGTGAGACATTTGCTACAGTTTTAAAATTAAATGCAGAGCACATTCACAGACCATCAATTTGGGACCTTCTTTTGTCAAACTCTGTTTTTTAAATACCTTAAAAGTCAGCCTTCTTTTACTAGCGGAAAAATCATAAGGAAGATAAGACAATATATTCATTCAATACAAGACTGTTTAAACTGGATTCATCTCGGAGAGCAGTACCATTTTCAGTACAGGAGAGAGGGGAACAGATGACCACATTACTCAGTGTTTAAAACCAGGAAGGTATGGGATCCGTAGTTAAACCTATCTCCCTCTAACTCTATGCTAGTTTTCTTCATAAAATGTATTGTTACCTAAAATTATAGTTTTATGTGTCCACTTTATTGTCTCTTAATAGAATGTCAGCCACGCGTTCTTTTTCACTGATGGACATCTAGTCTTTACACTAGTGCCTGGTACATAGTAGATTCTCAATAAATACTTATTAAATGAATGAAAAAATAAATGAAGAAAACTCTAGGTCATCATCCAGCAGTTCTGATATACTAATTTTATCCTCATTTATCTACCCACTAAATTGTTCTTATGCCTTTCGTTTCTAACCTTCAAGTCTCCAGTGTCCCCATTAAAACTGTAAGTCTCTCCTTCCTTATTTATTCAGCAATATGACTGAGCACCCTGGATTTTCCCTGGCTTACTCAAGAGTCATTCACTCATTCATTCAACAAAGGAAATCAGCAGATGAAGTCAGAAGGATAACAGGGGGCTAGATCATGAAGTCTCTTAGGCTACTGTATGGTCTTGGGATTTTAGTAAGAGTGAGAGGTGGGAAGCCACTGGAGGACCCGCACACAGTAAGTGTCGTATTCTGAGTGACATCTGAAAAAGGGCAATCTAGTTACTATATTAGCATGGGAGCAACAAGGTCACCAATCAGGAAGTTGTTGGGATACTCATTTTTTTTTACTGCCCGTGTTCTCATGTTATTCAAACGAAGTTCTGTGATGAACTTTGTTAGAACACAGGATTCATTTGGGAATCCCTTGTGAGACACTCAGCACCAAATGCCAGCTGCTGTCTCCTTTATACTCAGTCCCTCCCTGTGTATAACATCACGGAGCATGGCCTCTGCAAAGAGCCAAAGAGAACACTAATTGCAACTACCTCAGTTTACAGAAGAGGAGGTTCCCTTTTTCTCATTCCTTGATCAAGGTTCATTTCCCCTACATAATGACCTCTTATTTCTCCTCTGCTCAAACCCAGTGTTTTATAGCATTCATTCTCACTGAAGACTATAACATGTGTACCTCCAAATTAAAAGGCGCATTGCCTTGAGAGAGACAAAGAAGAGCAGGCAACCACTAAAATCTCTTAATTCTTTTCCGAAGCCTATGGTGTATATGCCATCCCACTCTAAAAATCCCACTAGATTTTAGGCTTCCCCACTAACCACTTTGGAGAGACAGACTATGATGAGTTACCTTTACCACGCTTTCCCATGAAATATCTAACCTAAGATTTACCCAACTGACCTATACGGGTTGAGCCCATAGGACGAATGAACGCCACGCCCCTCACTCATCAATTCTTTAAAAATATCATTAAAGCAGATACTATGGCTTCAGGGCATTCCAGAAGCTCACTCAACTTGAATATATTCATAGATAGAGAACCTGGGTGTTGCTGAGGACATGTCTCTTCTGCAGTATAGAGCATGACAGCTCAGAAGATCGGAGTTGTCATTCCCATGATTTTAATCTTGCAACCTTTGCATAAGTAATTTAACCTTGTTTAATGTTTCCTCGCCTATAATATGGACCTGCTGAGCGTGAGGAATAAACAAAACAAAATGTATCAAGCATTTAGCACAGAGTTTAGCACATGCCAAGCACTCAATAATTATTAGTTACTGTCATTTAGGCCATTATTCTAGTTGTCATCATCATTGTCAAGATGGACATGTATCTTCCAAAATGGTACCTGGGCTCAGGAAGCAGGCTTGCTACCTTAATATCACCTGGTAATAAAGACTACTTCTTGGGAAAAGGTCACTCTAGAACTTGGTAGCATGGATCCACAAAATAATTTACCAATCCCTTTCTTCTACCTCTTACATGTTCATTTGTTGGCAGAGGGAAACAAGGCAAGAATTTTAAGATACCTTAAGATATCTCACCTATCCTGGAGATAAGTTTGAAGTGATGGATGCAAAGACCACCCAGTACAAAAGGCAGGGGCAATGTGGTAAATTAAATCCTAGAATCAAAGTAACACCAGGGACAAAAGCTCATGTACATCTTTCTATTCTGTTCAGTTTTGCTTATAAAAGGAAGATGAAAAAAGACAAAGGATGAGGGAAAGCAGAAGGGGAGTAAGAAAGCAAAGGACTAAGAGAAAGTGAAGTAAAAAGAGAAGCACTGAAGAAGAAGGAAAGAAATACTAATGGGAGAGAAGCAAGAAGGAAGGGAGCAAAAAGAAAGCGAGTGAAGGGCGCCTGGGTGGCTCAGTTAAGCATCTGCCTTTGTGGGATTGAGCCCCACATCAGACTCCCTGCTCAGTGGGGAGCCTGCTTCTCCCTCTGCCCTTCACCCTGCTTGTGTTCACTCTTGCTTTCTCTCTCTCTCTCAAATAAATAATAAATAAAATCTTAAAAAAAAAAAGAAAAAGAAAGAAAGCGAGTAAAGAAGATTCCTAGAAGACCGACCCTGCAGCCCAGTGTCATCGAAGGTTAAAGCCAGGACCAGCACTGTAAAACTACCAGAGAAAATGAAGTGCATTTACAATTGAACCAATTCTTACACTCCTGTCCCTCTTTTGTAAAGGGAAATGCCTCTATCTCTAGAAAATTAAAACTCATACTTTTCGTGATCTTTGAGTTCCAAGAACAGCATGGAGCGATCATTTGAATCTTGTTTACATGGTTACATGGATGTCATTGCTACCCTGTTGAAGTAAAACTTCATAACTCCAAAGGGACTAAATACAAAGTGAAGTGACTCAAGGATGCCTGTTTTGCTAAGAACACTGGACTCCCAGCCAAAGCGGGCAAAGCTGGAACAGCGAACAATTCCAGAGTCCACTGACTATACATCTCATCTCATCCAGTTATTTTGCCTTCCTTTTCTATTTGTCAAAAAAATCTGTACCTCAACATTTAGCATGACTTATACTCAATCTTTTAGTTATGTTTCTAGATAAGCTTTTGATTAAATCTCCTCTGTTGGTCAAATACAAAGAAACAAACAATGAGACAGACCATTAAAGATTACAATTACTTAAGCTTACTTCCTTTAGTGGTAGAACTTTACCTGACTTCATTTTCCTAAAATTAAACCTAGGGAAGTATTCCAATTTGGCAAAACATTGACAACCTAAAATTCCATAATTTGTTGTTTCAATATAGAAGTCAACCAAGCGTATTTCCCTTCCCATAAAGGACTTCCTCCTTACAAGTTATCCCACCACTCAGTATTAAATTGGTGGGATACCTTGCAAAGAAGATGCCCTTCTTTATTGACATCCAACTTCCTAGTGCTCAGTTGTGTAAAATGTATCTCATACAAAATGTAAAAGGATGCAAGTCAATTTAACTTTAAAGAGTGATACTAATAATAATTTACACACAACTCCATCACATCCAGACAAAAATATAGGTAAGAGGTGTTATTGACCTGGACTCTGGAGGTTGAAATGGAAATGGACAGAGCAGGTAGATACAAGCAGGAGTAACAGTGAAAAAATTGCTTATCAGCTGGTATGGCCAGAACACTGCATCAGAGCAGACACAGATTATAAACCACCAAAACCAGGAGGCAGATCTGTGTATATCAGGTAAACACCCACCCAGAACACAAAGTACATGATGAATTAAGAAATATATTGGTGGCAAAGGGGTAAAGTTCCTGAAATGCACAACTGGATATATGGTAGCACCATTTCCCCAAGTGAGAAAGACTGAGAGGAGAATAAATTTGGTGTACTGTGGTAGTAGAAATATAGATTTTAATTTCTAATGTAAGAAGTTATAGATGCTTGGGAAACGTCAGAGAAGTAGTTGAATAGATTCTTCTGGAGCTCAGAGGTCAGGTATGAACTAAAGAAATAAACTTAGCCTATAGATAAGATTTAGAGCTATGAGAATGGAAGAAATTACTTAAAGGGCAGGGGGGGCTGGGGAGCTAAGAAGAGGGTCCAGGATAGATTCCCAAGTTTAGAATGATCCCACCTTTATTCAGAGACAGACTAATGAAAGAGGAGCTAGCTGAGAAATAATAAAAGCCTAAGGAGGAAAACTGGAGATGTACAGTGTCAAAGAAACCATACCAGAGTCACCCATGCCAAGAAAAGATAACTTACAGGGATGCCTGGGTGGCTCAGTTGGTTAAGCGTCTGCCTTCAGCTCAGGTCATGATCCCAGGGTCCTGGAAATCGAGCCCCGCATCAGGCTCCCTGCTCAGTGGGGAGCCTGTTACTCCCCCTGCTTGTGCTCTCTCTCTCTCTGCCAAATAAATAAATAAATAAAATCTTAAAAAGAAAAAAGAAAATACAACTTATGAAGGAAGAGGGAGGGACCAGTCAACTCTTGCAAATGCTCCCAGAAGAGCATTTGAGTAAGAATGTAGCTCACTGGATCAGACCACATAGTGGTCACTGCTGATCTCAATAAAAGTTGCTTTTCTAAATGGTGGAGGCAGAAGCCATGTTGGAGTAGGATGGATGCGTAGTAAAGGAGAGAGAAAGTGAAGCCACCTTATACAGACAAGCCTCACCAGAAATTTGACAAGGACGTAGAAGAAAGAAATGAAGTGAGGGATGTGGAGAAGTGTGGGACTCAGGATTTGTTTTCAAGATGGAAGACATTAAGATATGTTGACATGTGATCTTCACAACTCTGTGATCTAGAGAGGTATTATTTCCCTCATTTACCAGATAACAAAATTGAGGCTCAGAGAGGTTTAAAAACTTGATCAAGTTCTCACAGCTGGTAAGAGGCAGAGCTGAAAGTTGAGCCCACTCTATCTCATTCCAAAGCCCTAGGATAGATTGCTACTTAGTGCATTTTATTACATGTATTTATCCAATAACTGCCTCCTTCACTTTCTAAGTACAGCGACTGAGTCTAACCCATCCTTGAATCCCTAGCACCTACTGCAATATCTGTTCGTTAATAATAGGGACTTAGTAAATGTGTCACAGAAATGAATGAATTAACCCAAAGTCAGACTTTAGCCTTCAAAACAGAACTTGTCTACAGATCAGGGATTTAAAGAAAAATAGAAATATAGAGAAATCAGGGAGCCTTTGAAATATTTGTAATATAAAAGTGTTAACAGAGGAACAGTGACTTTCTTTAAGGGTGAATAGAGTAATTAAACCTGTATTCAAATGCACTTTGTTCACACAGTTGCATTTCCCAAGTTTGTAACCAGCAAAACTGTAAGAACTTGCCCTAATCTTATGCAATCACCAGGCTCCACCATAATGCACAGCTTGCTTGTCACTTACTGTGTTGTTTTTTTTCCCCCAGAGCTTAAAATACATACAAGGTCCTTATTCCCACATGGAATCCACTCTCAGGTAGTAATTGTGCTGTTTCACATGAAACCAGTGTATTTGTATGGAAAGGAAAAGAGGCATTCAATCATTGTGATATTCTGTGTGCCTCACAAGAATAAATGGATTTTTTTAAACATTCATGTGATTGACCGATTCCTCCCAACCACTACATGTTCTGCTCAGCTGTTTTGCTGGCATGTTACTTCAGAGCCTTTTTAATACAGTTCTTAATTGTTCTCTTTATCATATGAGCAAGGCGCTTTTAGCAAAGATCCTAAAGTTAAAATAATCCACAATAGTTTTAAAATGTACAAACTCTGATGTTTGTCTCAGAATGTTAATAACTTAAGTTTCTGCTGAAAGAATTTTGTTTTGAGCTTTCTCCAATAAATTTCTTCCTTCTCAATTTTAGAAAATGTACCCTTTGAAAGTTTGAATAAAAAAAAAAGAGTTTTTCAGGTTAGCAAAATTGCTTCATGATGTAAGTTACAGTACTTTGGTTTGGTTTGGTTAAGATTAGCTAGGAAAGAAGTCTAAGGTCTGCCCATCGACTAATTACATATATAGTTAAAAACTACTTGCACCAAGTTAAATAAAATAAGGATGCCTAAAGTAGGTTGAATTTGCATTCTGATTATTTCCAGATGACTTCTAATCCCACAAAGTTTTTTTTCTATCCTTTTCTTGCTTAATGTAAGGATTACCGACTAGTCTCACCCCCCAGTATATCTATAAGCATCGAGTACTTTTTTTTCCTAAAAAGGATATACTATACAATTTAGCTATTCATTTATGCAAATGATGGTAAACAGAATTATAAAGACAGATAATAAACAGCAAATGAGGTTATTTTGTCTCACGCTTTATGTTGTCAGAGTTCTGAGCATGGTTTAGTGTTTTCTATTCATGACTCTATATTACCAAATTACTCCCTGATGGTGTCTCAGATGCGCTTTTGTCTGCAAATGGGAAGGAATAAAATACCAGGACATTAACGTTAAATTACAATCGTTAATGGCGTAAATACGAAAATAATTACTGCATCATACCATCAATTGTTATGTGTTCATTACGGAAGTTCTTGGAAAGCCTTCATTTTCTTGTTACAATTATTTTTTCCTTTATTTTTGTCTGGCTATTTTATAGCTCTGACAGTACTTTAGCAACATTCAGCAGTTACACAAGCCATTTAATCCTGCTCAAAGCTTCATTTAAACTTCATTTTAGTTGCGTTTTATTTGTGTATATATGCTTTTTACTTCTTTCTGACAGTCAAAAGGTACTTCCAGAGTAGGTGCTGGAAAGATGTGTCAAGGAGGTTAGCTAAAACCAGCAATAAACTTCTGGGAAGGTTTCAGACTTACTTGCACACCGCTCACTACAATACCTTTATTAATCAAACTAAATGCGCCCCCATTCTCTAGAATTTTAGCTTCAGGGTCCCCACCCCCAACATCTCTTTTTAAGATTAACTTATAATTTTACAGCCAATCAGGCAAGAGGCTTTAAATCTCTGCTCTCCTTCTTCTTCCCGTTATGTTTCTTCTCCTGTGCTCCATCTCACCTTTCTCCCGCTCCAAGCTCATCCCTCCGCTACCAGCGTTTTCTCTCTAGCTGGCAGGAAGGGGATGTCCTCCAGACACACCACACCACACACACACACACACACACACACACACACACACCAGCCGCCTCGCCCTCGGAGGGTCGTCCAAGTGCACCCTTTTGTCTGCTGCACTCCGCGACCATCGCTTAGCCTCTCGCCTGGCAGCCTCGGGCGAGGAGTGACAGGAAAACTCACAGCGCTGTGGCGAGATGGAGGGGGGGCGGGGGGGTGGTGGAGGCTCGGCGGGCGGTCCAGCATCCCTGGCCGCTGCGGGCGCGCGCGCGCACACACACACACATACACACACGCACACACAAACACACACAGGCACACACATACACACACACACACCAAGAAGTCTTCTGTCACCTGTTCGCTTTCAAAGCCAGCTCCAGAGCTAGGTGAAACTTATCCCTCCCCCCCACCTCCATCCCACCTCCAGGAGTTCGGGTTCAAGAAAGCATCCTATGGCACAGTTTTTTCCAAAATACTTGAAGGTGGAAAAAAGTGCACTGCAATTACGTATATCCCTAGTACAGCTCTCTTCCTCTTTTTCGCCCATCTTCTCTGCAATCACACCCGTCCTTTTCTTGCTAACACGCTCACACAACAAGCACCCCATCTCTGCTGACAGTCCAGGCTTGTAACCTCAGCCTCCAGGGTTCCCTCTCTGTCCGTGTCCCTCTGCCCGGCGCCAGGCCCCCAGCACTCTCTCCAACTCCTGCCATGTGCAACCCAGCGCTGCCGGCTCCTTAACCCCAGCCGAGGCTCCAAACTTTTTCTAGCCCTTTCTCCAGCCCCAAAACACACGCATCCCAGAGGTTGGACGCCCTAGCGGGTATCCCAGTCCACACCGGGGAGTGGGGCTAGTACCGCTGCCCCTGTGGGCTCCAGGTCTCGTGGTGTCCCCAGTGCAGGACAGCCCTGGACCTAGCAAGGGAGCCTGGGCGGATCCGGCTGGCAGGTGCCACTTGCCAGCGACTCCCGGGTTCACGCCCTAGGGGACCGCGGGTTTGGCCTGATGAGAACAAAGCTGGAGTCCGGGGAGACTGTCAGCCGGGAGGCGCTAAGACAATAGCAATAAAGGGAACTTGGAAGAGAACCGCAGCGCAAAGTTGTCTCCGAGTCCGGATGTCCTGGGATGGCCGCAGGCTCCCGCTGCAGACCCCCAAGCCCCTAGCCCCGGGCCCAGCCGCAGTACACGCCAAACCCTGGCTCAGCAGCGGTCCTTGGATGCTATGCAAATACCCTGGGAGCCCAGACGCCGCTTAGGGCGCCGGGGACGCTCTGGGACTTGGACAGCAGCTGCCGACAGGAAGACCCGCCAGCGCGCTCTCCTGGCTTTACCTTTCCGCGGGCTGTCTCGGAGTCCGCGGCGCGCCGCCCGCTGGCTGTGCCCTCAGCCCCTGCCGCCGCCGCCGCCGAGAGCAGGCAGCGGGAGCCTGCTCGCTGCGCCCCGCCCTCGAGCGCCAAGCCCCGCCCCCGAGCGCCAGGCCCCGCCCTTGGGCTCAGGCCCCTCCCCCCCACGCTGGCCGACAACCTCGCGGAACCACGCGGGCCCGGTGTAGTTTGCACGCGAGCTGTGACGACCGCGGCGGCTGCGGCTGCTCCTGCTTCTGCCTTCGCTGCCGTCGTGGCCGCTGCTGCTAATGCATTGCATAGACTAGGAAGCCCCGAATTGGCAATGGGTAGCCCCCAACAAGAGAGATGATTGAAATGACCTCTAGAACAGGGCGAGTATGGTCCATGCCAGAGCAGAATCACCATCACCCGAGAGCTTGCTAGAAATGCAAATTTCTGAGCCCTATCCCAGATCAATGGAAACAAAATCTCTAGGGATAAGACCCAGCAATGAGTATTTTAACAAGCTCCTGGGATGATTCCAAGCACAGTAAAGTTGAGAGAGGCACTACTCTTGCTCAGAGAACTAAGGGGTTGATCAGATGCAGTCCTAAAATCCAGGAGCCCACCCGAACCGAAGGTTTAACTTGGCAGCATTTGCAAAGCCCAAGAGTACGCTGTCTGAGCCCTGGATGTCATTCATCTTGCTTTATTGACTGCGAAGTCTTTAGAGATAAACAGAGGGGGGAACACATTTACTTCTGATCTGACAGCTCTAATGAGCTCAAGGAAGAATTATGTAAACATTATTAAGTGTAATAAACACGTATCGGCATCAGACAATCTTCTCAGAAGAGTTGGCAAAAGCCGGCATGAGCCAACGTTTTATTCATAATGTCTTTTTAACTATATGTTGCCTGTGTAATAAGCCTTTGGCTTTGCTGTTGCCCAGATGGAAAATCATTACCCCAGTAATGGATGAGTCAGTTCAAAAGGAGAGCCACTGGGATGCAGAGCACTTTCATTCATAAATGTTATGTATCAGAGACAGGGGGAACCATCTCCTGCCAACGTAGCCATTTTAATCATCCCACTGCTGTCCAGACTTCTTCTTTCACCTTCCTGAGGCATCACCTGGCTCAAACTCTAAAATCCAAATAAAAGTTAGCTGTTTAGGCACATTACCATTTTATTTGTCATGAGCTCCCCCACCCTTTTTTCTACTCTACTTTCCAGAGCTTCAGACATTAGTAAATACTGGAGAAACTGCTGATGGCTTGTCAGAGGCAGGACATGAGGGGGCTGCCTTGGTTTCCACTGCTAGCTCTAGAAATTGATTCTGGCTTTGAACTGTTATTTTGGGCAGATTTGGAAGCCAGAAGTTTGGGTCCTCAAGGAAGCCTGGTCAGTTGTATCCAGAACAGGTGGACCTTCAGGAAACCTCTTTTCCATCCCCTTCATGGTCCTTTTTCATCAAAAATGGCAACTTACTCCTAGCACTAATAACATTACCATTTTAAGTAATGAAAGGGGAGCATCATTATCAAGACAACCAGTCCATCAAAAATTGGAACAGTTTAGCTCCGCCCCCCCCCCCCACCAATTCCATGAGTGTTGTGAGAGAAAGGACTAGAAATCTGGCCTCATGGGGCTTATTCTAGATGGTAGTAAGAATAGGAATAGGAAAGAAGGATAAGAAGAAGAAGGAGAAGGGGAAGGAGAAGGAGAAGGAGGAGGAAGAGAGAGAGAGAGAGAGAAAGAAAGAAAGAAAGAAAGAAAGAAAGAAAGAAAGAAAGAAAAGAAAGATAAGGAAGGGAGGAAAACAGAAAGGAAGAAAGAAAGAAAGAAAGAAAAGAAAGATAAGGAAGGGAGGAAAACAGAAAGGAAGGGAGAGAGGAAGGGCCAATAACTACTACTCAGGTCTCAGAAATTAAACAAAAAGAAAATTTAAAAGAGATGGTGGGGGGTGTCTGGGTGGTTCAGTTGGTTGAGCAATCAACTCAGGTTTCGCTTGGGTCATGATCTCAGGGTTGTGGGATTGAGCCCTGAATTGGGCTCCGCTCTCAGCGGGAGTCTGCTTGGGATTCTCTCCCTCTCACTCTGCCCCTCCTTGCCCCCCTCCCCCACTCGCTCACTCTCTGTCTCTTTCATAAATAAATAAATAAAATCTTAAAAAAAAAGAGAGAGAGATGGCAGGGTAAAGAGAGGAGGTGTGTTAAGTCTGGGTTCTGCAGAGGAACAGAACCAATAGGAGATAGAGACAGAGATAGACAGAGACAGAGATGAGATAGAAAGAGAGCTAGAGAGAATTATTTTAAGTTATTGGCTTATGTGATTATGGAGGCTGAGAAGCCCCACCATCTCCTGTCTCAAGCTGGACACCCAGGGGCATAGTCTGAAGGCCTGAGAACTGGTAGCACTGAGGACAGGAGAAGACTGATATTTCAGCTCCAGCAGTTAAGCAGAGAGAGGCCAAATCCTCCATTCCTCCACCTTTTGGTTCTGTTCAAGCTCTCATGGGATCGGAGAATTCCCACTCCCACTGGGGAGGGCCATCTGCTTTACTCAGTGCACCCCTTCAAATGCTGATCTCTTCCGAAAAACACCTTCACAGGCATACCCAGAAGTAATGTATAATCATAAATCTGGGCACCGAGTGATCCAGTCAAATTGACACATAAAACTATCATGGCGCATCAAAAGCAGAGCTCCATTCTTACCCATTCTTACCCAACTGTTTGTCAAGGGTAGGTTTCTTAGGTCAGGTTCCAAGGAGCAGGCCCTGAGTGAGGATTTATGTGCAAGTGATTTATGAAGAAAGTACTCCCAGGGGAATCCACTAAGGGAATTGGGGTTGGGGGTGAGGATGGGGGAGCAGAACTGGGAAGAGGAGAAAGCGAACCAAGGGTCTAGAAGTCCCACAGTGAGTAGGGCTTGGACTCATGCTGCAGAGAAGCTCTGGCGTTTTAGCCTCTAATTTGTCTCAAACTGAGCTAAGAGAGCTGGGCATTCATATTCCTTTGCTGGACAGTTTATTGGTTAACAACCTCCCAGGGGAAATAAACTCCTTGGCACTTAAGTAGGCTCCAGTAGCTTGAGGGTAGTCCTTTAAAGAAAAGTCAGCGTTGCTGTTGAAAGCAACTCAGAAATATGGAGGAGGTGGGATGGCACAGAAAAACACTAAAAAAGGATTCGAGAGTATCTGAGGTGAGCACTGACTTGGCCTGTTTCAATGTGTGACTTCTGATACATGAAGTTTTCCAGCTCATGTACCAAGCATGAGCTGAGGGCCTGAAACCCCAGCCAAGAGGGGTCAACACTGGGAAAGCAGCAAACAGCTAATGCGATATCCTATGGGTTCAGGAAGTAGGGGTATTGAGGAGGCTTGGACAACCTCAAGTCATGTCAGGGCACTGAGTTTTTGGCTGATTTGGCAGTGTCCTCCTAACATTGTCACCTGTGAGAGCCAGCTTTTGGATGCCTGGCATGAGAATGTGTGGATGGCTCATCTTAGCCAGAGAAGGTGTGACAACCCACACAAAAGCAGTTAGATTTTGAGAACTTGCCCTTCCTCCACTCTTCCCCTCCCAGCCCCCAAGACCAGAGGAGAAGGGAGTTATGCCTTGAAAAATGGAAGAAAAAGGGATATCCCAAAACCAAATATTGAATCCTAGGTGCTGTTCTGAGATGAGAAATAAGCACAGGCCAGGCCCCTTCCCAATTAAAGCTCCTTAGACCTAAACCTGGCCTGTGATCAGGGAGAGAGCTGAATTGGAGATGCAATGGAAATTTAAACTTGATGGATTTTAAATAAGTGAAGGTGAATACATGAAAGTGACCCAGAAGTTATGGAATCTACCCAAGGTCTTCTTAAGAGGTCTTGCACCTGGTAAAGAAGAGAGATTTGACATATGCATTTGGGACCAGTGGTTTGAGAAAAAATATAGTCGTTCCATGTTTACACTTCAGTTTGCACAATAAATTAGTTATATTTGGAATTATTTACTTTTCCTGGCTGCCTCCTGTGTTGTGTCCTCAAGTAACTTCCTCTACCTTAGGTGAGCCTCCACACCAGTGTTTGCTGGGATGGTTGTGGCCTGGCAAGGCTTGTCCACTGCCTGAGGACATATCCTGCCCAATTATCATATGCCCTGAAATGTTGGAAATATTAGCAAGGCCAGGCACAAAGGAAAAGCTATAATGTAAGTGCTTAAACACCATGTGTAAGTCTAATTATTTTGCTTTTTTTTTTCAAAGAAATTAGTTCAGAAATTTGAATCGGATGGTTTCCTCTTCTTACTTTTCATTTGTAATTTCCTTTAGAATGTCTATATAAATACTTTTTTTATTTTGCTTAGAATGTTTGGCTCTGGTTATATGCACATTGGTTCAACGCTTGGGGAAATTGTTACAACCATCAGTTGAAAATTGATTCAGATGCTAATCTGAAGCTGGGAAGATTTCCGGTTTTGTAGACATTGTCATTTTGCCACCATGCAGATGGCAGGAGCCCACTGTTGGTTTTCACCAGTATTTGGCATGCTCTGCAAAGTCCAGCTGGACAGTCCAGCTCAAGTTTTCTCTCTTCCTCTCTTCCTCCTTCCGTTCTGAGTTCCCTCACCTGCCTTCTAGCCAATCCTATTCCCAGACCTCACCTGCTTCATTTCCCACTTGAACCATGACTCTAAGATACACAGCACATCCTGTGCCAAGCCCCAAGTGTGATAAATATGATTCATTAAACACAGTGTACATCAATATTAGGTCAGGGTAAAAAATATACAGCATAATGAATGCTCTACAGTTTGAGATTCAAGAAAGTACAGTCATCTCATGGAGGGTGCTCAGTAGCATCATCAATCATGAAAGTAAAAGTGGAGTGGTTTGTAGCATTACTAAAATGCCATAAAGATAGGCTGTTTTCTACTTCCTTCTTAATCCTCCCCTAACGCTTAGAGATACAGGATTTGCAAATCATATATCTGGTAGAGTCTTGTATGTAGAAGATATAAATAGCACAACTCAACAGAAAAAAAAAAGACAAATAACCAAATTTTAAAGTTGGCAAAAGTTTTGAGTAGACATTTTTCCAAAGAAGATATGGAAATGTCTAATAAGCACATGTAAAGATGCTCAACATCATTAGTCATCAGGGAAATACAAATCAGAACCACAGTGAGATACCACTTTGCATCTACTTGGATGGGTATAATAAGAATAATAATACTTCTATAAAGATGGACAATAGCAAGTGCTGGTGACGATGTGGAGAAATCGGAACCCTCATACATTTGCTGGTGGGGGATATAAAATGGCATGGCCATTGTTTAAAACAGTTTGGAAGTTCCTCAAAATGTTAAACACTGAGTTACCAAATGACCCAGCAATTCCAATCTTAGATATATACCCTAGAGAATAGGAAACATTTGCTCACAAAAATGTGTACATGAGTGTTTTTGAAAGCATTATTCATAATAGCCAAAAAGTGGAAACAAATGTCCATAAAGTGAGGAATGATAAACAAATGTGGTATTTCAATACAACAGAACATTCTTCAGCTATAAAAAGGAATAAAGTACTGATACAGACTATAACGTGGATGAACTTTCCAAAACATTCCACTAAGTTAAAGAAAGAAGACACATAGGGCTCATATCGTCTAGTTCGATTTATATAAGAAAGGCTCAGAATAGGTAAATCCAAGGAGACAGAAAGTAAATTAGTGCTTTCCAGGGACTAGTGGTGGCAGGGAATGAATGGTGAGTAATTGCTAATAGGTTCAAAGTTCTTTTTTCTTTCTTTTTTTGCTTCATTTTTTTTAAAGACTATTTTTTGAGTAGCTTTAGGTTCATAGCAAAATTGGGCAAAAGGTGCAGATTTTCCATATACCTCTTACCTTCACATAGGCACAGAATGTCCCATTATGAAGATCCCACACTAAAGTGATACATTTGTTACAATTGATGAACCTACATGTGAGATATCACCCGAAGTCCACACTTTTACAGTAGGGTTCACTCTGGCTGTACCACATTCTATGGGTTTGGACAAAAGTACAATGACATATATCCAACATTATAATAGCATACAGGGTTATTTCCCTGCCTTAAATATCTTTTAGGCCCCCTTCCATAGGTCTAACCCCTGACAACCACTAATCCTTTCATTGTTTCCATAGTTTTGCCTTTTCTAAGATATCATATAGTTAGAATCATATCATGTGTATCCTTTCTGGATTGGCTTCTTTTGTGTATTAATGTGCATTTTAAACTTCCTCCATGTCTTGCATGGCTTTTCATAGTCTTTTAGCACCGAATAATTGTCCACTGTCTGGATGAACTAGAGTATATTTATCCATTCACCTACTGAAGGACATCTTGGTTGCTTCCAAGTTTTGACTATTATGCAAAAAGCTGCTATAAATATCCATGTGTAGGCTTTTGTGGGGACATAAGTTTTCAACTCCTTTGGGTAAATACCAAGGAGCAGAATTGCTGGATCATATCTTGGAGTATTTTTAAGAAACTGCCACAGTGTCTTCTAAAGCACCAGCAATGAATGAGAGTTTCTTTTGCGCTACATCCTTGCCAGGATTTGGTGTTTTTAGTGTTCCAGATTTGGGCCATTCTAATAGGCATGTACTGGTATCCCA
Organism: Phoca vitulina; assembly: GCF_004348235.1. Taxonomy (NCBI): domain Eukaryota; kingdom Metazoa; phylum Chordata; class Mammalia; order Carnivora; family Phocidae; genus Phoca; species Phoca vitulina. The sequence goes on along the minus strand of NW_022589713.1, from coordinate 34,790,520 downwards.
TCATTCTTTTAATATGTGTTTCCTTGGTGACTTAAGATGTGGAGCATCTTTTCCTATGCTGATTTGCCATCTGTATTTCTTCTTTGATGATATGTCTGTTCAGACCTTTTGCCCATTTTTTAATTAGGTTGTTCACTTTATCACTGAGTTTTGAGTTCTTTGTATACCTTGAATATCAGATAAATCTTCCGGAAGTGTTTTCTTCCATCTGTGGCTTGTGTTTTCTCTTGACAGTGTCTTTGATAGAGCAAAAGATTTTTAGGGTTTCTTTTTTTGAGTGCTGAAACTGTTGTAAAATTAGAGGTGGTGATGGTTGTCAACCTTTACGATTAGGTTATAAAACACTGCAATTTCTGTCTTGGGTTCTCTTTCTGCATTAGAAGTAAGCAGCCACATCATGAGTAGTCCTCAGGAACACCTATGTGGTGAGGAACTGAGGCCTGCCCACAACCACCTGTGTAACCTTAGAAATGGACTCTCCAGCCCTGGCCATCTTGAGATGACTGTGAGCCGGAACTACCCACCTACCCCATATATTTGACCCTCAAAAATGGTGCAAGATAATAATTTTTGTTTCAGCTGCTAACTTTCACAGCAATATGTCATGCAACAATTGATAAAGAATACTGTTCAGTTATTATTAAATTGTTTGACCATTTTTATGTGTTCATTCTTAAAGTCAATTTAAAGGGCATATTGATAATTTCAAATTCCGATAAACATGTAAGAAAGATTTTTAAAATGCAAAGCAATCCTTGGAATTCAGTATTTTTCTAGCTTAAAGAACAATAAGAATATGTAGAATGATGAAGATGTCATTTTTATTTTATTATTTGTTGTATTTGTTCCTATCAGTGTTGGAGCCAGCTCACAACAGAACGCATAGAGATAAATGGATAGATGATTGCTGTTAAAATAGAAATATAATATCAAAACTATGAAAAAGCAGAAAAAGCTAATATTGCTAAGGTTTTTAAGCCACAAAATTAGTTTTGAGCTTCCTGACAGGACAAAAAGGGAAATTTTCCATCCTGTGGAAGAAGCACAGATTTTTTAAGAGATACAAATATTTTCCTGGTACTAAGCTCTGAAAGCAACTTATCATTGGGTTCTTAGAGAGGAAATATTAAAAATTGTGTGGATTGTATTTTTCATAATAGCCTAATAGCTAATAAAGAAGCAATTCTTTCCCCTCTTATCCCTGTATTAATTACCAGTGAAAACTGAGAGCATAATATTTGGGATCACTCTTTTTCTTTTTGCTTGATAGGATATTAAACACGTGATGAGGTAATTAAGCCTACTGATTAAATGGTTATATCAGTGTTAATTTCTTGATTTTGATAATTATACTATAGCTATGAAAGAGATTGTCCTTGCTTTTAGAAAATGCACACCGAGTATTTAGGGATAGAGAAAGAATATGTGTGTACCTTGCTCTCAAATATTTATATAGGTGTATGTGCATGTGTGTGAAAAGTAATAAAGCAAATGTAGTGAAATATTAACTATTAGATAATCTGAGTATATATAGGAATTTTTTTTATTAGTTCATCTTTTCTGGAAATCTAAAATTATTTCAAAATTTTAAATTACTAAATAAAAAAGAAAAATGATTGAAATGGCTTTACTTTAGAGAAGATGGTCAGGGATGACTTCTCTGAGGAGGTGACATTTATGCCAGAACATGAAGTTTGGGAAAGAGCTCGACACACAAAACGCCAGTGTTTCTCAAATTTTAACATGCATCTTAATTGCCTGGAAGCTTGTTGAAATACAGACACCTGGACCCCACCCCAGAGTCTCTGATACAGCAGATTTGGGGTAGGTTCTAATAATTTGCATTTTTAACAAGTACCAGATCATGTTGATGCTGCCAGTCCATGAATCATGCATGATTAGCACTGTCCTTGTCTTAGGGAGCAGCAAACACAAAGCACTAAAAAGACCTTATTCTATTTTTTAAAAAATTATTTATTTATTTGAGAGAGAGAGAGAGAAAGTGGGGGAGAAGGGCAGAGGGAGAGAATCACCAAGCAGATTCCCTGCTAAGCACAGAGCCGGAGGCAGGGCTCGATCCCACAATCCCTGAGATTATGACCTGAGCTGAAACCAAGAATCAGAAACTCAAATGACTGAGCCACCCAGGTGCCCCTATTCTATTTTTTTAGCTTTTTTTTTTTTTTTAAGATTTTATTTATTTATTTATTTAATTGACAGAGAAAGAGAGACAGCGAGAGAGGGAATACAAGCAGGGGGAGTGGGAGAGGGAGAAGCAGGCTTCCCGCCAAGCAGGGAGCCCGATGCAGGGCTCAATCTCAGGACCCCAGGACCCTGACCTGAGCCAAAGGCAGTTGCCTAACCAACTGAGCCACCCAGGTGCCCCTATTTTTTTAGCTTGTAAGAAGAGGGTGAAATTAAGTCAATTTCAATTAACACAAAAAGATGTATTTGAGAACATTTGTCTGTCAAATTTCTATATATTATATACCAGCCATGTAACTGATTTCTATTACAATACTCAGGTAATTTAACTTGAGTTTTAGAAGACAATATTCAAATCTTGATGATTCAACTTCAAGTGTCTTTTTTTCCTTTTTCCTTCTCTCCTTCTCAGATATCTGCCTACAATCAAATCAAGTCTCCTTGTGAAGTATTTAAACTGTAGAACGAACACATAAATGCACTTGTGGTATTCACCAATTTAAAAGGTCCCAGGAGTAAATTCTGTTTTAATGTTAATAATCACTTCTAAGTTATAAACACTTTTCTGCTTGAATTTCAAAATGGTGTAAAAGTCCATCACAAATCTCTGGTGATTCTAAACTATATATTTTTTGCAACACATATATCCACAAGGACGATTACCTTGATTTTACATAAAGCTATAAACAATCATGTACCTTTGCTTAAACTGTAATAAAGGAAGGTCATCTTCAATTTAACATTCACTAAGTGCTCACTGTGTGCTATGGCTATTATCGCAAAGATGAACAAGGACAGCCCTCCCTGCTCACTGTGGATTTAGGACCCTAATTCCAGAGTGTATAAACTCTTGCATAGATGAAGGTGGTAATTCTTCATAATTGGCATATTCCAAAATGAAACATATTTTTTCTTTACATTCACAATTATCATGAATCTGTGTGTGTGGGGGGGAGGTTAGCTGAACTTTAAAATTACGACTGTAAATTGCCAAAAAAATTCTTTGGGAATTTTAACTAAAATTTTATTTATTAATTTGTTACAAAGACAATTTTGACATCAAAATCTTGTCTTATTTTTTTAAATTCCTATTCTTTTTTTTAAGATTTTATTTATTTCTTTAGAGAGATGGAGCACATGAGCAGGGGGAGGGGCAGATGGAGAGGGAGAGAAAGAATCTCAAGCAGACTCTGTACTGAGCATGGAGTCTGACACGGGGCTCAATATCATGACCCTGAGATCATGACCTGAACCAAAAATCAAGTCGGTTGCTCAACCGACTGAGCTATCCAGGGACCCCAAACTCCTATTCTTCACTAGAAGGATTAAATATTTCCCCTCTAATTCTCCCTAGGGATTTGGAAGTAATAATGACCAATTTTTATTGTACATTATTAATTCACATCTTAACCTATATTTCCTTATCTTTGTCAGGAATTAAATATCTCTATTAAAGACAGAGATGATACTGAGAGATGATAATTTTATATACCCTCTTCTTCCCCACAAAGTATTGCAAATAAAAAAAAATTGCAGAATGTGAGATCTGGATATTTATTATTATGTTTTGGATTCTGTACCTGCTCTTCTAAGAAGTACATTTAAAATCTGTTTTGATTCTCAAAATCCTTTTATAGGGACTGGAGGCCAGGAAGATGGTGGAGTAGGAGGACCTTAAGCTCACCTCATCCCATGGATACAACTTGATAACTTTTATATCAGGGTAAATAACCCAGAAAATGATATGTAGACCAGCAGAACAAATTCCACAACTAAAGGTAGGGAAAAGGGCACATAAAAGGGGGTAGAAAGGGCAGAGAAGTGGTGGGGAGTGAAACAAACTGTGGCCCTCTAAGTGGGGGAGGGAACTGTGGGCACAGAGAAGGGCAAAAAAACAGGGTATCACACCAGAGAGTCCACACTGGGAAGATGAATCCCTATAACATTTGATGTTGAAAGTGAAAAGGGCTGAATTTCATGAGTTCTTACAACCTGTGGGTCTTAAAGCCTGGAATTTTAAAACTCAGTGGGCTGGGGTCTTGGAGAGCTCCAGGGTGGTAGGAAGCTGAGCCCTAGTCCTTAAAGAGATAGCATGAAAAATAGCTCACTAAGATATAGCATAGAAGGTGCAGTTTGAAAAACACCTGGGGCATATGGGAGGGAGAGTTATTTACTCACCTCAGAGCATGTCCAGAGAGGCAGGGATTGAAGGGAGAACCCTCCAGGAACAAAGGAGCTGTCAGGTGCCATTTCCTCCTGTGGCATAAACACACAGCCACCTGAGAGAACAAGTATGGTGTCTATACTCACTACCTAAATCGCTTACACCAAGCCCCACTCCCTGCACTTCCACACATCTGCCCTTCCCAGTCATGCTTGCCTCAGTCCCAGGGCTGCAGATCCCCTCCCCCAGAAGACCAGCATAAATTTCACCAACACCATATTTCCTGATCCACGTGCTTTGCTAACCCTCAGTCTCAACAGTGGCAGCTGGTCACCTCCCAGGGAGGACGAGCACACCTTGTTAAAACTGCACATCCACACCTGCTTGCAGAGCAGCCCTGGCCAGCCTTGGTCTCCACAGCAGCTGCCCATCCCCTATGGAAGAGGACCAGCACCATGTTGTTAAAGGTGTGCACCCCAGGAGTGCCTGACTGGCTCAGTCAGTAGAGCATTGCAACTCTTGATATTGGGGTCATGTGTTCAAGCCCCATATTGGGTGTAGAGTTTGCTTAAAAAAAAAATAAATCCACTCCTTTCAAGCAGAAGGAGCCAGAGACATAGCTGACTTTTCTAACAAACAGAAACAGATACAGAGAGGTAGACAAAATGAAGAGACAGAGGAATATGTCCCAACTGAAAGAACAGGACAAAACCACAGCAAAAGACATAAGCTAAATGAATAGAAGTAATATGCCTGATAGAGAATTTAAAATAATGATCATAAAGATACTCACTGGACTTGAGAAAAGACTGGAGGACATCAGTGAGAACCTTAACAAAGAGATAAAGAAGAACCAATCAGACAAGAAGAACACAATAAATAAAATTAAAAATACACAAGATGAAATAAATAGCAGGCTAAAGGAAGCAGAAGAAAAAAAATAATGACAAGGAACACAGAGTAATGGAAAATAATCAAGCTGAGCGGGTGAGAGAAAAATAATATGCAAAATGAGAAAGACTTAGGGAACTCAGTGACTCAATCAAGTATAATATATGCATTATAGGGATCCCAGATTCCAGAGGAAAAAAAGGGGGCAGAAAATTTATTTGAAGAAATAATAGCTGAAAATTTCCCTAATCTGGGAAAGGAAATAGACATCCAGATCCAGGAGGCACAGAGATCCCCCCAGAAAAAATCAACCCTAGGAGGTCCACACCAAGACACATAGTAATTAAAATGGAAAAAAAAAATTTAAAGCAGCAAGAGAAAAGAAGACAGTTACATACAAGGGAAACCCCATAAGGCTATTGGCAGATTTTTCAGCAGAAACTTTGCAAGCCAGAAAAAAAGTGATACAATATATTCAAAGTGCTGAATGGGAACAATCTGTAACCAAGAACAGTCTACCCAGCAAGGCTATCATTCAGAATAGAAGGAGAGATAAAGAGTTTCACAGACAAGCAAAAACTAAAGGAGTTCATGACCATTAAACTAGCTCTACAAGAAATGTTAAAGGGGACTCTGAGTGGGAAGAAAAGACCATAAGTAAAGGTATAATAAGTATGAAACACAAAAGCAGTAAAAATAAGTATATCTGTAAAAATTAGTTAAAGGATTAAAAAAAAAAAAAGGATGTGAAGTCTGACACCATATACCTAAAACATGGGGAAGAAGAGTAAAGAATGGGTTCAAGCTCAACCAATCATCAACTTAGTATAGACTGCTATATGCAAAAGACATTATATATAAGCTGAATGGTAACCACAAATCAAAAACCAATAATAGATATGCAAAGAATAAAGGGAAAAAATTTCAAGTATATCATTAAAGAAAGCCAGCAAATCATGAAAGACAGCAGGAGAAGAATCAGAGGAAAACAACTACAAAAAAAGTAACAAAATGGCAATAAATACAGATCTATCAATGATTACTTTGAATGAAAATGGACTAAATGCTCCAATCAAAAGACACAGGGTGACAGAATAGATAAAAAACAAGACCCATCTCTATGCTGCCTACAAGAGACTCATCTCAGACCTAAATTCACCTGCAAATTGAAAGTGAGGGAAATATTTATCATGCAAATGGATATCAAAAGAAAGCCAAAGTAGCAATACTTACATTGGACAAAATAGCCTTAAGACAAAGACTAACAAGAAACAAAGAAGGACACTATATAATAATAAAAGGGACAATCCAACAAGAAGATAAAACAATTGTAAATTATTTATGCCCCCAACATGGGATTACCCAAATACATAAAACAGTTAATAACAAACATGAAGGAACAAATCAATAGTAATAGAATAATAGTAGGGGTATTTAATACCGCATTTACATCAATGGACAGATCATCCAAACAAAAAATCAACAAGGAAACTGGAGTTGAATGACACACTGGACCAGATGGATTTGACAGACATATTCAGAACATTGCATCCTAAAACAGCAGAATACACATTCTTTTCAAGTGCATATGAAACATTCTCCAGAATAGATTACATTTTAGGCCACAAAACAAGTCTCAACAAATTCAAAAAGATCAGTCATACCACGCATCTTTTCTGACCACAACATTATGAAAGTAGAGATCAACTAAAAAAAAAAAAAAAATCTGGAAAGAGCACAAATACATGGAGGTTAAATAACATGCTCCTAAACAGTGAATGGGTCAATCAGGAAATCAAAGAAGAAATAAAAAATTACATGGAGAGAAATGAAAATCAAAACACAATGGTCCCAAACCTTTGGGGTGCAGCAAAATTGGTACTAAGAGGGACGTTTATACCAATACAGGCCTAGGTCAAAAAAAAATCTCAAATAAGCAACCTAACTTTATATTTAAAGGAACTAGAAAAATAAGAATAAATAAACCCAAAACCAGCAGAAGGAAGGAAATAATAAAGATTAAAGTAGAAATAAATGATATAGAAACTAATAAAATCAATAGAACAGATCAATGCAACCAGAAGCTGGTTCTTTGGAAAAATCAACAAAATTGATAAACCTCTAGCTATTCTCACAAAAAGAGAGGGAGAGAGGATCCAAATAAAATCACTAATAAGAGGAGAAGTAACAACCAACACCACAGAAATACATACAATTGTAAGGGAATATTATGAAAAACTATATGCCAAATGGACAACCTAGAAGAAATGTATAAATTCCCAGGAACATATAAACTACCAAAACTGAAACAGAAAGAAATAGAAAATTTCCAGCAATGGCATTGAATCAGTAATCAAAAAACTCCAACAAACAAAAGTCCAGGACCAGACAGCTTCATAGGAGAATTCTACCTAACATTTAAAGAGGAGTTAATATCTAATCTTCTCAAACCATTCCAAAAAATAGAAGAGGGAGGAAAACTTTCAAATTCATTCTATCAGGCCAGAATTGCCATGATACTAAAACCAGGTAAGGACACCACAAAAAAAGAGAACTATGGGGCAATATCTCTGATGAACACAGATGCAAAAATCCTCAACAAAATATTAACAAACTGATTCCAACAATACATTTAAAAAAATCATTCACCACAATCAAGCGGGATTTATTCCTAGGATGTAAGTATGGTTCAGTAGTCACAAATCAATCAATGTGATACATCACATGAACAAGAGAAAGCATAAAACCATGTGATCATTTGAACAGATGCAGAAAAAACATTTGACAAAGTACAACATCCATTCATAATAAAATCCTTCAACAAAGTAGGTTTAGAGGGAACATACCTCAACATAATAAATGCCTTATATGAAAAACTCATAGCTAACATCATACTCAATGGGGTAAAACTGAGAGCTCTTCCCCTAATGTCAAGAACAAGACAAGGCTGTCCATTCTCAACACTTTTATTCAGTATAATACTGGAAGTCCTAGCCACAGCAATCAGACAATAAAAAGAAATAAAAGACATCCAGATTGATAAGGAAGAAGTAAAATTTTCACTATTTGTAGATGACATGATACTATATATATAGAAAACCCTAAGTACACCACCAAAAAACTGAACTTATAAACAAATTCAGTAAAGTTGCAGGATACAAAATCTATGTACAGAAATCTGTTGCATTTCTATACACTAATAATGAAGTAGCAGAAAGAGATACTAAAAAAACAATCTAATTTACAATTGCACCCAAAATAATAAAATACCTAGGAATAAACTTAACCGAGAGGTAAAAGACCTACACTCTGAAAACTATAAAACATTGATGAAAGAAATTGAAGACGACACAAAGAAATGGAAAGACATTCCATGCTCATTGATTGAAAGAACAAATCCTGACTGTCAAATTATCCAAAGCAATCTACACTTCGAATGCAACAGCCAAATAGCCAAATACAATCTTGAAATAGCCAAATACAATCTTAAAAAAGAAAAACAAAACTGGAGGTATCACAATTCCGGACTTCAAGCTCTATTACAAAGCTATAATCATCAAGACAGTATGGTACTGGCACAAAAACAGAGACATAGATCAATGCAACAGAATAGAAAACCCAGAAATAAACCCACAATTATATCATCAATTAATCTTTGACAAAGGAAGCAAGAATATGCAATGGGGAAAAGTCAGTATCTTCAACAAATGGTGTTGGGAAAACTGGACACTACATGCAAATGAATGAAACTGGACCACTTTCTTACATTATACACAAAAATAAACTCAAAATAAATTAAAGACCTCAATGTGAAACATGAAGCCATAAAAATCCTAGAAGAAAGCATGGGCTGTATTTTCACTGACATTGGCCATAGCAAGATCTTTCTACATATGTCTCCTGAGGAAACATAAACAAAAGCAAAAATAAACTATTGGGACTATATCAAAATATAAAGCTTCTGTACAGCAAAGGAAACAATCAACAAAACTAAAAGGGAGAAGCTATTTACAACAACATATCTAATAAAGGGTTAGTGTCCGACGTATGTAAAGAACATATATAACTCAACACCAAAAAAACCCAAATAATCCAATTAAAAATGGACAGAAGACATGAACAGACATTTCTCCAAAGAAGACATACATATGGCAAACAAACACATGAAAAGATGCTCATCATCACTGTTCGTCAAGGAAATGCAAATCAAAACTACAATGAGATATCACCTGACACATGTCAGAATGGCTAAAATCAGACACACAAGAAACAATAAGTGTTGGTGAGGATGTGGAGAAAAAGGAACCCTTGTGCACTGTTGGTGGGAATGCAAACTGGTGCAGCCACTGTGGAAAACAGTATGGAAGTTCCTCAAAAATTGAAAATAGCGCTACCCTATGATCTAGTAATTGCACTACTAGGTATTTACCCCAAAGATACAAAAACACTAATTCAAAGGGATACATACACCCTTATGTTTATTGCAGCATTATTTATGATAGTCAAGTTATGAAAGCAGCCTAAATGTCTATCAACAGAGGAATGGGTAAAGAAGAAGTGGTATACACATATACAATGGAAGATTATTCAGCCATAAAAAAGAATGAAATCTTGCCATGAATGGAGCTAGAGAGCAAAATGCTAACCAAAATGTCAGTCAGAGAAAGACAAATACCATATGATTTCACTCATATGTGGAATTTGAGAAACAAAATAAATGAACAAAGGAAAAAAAAAGAGAGAGAGACAAACCAAGAAATAGACTTTTTAACTATAGAGAACAAACTGATGGTTATCAGAGGGTAGGTGGTGGGGGAAATGTGTGAAATAAGTGTGCGGATTAAAAGGGGACACTTATCATGATGAGCCCTGAGTAATGTATACAGTTGTTGGATGGCTACATTGTACACCTGAAACTAATATAACACTGTATGTTAACTATACTGAAATTAAAGTAAAACAATAAATATAAAAAATCCTACTATTGGAGTACAGACTAAACAATTCTGTTACTACCATACATGTATACTGGAATTAAACAACTAAGTAAGTGGATGGCAGATCTGTGGGAGCCAGTTTTCTCACCATTAGAGTAGGAGGTTATAGATAAGCATGGAGAGGAGGCTTGAATGATTCACCAGGTAATGGATTGGAGTTGGAGACATCAGTATAAATTCCTGTCTAGCTTAATATATATATTATATATATGCGTGTATATATGTATATATATACAGATAGTTAAATATAGAAATATTTAGAGAAATGTTAATGTATACTGATTAGTATACACATGTATATCTTCTTGCTCTGTCAGCTGAATGGAACTGGAGGCAAAAACATCCTAGTAGCAATTGGCACATCTAGCTCCCAGATCTTAGTTTCTTTCTTTTTTTTAAAAGATTTTATTATTTTATTTATTTGGCAGAGAGAGAGAGAGCACAAGCAGGGGGAGAGGCAGAGGAAGAAGCAGGCTCCCCCCTGAGCAGGGAGCCCGATGTGGGGCTCCATCCTAAGACCCTGAGATCATGACCTGAGCCAAAGGCAGATGCTTAACGGAGTCCCCAGGTGCCCCCAGATCTTGGTTTCTAATAGCATTCCCCTGTAAACAGAATCAGGGCTTCTTGGAGAAATGGATGATTCTAGGATTGGGACAGAAAATATAGAAGATGAGCCTGGAGTATCTTACCAGAAAGTAATGAAGTGCTGGAAAGTAATGAAGTGCTAGAAAAAAGGGAACTAAAGCCCACGATATTGGGGATGTGTAAAAGGAAGACAGAAACCAGCTGAACGAGTTCCAAAGCTAGAACAATTTGAACAATAAAATAAAGTATTATTATATTAGAACCAAAAATCAGCATACAAGATAATATATCTGTACAAATATAAATATATGATTGAATTAATAAATAAACAGAAGAAGAGACAAATCTCCCATTAAAAAATTCTAAATAATTTGTGTAGATTACTTTGCCTCTAGGAAAGAAGGAAGAACATAAATCCCCACTCTAAAGGATGCGCTATTCATAGGGACTTCCTTTCAAAAAGTATAGTAAGGAAATAGGCTATAAAAAGAATGACTATACAGTGGGGAAGGCTGACAAACACTACCTCAGCCAGGTGATCAAGGCTAACATCAACAGTCATAACCCATGTGGATAGTATATACCCTTGATAAGATGTGACGAGAGTGGCATTTTACTTCTATGGTTTTCCTTTCCAAAATCCATAGCCCCAGTCTAATCATGAAAAAATATCAGATGAATTCCAATTGAGGAGGATTCTATAAGATACCTGACCAGCACTTCTCAAAATTGTCAAAGTCATCAAAAATAAAGAAGTCTGAGTAACTGTCATAGCCAAGAGAAGCTAAAGACAATGCCAACTCAATGCAATGGGCTATCCTGGATGGCATCTTCGAACAGGAAAAGGATATTCGATAAAAAGTAAGGAAATCTGGTGGGGGTGGGAGGGATGGGGTGGCTGGGTGACAGACATTGGGGAGGGTATGTGCTATGGTGAGCGCTGTGAATTGTGTAAGACTGTTGAATCACAGACCTGTACCTCTGAAACAAATAATACATTATATGTTAAAAAAAAAAAAGAAGAAGATAGCAGGAAGGGAAAAATGAAGGGGGGACATTGGAGGGGGAGACGAACCATGAGAGACTATGGACTCTGAGAAACAAACTGAGGGTTCTAGAGGGGAGGGGGGTGGGCGGATGGGTTAGCCTGGTGATGGGTATTAGAGAGGGCACGTACTGAATGGAGCACTGGGTGTTATACGCAAGCAATGAATCATGGAACACTACATCTAAAACTAATGATGTAATGTATGGGGATTAACATAACAATAAAAAAATAAAAAAAAAATAAAATTAAATTAAAAAAATAAAAAAATAAAAATATAAAAATAAATTAATGATGTAATGTATGGTGATTAACATAACATAATAAAATTAAAAAAGTAAGGAAATCTGAATGGTATGGACTTCCAACTAATAACAATAATGTATCAGTATTAAAAAATAATGTATGAATACTGGATAACTAATTGTAACATATGTAGTACTAATATAAGACGTTAATAATAGGAAAACTAGGTGCTTCATTTATGGGAACTTTCTGTACTATCTTCATAATTTTTCTGTAAACCTAGAACTTTTCCAAAGAATAAAGTTTATTTTTAAAAACATATTAAAAACAATTATTAAAATAACTAGTATTTATGGAATCACTCCTCATTCCTGGAAAGTACTGAGTTTTTGTTATGAAAGATAACATAGTTTTCAGAAAATGATCAAAACATGAATGTAGGGTATAATGAATTGTCATAGAACAATACTACTGTAACAACTTTGGTCAAGAAATAAAACACAGCCAATTACTCAGAAGCCTCAGCATATCACTCTCCAATACGACCCTTGTCCTTTCCCCCTTGTCAGCAACCACTCTCCTAACTTCTATGATAGTTATGATACTCACTAATTCAGTCATACTCACTTTTTTGCTTTTCTGTAGAATTTTTCTGCTCATGCATGCATACTTAAATAATGTAGTTTAATTCTTTTGAATTTAAATGATCATAAATATACAACATATATTATTTTAAGACTGCTTCCTTTCACTCAATATTATGTTTGTGAGATTTATCCATGTTATTTTGAGTAGCTGCAGTTAATCTTTTATTGCTTTTTAGTATAGTATCTCAATGCATGTATATTGTACAATTTCCTTACCCGTTGCACTATGGATAGATAATGAATTGTTCCTAGGGTTTGCCTTTTGCAAACAATGCTGCTATGACTGCTCTTACATATGTATCCTGATCTTTTTTTTTTTAATATTTTATTTATTTGACAGAGAGAGACAGCGAGAGAGGGAACACAAGCAGGGGGAGTGGGAGAGGGAGAAGCAGGCTTCCTGCCAAGCAGGGAGCCCGATGCGGGGCTCGATCCCAGGACCCTGGGATCATGACCTGAGCTGAAGGCAGATGCTTAACGACTGAGCCACCCAGGCGCCCTATGTATCCTGATCTTAATATTCATCACTTTTCCAGGGATATATACTTTAAGTGGATTTGCTAGGTCTTGGGTATGCATACAGTCAACTTTACTAAAAAAAAAGAAAAAGAAAAGCCTAATTATTTTCCAAAATGATTTACCAATTTACACTCCCCAAAGAAGTGCATGAGCATTTGTATTGCTTCACATCTTTGCAACATTTCATATTGCCAAACTTTAAAAATCTTTTTCCTACCTGTTGGGCAGGCAATGATCCATCAGTCTAGTTTTACTTTGCATTTTCCTGGTTATTGATGGGGATGTTTAAAATATTGCACTTTTCATAAGTTTATTGGCCTAATGTATTTCCTTGTTTGTTAAATGCCTGTCCTAATCTTTTGTGTTTCAGTGAGGCATTTATCAGAGGAAATTCTGATTTAAAAACCTTAATTGACAACACGGAGCCTTTAAAAGGATGTGGTGATGTTAAAATCATTCCTGATGCACTTAAAAATCATTTCACTTGGACCTTGAACCCCTTTTAACATCTCACTGCCAAACCAAGCCAACAATAAATTGTAAATGCTAGAGGAAAATTAATACACTTAAATTCATTAATGTGCCTACATCAGGAAGATGAATTGCACAAAGCTCTTAGCTACAATCTCTAAAATATATTGTAAATACTTTTGAAACTCCTTCAGGTAGTGTTCTGACTTAAATTTCAGCTTGAATATCTGAAATACCACATTATTTTTCGTATAGGCTTAAATTTTCAATGGATTGCTACTGTAATACAGAAATACAGAAAGCTTAATGGCAAAATCATTTATTGAGTTTTTCTCTACTGAGAGTAAAGGTCCTGGTGGAAATTGGTTTGGTAAGTTGAACCCTGTCTTTAAGAGACAAAGGTCTACACCTAAATTAGGCATAATTTGTGGACTCTATGCAGGTGATTTGCAGAAATATCAAAGTAATTGAGTTCTTCTTACTGAAAGTAAGGTATTAATATTTTAAGATATAATGAATACTATAGCATAATTATAAATATATAGGGTTCCCATGACATATTTCTATCCTACAAAATATTGACATTAATCAAATTGTGAAGCAATTTGTAGGCTAATTTATTTTATTAAAATATATTTAATTCCTGTTATACAAAAAGTTTGCAGGAGTTCTCTATTTTGATAAAATATATAGCATGTGTATGTGTACTAGGAGTTATTAGGTTTTGTTTGTTTCTTTGGAAGGTTATTTAAAACATCCTAACATTGCTATTTGATTCTACTATTAAGTCCAGAAGTGTTATAGCAAACTGACTTAAGATACACATTTGAAAGCAACTTCAGCTTTTAACTATGACAAAGTAACTGGTACCAGACATGTCCTCTTGACAAAAAGAACTATTAAATTGGAAAAAATATATAAAGTCACTGTGTCAGAAATTGAATGAAGGCTGGATAAAACTGTGATCCTTGAAACAAGACGAATAGAAGACATGAGCCGATCACTCCACAATCACCTCATCTTTCCCCAAATCAGGAAAGTATAGTAAACAGGACTGATGATCTTAACTGATCAGAAGAAGAGATTGGTGATCCAGGCTGCTGAAACATCTGGCATTTACAAGGCTGTTACCTGAGAGATGAAACTATGCTGATGGGGGGCCCAACAGTGTGTGTGGGGATTGACTGTGAGTCCTTAGCCAAGGACTGGGCTGCATATATGCAGAGTGAGATTTCACAGGCCTACAGGGTTGCTTTTTCAGGGCTGATAACCAAACAGTAATACTAGAGGGCATACCATGCCAGAATTCACTGGTGTCCAGCCCAGGTGAAATGAAGAAACTCATCATTCAGTTGAGATTCAGAGAAATTATATCTTAAGTGAAAGGATCATGCTAGAGTAAGGATATTCCCTGGGATGAAGTTAAAAGCTAAATATAAATAAGCTCTAGTAAAGAATATCAAGCCTGAAAAGAACAAAAGTATCTACCAGTGATTTATATCACCCCCCCCCAAAAAAAAGTCAACATTTAAGGAAGACAACATAATCCAGATTCCCTATAATTTATGATCCATTATGTCCAGCATATAGCTAAAAGTTACCACAAGTAAGAAAACAGAATAAAAAATGTGAACAATATTTAAGAGAATAAGTAGTCTATGTAAATCAATACCAAATATCTAGATGTTGAAATTAGCAGACAAGGAATTTAAAGCAGCTTTTATAAATATTTTAAAGGAAAATATGATCATGATGAATGAACACTGATAGAGTATCTCAGAATAGGAATGGAAATCATCAATATGAACCAAATGGAAGTTATAAAGTTGAAAAGTATAACATTTGAAAAAAAACACTGGTAGCATTAATCATAGATTGGAAACATAAGAAATATCACTGAGCTCAACGAAAGCAATATGAATTTGAACGACAGAGAGAAAATAAGATAAAAGAAAATGAACAATGTAGGACATGTGGAACAATATCAGAAGCTATAACACAATCATAATTGGAGTTTGAGGAGAGGAAGGATGAGAGATAATAGTGCAATAAAAAATATTTAAAGAATAATGACCAAAATTTTTGAGTTTGATGAAAACACAACTGTTTTTAAAAAAACTAAACAAAATCATTTGATTTAAAATAAGGGGCATACATTTTCATTGTATGTGGCTTTCTTTTTTTTTCCCTTTAAGTTTTCATCTATTTGTGGTGAAGAAGAAAAAAAATATTAACACAGACTCATGAGGGTAACATGCTAAAGTTCAGGATATCCAAAGTTGTAAATCTGAGATAATAACTTGTGTGGATAAATCAAAATAACGATTCAACAATTAAATCTACAATGAATATATTTTCAAATTACCAAGCATCTAATTTCATTTTACAAGCTTATGCTTGCATTCTTTATAGCTGATGATCACATAATTCTTTATAAATGATATGTGATGAAGAAGTTCTGCATAATCTTAGAATATTCATCAAGAGACATATGTATCAGTGGTAAATCACTTTTGACTTATAAAATGCCAGTAGATAAAGAGCAATCTTCTACCCTTCATGTGAAAATGTGTGATCCACAGTAAACCAAGATATTGAATTAAAATTTCTCAGACCAAAATTTTTTTTAAATTAATAATAAATTACACTGTTTTATAGTTGTGTTCTTTAATAATAAGCAGTTGAAACTGACTTTAGCAGAATGGAGTTGGGGGGATGCTAATAGAATCATAGGGAAGACTGAAGGAGATCAAAGAAATGAAAAGAAGCAAAGAAGCTTCTGTCACTGTCAAACTGTGACTAATCATTCACAGTTTGAATGGTAATTTGGGAGTAACTCGGCTGAGTATTTCTGGCTCAGGGTCTCTCATGAGGTCGTTTTCAAGGTGTTGGTCACAGTTGTAATGTCTGAAGGTTAATCAGTGCTAGAAGATCCACTTCTAAGGTTGGTTTACTTACATGACTATCAAGCTGGTGATAGCTTTTAGCAGGAGCCTCAGTTCTTCAATGTGGACTCTTCCAGGTCTGCTTGAGTATCCTTACATTATGGTGGCTGATTCCTCCTAGGAAGGGAGGAAAGGAGAGGAGGGGAGGGAAGGGAAAACAAGGGGAGGGAAGAGGGAAAGAGAGAGAGAACCAGGTAAAAGCTATATCCTTTTTATGATCTAGCTTTGGGAGTTAGATAGAAATTGTAGATTCTATTTATTAGAGGTAAGCCACTAAGTTTGGCCCAAATTCATGGAGAAATGAAATTCTACCTTTTAAAGGGAGAAGTGTCAAAGGATTTCAAGACAGATTTTGAAACCATCACAACAGCCTTGTCAGGTCTGCCACTGGAATGAGTCAGCTCCAAATATTTTATTCTGGTTTTATATCACTCTGGTGAAAATTAAAGTGAAGGGAAAGTCATATTGTCATATTTTGTTCATGAACCTACTCTTTGGTGAGAGAGTGTCAAGATGTCTTGGTTTACATTTCAACTAAAAGTACACATAATAAAAATTAATAACTTCCTAAGAGGAGTTAGGGTTTTATTATTTTGATTTGTGTAATACCAGTGGTTTGGATATTAGGTATCAGCAAAACAGTAAAATTCCTCAATATATGGCATCAGGAAATTTGAAAATCACTTGTGTAAAATGAAAATTAAATGTATCAAATCCTTACATACCAAATATAGCTCCATATCATATTGCATATTCTTTGGCTAGCACAGTACTAACAACAGTGTTCACAAGATTTAAGACCTTCTGTATTGCTTTTCAATCCAATATTTCAAGTACAGTTAGATTTTTCATCTTACCCAACCATGGATTTCTACTCTTCAATAGTTTCTCTGAGCATATGGTGTAACTGCTCATTAAATTCCTTCCTCTTCCAACTGTATTTCAATTAGTGGTAACATTTTTCTGTTACAAACTCTTGAACTGAGTTCTACTACCACTAAAACAGTTCTTACTTTAGAGATGAATAAAATCTTCTTAAATTTTTTTCTGAACTGATGCTGTTAACCTCTCAGAATATGAGAAATGTTCATTGCTTTCCTTGTACACGCAACCCAGAACCAACTTCAGCTGGTCCTCTCTCCCTCTCCTCTCTTCCCCTCTCCTCAAATAAGTTTCATACAGAGATAACTCAAGGTTCTTAAAGAAATAACATTGTAATTGCTTCTCTACTGAACTCAGGAAACCATGATGCATTTTCTGTTTTTCTAAGATAGTGTTTTTCTAGCCATGCTCCTTGGAGTCCCTACGTTCCTCAGAATTCTTCAAGAGTGGGCAAAGCTGGAGTGGAAGAGGTGGGTCTGCACTCTCCAATCCCACCTTATTCTACTCCAAAAAGAACTACCTCAATTGCATCTTTCACATGCAGAATTTATAAATAAGATGTCATGAAAAGAGTAGTTTCAGCTAAAAGTAAGTTTGAAGACCACTAATCTAAGGCAGTGGCCAAAGCAAAAACAAACAAACAAAACCACTGACTGTAAGAAAAAACTAAGTGAAGGAGAGCAACCTACTCTAGAGTTGGCCTCTATGGCAAATTCTGCTTCTGAGAAAATCAGCATTCCTCTAACACAAGTTCTCAAAGGATGCTCCCCATTGCGATAGTGGATTCTGGAACACAGTGAGATTTCTGGAAAATAAATAAATGAAGTCCTTCTCTATCTCCTTGCTTTGGGTCCAACCACCTTTCTAACTTTCTCCTATCCTCATTATAGTCCCCACCATTACCACCCACACTTCTCAAAGCCTTTCAGTGGCTATATCCATCCAGCATCACTCCAAGCCTCCACTAAATCCTACTTTCTTTCCTTCTTCCTTATCAAAACTTACCTGCCCTGGGGCCCATTTCCTCACTTCTTTGTGACGTATTAGTTAACCTGGTAACCAATTTGGCCCAGAGTGATAATGGCTTAATAAATAACCATTCCTTCAATCATTTGCATAATCACTGACTAACTTACTCAACTAATATTTATCAGGCTTTGTATTCCCAGAAAAAATTTAATAATTTAAGCAATTATGTTTGGCCAGTGGAGTGACATATTCAGTTAGGGAAGCTCCATATGGCACCTCATGAATCTCTGCTGCTTCCCAAATGGAGAATTTATGAGAGTTTGTGGCCTTACAATCCTTATTTGTGTGTTGGTGGGCGTGGGAGGAAGGGGTGTTTCTAGGCAAAGTAGTCTTACTCTGACACTAACTACTTGCACAATTTTGAACAAGTTACTTCAACTGCCTAATCTGTTTCCACACCTGTAACATGAGTGACCTAGAGCCAGTTATCTTTAAACCTCTTTATAAATCTTTATTCAGTCTTGGGATTGTCATTTTCAACATGAGGTATCTTCTTTTGCTGTCTCCTTCCATAATATACCTGTCACTATAATAAGACATCTCTTCATCTACTACCCCCAAAAAGGAATAACTAATAAAAACTCAGGAATATATTCTTTTAAAGGATAGCTTTTTACAAGCAATTCCATTTATTTAAGACCTATTTATTGAGTTCCTCCTATATGCCAGGCAGTTAAGACAGACATAGCTCCTACCTACCAAAGACATATTATCTAGAAAAAGTAATAAAACAATATGTCATATATGGTTATTATACATTTATTGTTAGGAACTCATGGTAGACACTGTTTAAACAGAGATATCCTTACCTTTTTATAGCCCTCTACATATCAAAATGCTTGGCTTACAATTAGTGTGTCTTGTCTCTTATTTCATTGAGGGACTATCCCAGTTCAATATTTTCATAAATAGATAGCCAACTTAAAGAAAATGGGGTTTTTCCCCCAAAATTTTATTATAAAAATTTTTAAATGTACAAAGATGAAAGAATAATATATAGATCACCTGTAAGGGCACTTCTTGGATTCTCCACATAACAGTTCACTACATCACACTAATATTTATCCACCTCTCTATTCCTGTCTATTCAGAAGACAGAGATTTTAAAAACAATATTGTAAATGGGATTAAATTAACAAAAAAATGATAATAAACTGTTTGGGAAGATTCATAGTTTATCTTTTGCCATTGTTTATTTAAATAAGAGAAACTGGGGTATGTTTTGCTCACTACATTTTATGTTCTAGTTAAATTATAAAAAAATTAGGGCACCTGGGTGGCTCAGTCAGTTAAGCATCTACTTTCGGCTCAGGTCTTGATTCCAGGGTCCTGGGATCGATCGAGCCCCTCATCGGGCTCCCTGCTCAGCAGGGAGCCTACTTCTCCCTCTCTTTCTGCCTGCAGCTTCCCCTGCTTGTGCTCTCTCTCTGTCAAATAAATAAACAAAATCTTTTAAAAATAAATTATAAGGGTGCATGGGTGGCTCAGTCATTAAGTGTCTGCTTGTGGCTCAGGTTATGATCCCAGGGTCCTGGGATCGAGCCCCGCATTGGACTCCCTGCTCTGTGGGAAGCCTGCTTCTCCCTCTCCTACTCCCCCTTCTTGTGTTCCTCTCTCACTGTCTCTCTCTCTGTCAAAAAATAAATGAAATCTTTAAAAAAAATAATAAAAACATTTTAAAAAATTGGCACTACAGTATGAAAATATCAGTAATTTCTCCATATCTGAAGATAGATTTTCTAATTCCTTAAATGGAAGATAGAATATGTTTTTTTAAGGATAGTTTTTATAAACAACTCTGTTTATTTAAGACATATGTACTGAGCTCCTTCTGTGAACCAGGCAATGAAGACAGACACAGCTTTTACCTAACAGGAACATACTGCCTAGAAAAAGCAATACAATAAAGCTGTGTGCCATATATAATTATTATTCATTTACCATTAGGAACTCTTAGTGGATACTGTTGTGCATGGCCCAGCCCCCCTTAAGGACTATGACACTCATTTTCCCAAGTGTCAGGAGTTTTGAGGGCTAAAAGCTGACAGCTAAATCTTTCTTTGGGGCTTACCCTCAGCAGCAGAGAACTACCTTACCCAAGAATTGGCCTGTCTTGGGGGGAAGCTCATACTCTAATCTGGTCTATGTAGGAGTATAAAGAACCAGCCCTCCTGCCTCAATGGGGACCTATCTGAAGGTCATCCCAGTTTCAGAGCTCCCTATGAGTCCAGTTGAAGTCTTTATTGAGACTGAGTCAGAGCTCCACTTTATCCAAACTTATTTCTTTTTTACTCCCCCATGGGTGTTGACTCCAAGTGATTCCCTAATAAATTATCTCCAGGCAAACCTCCATCTTAGAGCCTGTGTTTCAGGCCATCTAACCTAACTGAAAACCCATTGCACTAGAATGAGTTCTTTTTCTTACTAGAATTTTCATTGTATAGCTCTTACAATGTCATAACTAATATACTGAGTGTTTCATGTACATTATAAATGTGTGTAGTCTTACACACAATGTAGAAATGTTAATTTCTACAGTAGGAACTATTATTATCTCCATTCACAGATATCTCATTGGAAGCAAAAAGATTCAGTTATACAATCAAATGGAATTTCTCTCTGGAATATAAGCGTGGCTCAAATATGCAAATCAATACATATGATATATCACACTAATAAAATGAAAGATAAAAATTTTATGATTATCTCAATAGATACAGGGAAAGCATTTGACAAAATTCAACAACCTTTTGTGATAAACACTATCAACAAATTAGGTATAGAAGGAACATAGGCCAACAAAATAAAGGTCATATGTGACCAATCGACAACTAATATACTCAACTGGGATAAGTTCCCCTCTATATCAGGAACAAGACAAGAGTGCCCACATTCAGCACTCCTAGTCAACATAGTACTGAAAGCCTAAAGACACCAAACAAGTAGGAAGTAAAATTGTCTTCCCAGTTGAAGGGATCTTATATAGAGAAAATCCTAAAGACTCCGCCAAAAACTGTTAGAACTAATAAATGAATTTAGTGAAGTTGTAAAATACAAAATCAACATAGAAAAATCAGTTGTGCTCTATACACTAATAATGAACTATCTGAAAAGAAATAAACAATCTCATTTGAAGTAGCATCAAAGATAAATACTGAGGAAGAAATTTAATAATGAGGTAAAAGGTCTGTACACTGAATATCCCAAGACAATGATGAAAGAAATTGAAAAAGACACAAATAAATGGAAAGATATCCTAAATTCATGGATTGGAAGAATTGTTAAAATATCCATACAACCCCAAATTATCTACAGATTCAATGCAATCTCTATCAAAATTCCAATTCCAATATTGCACAGAAGTACAAAAACAATCATATTAAATCATAAAGTACTCTGAAGAGCTAAAACATTCCTGAGAAAGAAAAACAAAGCTGGAAGCATCACATTTCCTGATTTTAATCCTTATTACAAAGCTATAATTATCAAAACTATATGCCAGGATGGAGTAGAGAGCCCAGAAATAAACCCACATACATATGGTCAAGGGAGCCAAGAATATTCAATGGGGAAAGGATAGTCTCTTCAATAAATGGTGTTAGGAAAATTGGATAGCTACAACCAAAAGAACGAAATTAAACTCCTACCTTATATCACACACAAAAATTAACTAGAAATGAATTAAAGACTTAAATATAAGACCCAAAGCTATAAACTCCTGGGAAAACATATGGTAAAAGCTCTTTGACTTTGATCTTGACGATGTTTTTTTGGATATGATATCAAAAGTACAAACAACAAAAAGACAAAAGTAAACAAGTAGGACTACATCTAACTAAAAAGCTTCTGCACAGGAAAAGTAGCAATCAATAAAATGAAAAGCCAACCTAAGAAATGAGAGAAAATATTTGCTAACCATCTATCTGATAAGGTGCTGATCTAAAATATGTAAGGAATTCATGTAAAAGATTAGCCAAAAAAAAAACCAAAAACTGAATAAAAAATGCATAGAGGACTTGAATAGACCTTTTTCAAAAAAAGGTGGCCAAGAGGTACATTAAAAGTTGTTCAATATCCCTAATCATAAGGGAAATACAAATCAAAACCACAATGAGATATCACCTCACACCTGTTAGAATGGCTATTATCAAAAAGACAAGAAGTAGCAAGTATTGATGAGGATGTGCAGAAAAGGTGACCCTGTGCACTGTTGGTGGAAATGTAAATTGGTACAGCCACTATGGAAACCACTATGCAGTTTCCTCAAAAATTAAAAATAGAACTATCATATGATCCAGCAATCCTAGTTCTGGGTATACATCCAAAGGAAAGGAAATTGCTATCTTAAAGTGATAACTGCCCCTCCATGTTCATTACATCATTATTCACAATCTAAGTGTGAAACAACCTAAGTGTCCATCAAAGGATGAATGGATAAAGGAAACATGATATACACATATAATGAAATATTATAAAAAAATCGTAACTTTTGTGACAACATGGATGGGCCTTGAGGACATTATGCTAAGTGAAATAAGTTAGGCAGAGAAAGAGAAATACTGAATATTCTCACTTATATGTGGAATCTAAAAAAGCCAAACTCATATAGATAGAGAATAGAAATGCCCTGGGGGTCTAAAGGTTGGGGGAAACAAACTTCCTATGATAGGATGAATAAGTTCTGGGGATCTTATATATAGCATATAATAATATAGTAAACAATATTGCATTATGTATATAAAGTTACTAAGAATATAGATTTTAAATGTTATTACCACAAAAAAATTGGCAATTATGTGAGGTGATGGATGTGTTAACTAACATTGCGCTAATCATTTTGCAATAATAGGTATAGCAAATCATTACATTGGACCTTAAACTTACATATGTTTTATCTCAATTATAGCTCAATAATGCTGGAGAGAGAAAAAATTATGAAGTCAACCTAACAATCTCTGTATCATCCTATACGTTATTACCCTCCAGATTTATTCAGGGATTAACTGTACATTATTATACTTGTCAAACTGGAGATGACTTCAAGATCAAAGGCATGAAGAAGGATGGTTGCTCCCCCCATGATGATTTCACAGCTTCACCTATGAAATGTTGAAATGTTGAAAATGTTGCAGATGGAAGCAGCAGAGAACAATTCTAGCTAGCCTATGTAAAGGAAAGCTATTTTGCCATTTAGTGACAGTTGCATTATTTAAATATGAATGCAAGTAAACAGTGGAGAGAAGGAAAGGAAAAGAGCTAATAGAGGGAAATGAAGGTGAATCAAAAAGAAAGTTAAGACAATGTCTGATTTAAATAGTATATTTCAAGTCAGGGCTCCAGAACAAAATGTCAAGAAGCTTTGGGGGCAGTCAGGATACAGTAAATGATGTAAGTAATAAAATGAAGATGACATAATTTTACCAAACCAGATTTCCACGGAGTAACAGAAGTCCTTTGAATTATAATGCTCTATATTTAATGATGCTCCTTGGCATATGGGAAAAATCAATATTCATTTATTCCTTTCAAAAAATGCTCAAAGAGCAATTCCTAGAACTACTTACTAGGTGGGGCAGGTAAGATAAGGGGAAGGGAACTAGCTATTTTAGAGCTTTAAAGTGTTCCAGGCTTTGTACTAGACCTATCCTATGCCATCTGTTATTTCATTTTTCCCTCGTGAGATGATAAGATCAGTATGAACATACATTTCCGTCTTTAGCAGCTTTCAAAATACTTGGTGGGTGGGGATCAGGTCTGAGAAGGCTAAAAATGTGTTAGCAACAACGAATGCATATAAAGTACTTCTATTTGTTAGGTGTTTACGATCTTTTTTACATTTTAATTCATTTAATCCTCAAAACAAATCTATGGATGGATAACTATTATGGTCATCCTAAATCAAAAGAGGTGAAGTAACTTGCCAGATGTCACACTGCCTGAAATTG
This sequence comes from Phoca vitulina, assembly GCF_004348235.1. Classification (NCBI taxonomy): domain Eukaryota; kingdom Metazoa; phylum Chordata; class Mammalia; order Carnivora; family Phocidae; genus Phoca; species Phoca vitulina. Next base: position 34,765,949 of record NW_022589713.1, on the reverse strand, counting down.
TTGAGCCAGGATTTTAATGTAGGCAATCTGGATCCAGAGGGTGAGCCCTTAGCCATGACTCTTTACTGCCCCTTTTTTTTTCCCCCAGGAACAAATGTAATTCATCAGTGAAAGCGCTGTTACCATAGGGGTATGAGGGACTGTTGCCTTTGAAATAGCAGCAGCGGCCACAGAAATATTTAGGGAGCACTTACTATGTGTCAAGTCTTGTGTGAAGCACTCTACATGATTTTTGCCATTTAATAGAGCTCCAGGTTTTTTTTTTTTTTTTTTTTTTAAAGTTTAAGGAAATGAACGTACCTGACAAGAAGTGCCGCAGAGCAACATAGTTGAAGAAATTAGCATGGTCTAAAGTGAAGGTGGTGGTAGGGAGTGGTCTTTATAGCTAAGGTGGAATTTATTCTCAATTCAAAGAAGACGAATAGGATTCATTAAGCACTGTATGCCAGACCCTTTACTGGGCTACTTTATAAGCATGATCTCATTCAACATTAATCATTATGATTTCCATCTTATATATGAGAAATTTGAGGGCCAGCCAAATTAGGTAACTTGTCCAAGGTCCAAAGGCTGGGGGTGGAGTCAGGATCAGGTCTGATCTTTGACTCGAAGCTTTCAGGATTCTGCGGCTCGTAAGATTTAGATTGGTTGAAAAATGACAGAAAAGTCCTAGAAGGGGGCTCAGGGATAGAAATAGACACAATGTGACCAGGTGAGAGTACATGGGACATTTAATCAAAGCAAACTGTTAATGTAAATCCATAAAGGGAAGTATACATATGATGGTAAACTGAGGTAGTTGGTGGCTGGCTAGGTTTTAGAGTTTAAATATTTTATTCCAGATCTTATAGAGCCTCTGAAATTCTTGAGTAGGAGTATAGCATGACGAATATAGTATTTTGGAAAGATACAAGGAAGGAAATAAGAATCTGAAAAATGTTTATGTTTAACCATTTTAATGACAATATTAAGCTAGCCCATTATATAACTTTTTTGTTATGCATATCTAAATAGTCTGCCACCTTTAAACACCATGTACTTATTTCAGTTCCCTTCTCAAAAGAGGGAAACAACATAATGTCCATCTCACAGTCACATTCAGGCTTTTGACATTGACAGCACCATTTCCTTCCTTTTCATTCCACCACCTCTTAAACTGGACAGGCATATCTGAGAGTCTTTAACTGGAGTCAAGAGCCTTAAAACTTATTTTGAAACATACCTTTAATTATCATTGTGTGTGTGTGCATGTGTGTGTGGTAGGTTTGTGTGCTCTTTTTATTTACAGAAGCTTAAGAAGTTCTGATTAATCCTTTTTTTTTTTTTTTTAACTTTGGTATTTGCCTCTGGATCCCTGAGCCTAATTACTAAAACTTAATTACCTATCATTTTGGCAATATATAAAAGCTGCAGGCTCTCAGTAGCCGCATTCTGCTGAACGCGTCAGCACAGAGTTAGAGCAGATCGAAATGCTGTGGCAGGTTGCTGAGAATGCCAAGGCAGTGCCCCTTATCCAGACCACCCCCAGCTCTCTCGTTGTGTGTGAGTTAGCACGGGGCACATGTAGAGACACAGGACTAAAATCTTGCATTTCATCACCACGAAGATACCTTTACTGGCAAGATGGGGCAGGACTGAGCCAGGAAAGATAGGTGGTGAGGAAAGGGTAGAAGGCCCTGGTAAGAGACGGCTCCTTGTTTCCATCACATATATGAAAGAGTTTCGGCAGCTGCCAAGGAGTGAGGTTAAGCCACCAATTCTTTTATTCTCAAAACATGCTGGGCATTTTAGCCTTTATTTTCAAAGTGGGAACCCTCTTTTGCTGTTATTGATAGGCATCTCCCTTACCAATAACTTGCCTATACCTCTTATAGGCACGTCTCTTGTGCGGCATCTTCCATCCAGCAGCTGTGGTTGCCCACTCCCTCTCTTAAGATAAGGCCTTCTGAATCTCATCTCAGGGCCCTATCAGGGGATGATGGACCAGGCTTGGACTAGTTCTTTCCCTCTAGGATCAAGCAAATAGACGTGTTCTGTAGATAAGACTGACTCTGGGAAAGATAGCTATGGCTGGCCCCATTACACATTTTTTAAAGTCAAATTATGCAAATGCAATTTGAAGAGGTGTCCAAATGTGCAAACAGCATGCAATGTGTGGTATACATATATGAGACCCCTTAAATGAAAGATACAAAGAGGTCTGTTACCTGATATAACACTTTTTTCCTCATTCAGACTAATCTAAAATATGGACAAATCCCATGATGCCAAGTCATATGGCAGCATTTTGAGAGTGGGAAAAAGAGCCCTGGTGGATTTGTCAGTTCTGTGCCCTCCATTTATTTGAAGTGTATAAGGTAATCTACAAGTGCCCTTGTGTGTTGTTCTAGCACAAGGGTATAAATAGTATTTGGAACTCTACCTCTATCAAGTGACTAGATGTAAAAAACAGTAGCATCCCCTCTTTGGATGAAGGTAGTGCTGTTAAAACATCTAATGAACACCTAGGAGATGATGAGTGCACAGTGATTGGCTTGAATGAAATTGATGTAATATATTCCCACAGGCACACTTGTGAAACGACTTCTTTAACGGCCACGTGTGCAGAAGAAAACTGAATTTCCATCCCTTCCTCCCCCTACACTTACCTCCAAAAGAAGAAAATCTTACAAACTTCTTGTCACTTTGAAATCCCTAGTGCAAGAGAACTGCAATAAAAGAAAATATGAGCAGTTGGTTCATTAGTCTCCAATACTTCCTAAGCTATAGGCACATGTACAAAATGATGCAATTATTACAAACTTTTCTATCACCCCTGAGAGAGCAGGGACCTGTGAAAATGTAATCACCATGATTAATAATGAATTATTTAAATAAAATACTATCACCTGGGACTTCATCCTGGATTGTATCCTTTAAATCAATTGTGTTAAGTGAGATATTAAGAGAAAAAAATCATTCTTTTGGTAGATTTCCCATTTCCAAATTTGTTTTAATTTAATTTAGAAATACGCAGATGTTATTACAACTGTTCTTTAGTCTTTGTTAAAATCTCTGAATAACACAGATGCTGTCCTCTGAGGTAAGTCAGAGACATTGGAGAAGAGGCTCACCAGTTACCTGCTGTCAGCAATTTAAAAAAAGCTACCAAAAGATGGCGCTGTAACTCAGACAGCACTGATTGCTCTAGAAATTTACTGACAAATGAGATTATTTACTCAGCAGCCTCTTGCTAGAGTACTGTTATTTTACTTGAGTCCTGACGGGGCTGCTTTTATATAAAGGATAGAGAATGTTGGTGTGAGAGTCACACACACATGGGCTACAACACCATCTATATTTTGTTCTTGGCTGACTTCAGCCACGCAAGTTAATTGGGAGTCAGGCTCTTAGGGAAACTACTAAGAGACTGATTCTTCTACAGAAAATGACTACAAACTATGAACAAAATTGAAATCAATTCCTTCATCCTCTGGAAAGTAAAAAAAAAAAAATTAAAGTATATTTTGTATGGGAAATGAAACTTGGAAGAAGTGACTGGCATGAGATAAATTTTCCCATTTGTTATATCTTTTGCTTGTTGGCAGACAAGAAATAAGATATGGCAAGGGGCAGCTAAAATTCTAGCAGGAAATCTGTCATTTTTCTGTCCCAAAGAATCAAACAGTCAGGGACAACATCAGCCATTTGAAAGCAAAGACAAAATCCTAGAAAAGAGAATGCCAGAGAAAAGAACCTTCAAATTCTGAACATATACTATGTCCAAGTCTTTCGGCTATACTTAAATTATGTATTTGTGAGAGAATCTCAATGCAAATTGTAGTTAATGTTACAGGAATTGAACTTAGATTTGATCTGCTATTAACCAGATATAAGACAGAGTTTTCAGTTTGAGTCTAATCAAGTTGATTTCTTTTTTTTTTTTTTTTAAGTTTATTTATTTAAGTAATCTCTACACTCAACATGGGGCTTGAACTCATGACCCTGAGCTCAAGAGTTGCATGATCCTCTGACTGAGCCAGCCAGGTGCCTCTAACCAAGTTGATTTCTAAAACAAAAATATCAATACTCTTTGGAAGAATATAAAAAAATTTAGAGTCTTTCTAACATAATATTCACAATGTTAAGGATAGAATCCAAAACAATAAAAATATACAAAACCAAGAAAATATAACTCATTCTCAAGAGAAAATATGATCAAAAGAGGAAAACTCCAACATAACTCAAACGTTACAATTACTAAGTAATGAGTTCAAAACCTTTATAATAGATATAAGTAAAGAAAAGATACAAGGGAAAATATCATAATGATTAAAAAGATAGGACATTTAGCATAGAAAAAGAAAATTTATCCAAAAAATCAAACAAAAATTCTAGAAGTGAAAAATAGAGTATTTAAAAGAGAAAACTCGGGGCGCCTGGGTGGCTCAGTTGGTTAAGCGACTGCCTTCGGCTCAGGTCATGATCCTGGAGTCCCTGGATCGAGTCCCGCATCGGGCTCCCTGCTTGGCAGGGAGCCTGCTTCTCCCTCTGACCCTCCCCCCTCTCATGTGCTCTCTCTCTCTCTCTCATTCTCTCTGTCTCAAATGAATAAATAAATTCTTAAAAAAAAAAAAATAAAAAAAAAATAAAAGAGAAAACTCATTAGTAAAATTGAAATGATTTAATAACAGAATTGAAATGACTGAGGAAAGAGTCAATGAACTTGCATTTTGCTCTTCAAGATATACTAATAAGAAAATTGAAAGACAAGCCATAGAATGGAAAATAGCACATAGTCTATAATATCATAATTATTACATATATGCAATTTGACAAAAGTTTTCTATTCTGAATATATGAAGAGCTAAAATGGGCAAAAGATTTCAATGGAAACTTTATAGGAAAAGACATACAAAAGGCTACTAAGCACATAAAATAGTGCTCTGCAGAATTAATCATGAAGAAATTGTTAATTAAAGCCACAGTAAGATATACAACCTTAAAAGATGGATAATACCAAGTGTTGGCAAATGCTGAAGCAACTAGAGCTCTCATATGTTGCTAGTGAGAATGCAAAATGATGCACACTTTTTAGAAAGTTGCGCAGTTCCTTCTAAAGTTAAACATGAATCTACACTATCCCACTGTACATTGTACGTTGTGCATTCTATAGCTATTCTATACCCAGCTATTCATCAAAAATAAATAAAAACCTATTACCACACAAAACTCATATGCAAATGTTCATGATGTATCTATTCACAATAACCAAAATCTAGAAAGGACCTAGATATCCATCAATAGGTCAATGGAGAAACAAATGCCAAATGCAGTAAACATGTATGATGGAATACAGTCAGTATTAAAAGAAATGGACTCTTTTTTGCCCAACAATATGTATGAAAATCAAAATTATTATACTGACAGAAAAAGGCCAGTTTACAAGAGTGCATACTCTATGATTCCATTATATACAATTCTGGAAAATGAAAACAAATCTACATAGACAAAAATACTAGTGGTTGCCCAGAATTGGGAAGAGAGGAGAGATGGTCAGCAAAGAGGTACAAGGACATTTTTTTTAAGTGATGATAAAATTCTGTATTTTTATTATGGCAGTAGTTTTAAGACATCTTTAAAATTTAGTAGTTTTATGTACATCTTTAAATTTTACCTAATTGTACACTTTATTTTTTTTAAAAAGATTTTATTTATTTATTTGACAGACACAGCGAGAGAGGGAACACAAGCAGGGGGAGTGGGAGAGGGAGAAGCAGGCTTCCCGCCAAGCAGGGAGCCCGATGGAGGGCTCCGTCCCAGAACCCTGGGACCATGACCTGAGCTGAAGGCAGATGCTTAACGACTGAGCCACCCAGGTGCCCCTAATTGTACATTTTAAATGGATACAGTCTATTCTATGTGATTATTCCCTAAAAATGTTGATAAAAAAGACAAAAGACAAGCTAGGAAATATTTATCACAATATAGCACAATGTTCTTTTTCTTATTTTTTTAAGTTTCTACAAGTGAATAAGGAAAAATAAGTGACTCAAAAAGGAAATTAGCAAAATATATGTATAATGGTTTATAGAAAATATAATACAAATGGCATTTTTAAAAATGTCCTTTTTCACTCAGATTTTTAAAATGCAAATGAAAACAATGACATACAACATTACATCCACTAAATTGGCAAAATTAAAGGTTGATGACGGTCCAGAAAGTGTGAGAACCAATCTCACACACATCATAAATCAGTGCAGGTTTTCTGAATAACAAATTGGCAGTAGCTGTACAAACTGAAAATGAACATATCCTTTAACCCAGCAATTCTACAGCTAGGAATATACTTCTAAGATTTTACCATTATACATTTACAAAGATGTTAATTGAAGAGTTTATAACGCCACATATTTGAAACAACATAAATGTGAGTCAGTAAGAGATTAGTTATATAAAGTATGACACATAAGTGATGCAATCCTATTTAACCACATTTTTAAAAATGTGGTTCATTCATACATATTAAAATTAATAGATTACTAAACTATGTTATTAAGTAAAAAACAAAAACAAGGCCCACAAAATGCATATAGTATGATATAATTTGAGTAAATTAGAAGAGATTATATGGGGGAGTGTGTGTGTGAGTGGACTTACATGCATACAAATATATTGTGTGAATAGGAAAATCTTCTAGACACACTTACACAAACTGTCCATTGTGGATACTTTGCAATAGTGGTACTGAAAATAAGAGAGGGGTTCTGGTTTAAGAAATTGACCTATATTCCAAGTCACAAAGTTTTACTCCAAAATTGTCTTCAAACGATTTAAATACTTTTTAGTTTTCCTTTTAAGTCTTTAACCCATATGTAATTTATTATTGTATATGCTAGCAAGTAGGGATTCAGTTTTATATGCATAGCTATATTCAGGAATATTATATTTTTGTCATTCAAAATCTTTACTGAATTTTAATTTTTAAAATATTTCTTGAATCTCTTTTTTTAATTTCTAGAAGCTCTTTTTTGTGTTTTAACTTTGAAAGACCATTTTATTCTTCCTTTATGGATATACTGCCTTATTAAATCTTCGTTGAGAATACTAATTAACATTATAAAAATGTTTTCTGGGGTCAGATTGTCAGTCTTTGTTCTGATCCAGGCTTTCCTCAAATTTTCCATGGCCTTGGCCATCCAATCATAGGTGTAAATGATGGAAGCTTGGCTGTTAGCTGTGGGGATTTGGGTGGAGCTTGTCAATGGCAGGCTTCTCAGAGGGAGCAGGTAGGGAGGCATCTATTATGACTCTGGTGCCTATTCCATATGCCAGAGTGGGAAGAGTTTTCATCTAAGGTACTTTCACCCATTCACATTGCGTATGTCTAGGGTTTATTCTGATTTTTTTAAAAGAGAGTATTCTCCTGATCTTTTGGCCTGGGAATAATTGCTCAGGGGCCTATGTTCCACCTCTGCAGGTTGTAGAGGGCGGTGGGAGTTGCCTGTTCAGACTTTTCATTATTTCCCTTCATTTTAGCTACATACTTCACTTCTGCTCTATGTACTGAATCTTCCTTGGGATTCTGCTGGGAAGATTGTCCTTTTCACCATTTTGGAGCTCCTCAGTGTGCATTCAAGGTGGTGGCTTCCTCCACTTAGTTTCACTTGTCATCACTCCTGACTCATTTTTCAATTACAGTAATGAACAGATGTTTTTATCCACTATAGCACTCCTTTCATTCTCTTCACTCTTGCGAGTTTTATACCTTTACTGTGACTTTAGTGTGAAGGGGTGTAAGGTAAATGCACTTTCTCAATTAATCATCTTTACCTGGAAGCCGAAGAACTGATTTTTGAGCAAAGGAAAGTTGGCTGTCATCTTAGGTAGGATCATTATATGGTGGTGAGAAGAACTGAGAAGGAAATATTGAAAAGGTTTTTTGAAAGAAGGGACTGGAGCAAGAATGAAACTGCCACTGCATTGGGAATGTTGCTGGAAACCCATGGAGAGACAGTTTGTATTGATGAGAGTAGAACCCAAATTTTTAAGTGAATGATTAATAATGTCCACCCATGAATGGCAACTTTAAGCTATTACCTTTGTCCCTAAATATCAGCCAACACTCTTTATCAAGAACCTTACTTCTGACATTTCTCTTTGAATCATTTCCAGGCATTGCCTCTACCTTTCTTTAGACCTCTGGATATTGATCTTAAGATTGTTTTCCTATTTTTATTTTTGCACAGTATATAGAAAAATGCACCTTATTTCCAGGTTCTATTTTGTCTACTGCTACAATAAGGTAAGCCTATTTGACCCAGCTCAGGACCCAGCTATCTTTACCTTCCCGTTAGAATCCCCATCACACACAAGTTAACTGGGATGGTGCTCTTATCCATCTTGTTCCAGCCCCATGAGAGAGAACAGAGGAAAGAGTGAGGCAGTGGAGAAAGAGTGATTATAGGGGTAAATATATCAGAGTAATAATGTGATTATAATCTCCTTAAGGGCCTTATGAGGGTCTTGTATTTCTTCATACCCCTAAGAACTTAGCAAACACAATAAACCAATTAAGCAGAATTCAATTGAGTGGAGCATTTTCTAACTCTGTAGTACTTAAAGCACCTAAATAATCCTCTTAGCACACCTATAAGGCAGGCAATTATAAATGCTCCTCATCCTAGTAACTAAAAAAGGCAGAACACACACGCTCTCTTATTTACTGAGGTTTCCTTATATGTCCTGTTCCTGGTTTTAGCCAACAGTGTTAAATAACTATCACTTCATTTTTACTCACTTCTTTCACAGGTATTTATGGAGTACCCATCATACGCCAATCTTCGCTCTAGGCACTGAGAATACAGCAGTGACTAAAACTGACAAATCCTTGCTCTTCTAGGAATAACATTGTATTTGGATATAGGTGATCCACATGATACCCAAATGGCAAGTTTTTTTTTTTTTTTAAGTCAAATTATTTAAATTCTTCTACTCTGGAGAAAAAAAGATTCATTGATCTCTGGGCTGAGAAGAATCTGGAAAACCATACATGCCTCTAGAGAGAAGAATCTATAGAGAAGAATCTATAAAACCATACTCATGATCACAAGCTGTGGTGTTTTCCATGCAAAGCTGCCATGGCTGGTGACTTGGGCCAAGCAGAAACACCAAGTCTGCTAATGCTTGAGCCAAGCAGAGACACCAGGTCAACAACCCCAGAGAAAGGCAAATGCTGAGCTAGTTAACCATGTCCACAGGCTCCGTCCTTCAGGCTGCTCATGGCGTTTAGTAGCGAATCAACCATTCATACACCTTTTGTGGATCTACCTGCTAGAATACAGAGACAGTCATGATTGACGTGGAGTGTTGCTCAGTTCTCAACATGGCGCAATATGTAACCTAATCTTGAAGTACAGTGATTCAAAGTCACTGTAAGACCACGAAACAGCCAAAATTTTTCTTCTGTCTTACTAAAGGTTACTTGATTTTTGTTTCTTCCTTGCAACCTTACAAAGATTATCAATGATTCTGTAAAACATCTACTATGTTAGACAAATTAAATCAGAATTGCTGAAGAGCCTTCTTATGATGCATATCTTACACATTTCCTCCTTCTCAGAAATGTCCAGATTTAAAGAGAACCAATTATATATAACCAGAAATACTTTTAAAAGAATCTCATATTTTTCCTCCACATCCTTTTAATTTGTGCCAGTCATAATGTAGCCTAAAACAATTAACTCATAAAATATAGTCACTCTACAAACTATACCAATAACTTTTATTTTTATATTTATTGTGTTTACTTTCAAAAAATGAAACCATAAATCAAAAATAATAGTTACCTTACTAAAACCAAATGTTACCCTGTTCATTTGGCTCCCAATCATGGCAGAAATAAATAAGGAGACAGGAGGAAAAATGAATCAGATCTATACAGTGTGATGCACTTTTTCCATTTGTCTTATCCCGTCAACTCATACCCTGCAAAAGTGTTGCTATTAAATTGTATGGAGGAATATCTGTCAAATAATCTTGGAGGAACTACAAACAAATTTAATCAACTGAGAACAAGGGTGACTAATAAACTCCAATGAGAATTAAGAAGCTGTTCAAGAAACAGAATAAACATTGATGTATTGCTTGAGAATATGACTATTGCTTTCCTGAAAAGTCTATTCATATCATGCTCTTTAGATGTCTGGATTTTGGCAGCAGCTCCCAGAAACCAAGTGGAGGTAATCACATAAGCAGAATGTAGTAATTCCATCACCCACGGTGGAGGGGCAGTCAGGACTTGAGGACTGGTGTTACATGCAGAGCAGACAAAAGAACAAGAAACAGAAGAGAATGAAAGCTGTTGAGGACATGTTCTCTCATTTCTCTTTGCTTGCTGGTTCACAACCATCTGTTTCCTGTCTATAGGGAATGAATAGTGCAATTAGAGTGGGAATTAGGTGGCTAAAGGGAATAGCTTGTGTGCTCTAGTGTGTTATAGTTAGAATAAGCTTTCTGCTGTCTTAGATGCTGAAGGGTGGGATTCTCTCCAATCATACCATATTCAGAAGCACTGAATCATATCTTTAGAAAATTGGACAGGTCTGTATGAGGTTCATACATACAAAAGAGACCTTGACCTGGTGCACGCTTGAGGGAAGACCACCTGATGGAATGGGATTCCCCAAACATGCCAGATTGACAACATAGACAATGGGGTCACTGAAAGAAAATCCAGTAAAATGAAGAAAAACTCTGACAGAGTGGACCGATTTAAGGGTCAAGACAAAATTTACAAGGAGGCAGCGATTTCAAGTATGATGTAAGACTGTGACTCCCACCCTACCATCTCTCTTCCTCTTGGTATAGGAGTATACTCTGGGCAGGAGAAAAATGAGGCATAGAGCATCCTTCCTTAAACTCTAGGGAACATAAGAATCAACTGGAGTTTTTGTTAAAATGTAGGTTCTTATTCAATAGGCTGGGATAGGGTGGAGAGAAGCTGAGATTCAGCATTTTAAACAACTCCCAGGTGCTGATATATGGACTCGGAATAGTAAGGATAAGAAACTTGTTGTGTCACTTAGGATAATAGCTTGTAATGTGTGAAAAGGCTGCTCATAAAGAGCAGAGGGACCTTCCTTGGTCTGGAGGGCATAGAAGACTGATAGCCCAACAGTGTTCACTAATGCACAGGATGATTGCCCTGCCAAGGGTAGTTCACTGAAGGTTTGTAGAAAGCAAAATGGTTATGACCTCAAGACTTAGTATGAGACTGACCTGAGTTAGAGTCCTGAATCTACCGTCTTCTTAGCTATGTAATCCCAGGCAAGCTGTTCAACATCTCTGAGACTATTTGCTCATCCGTAAAATGTGGACAATAACTACCTACTTTCAATGGATGTTGGGAGGATTTAATGAGACAATGTAAATATAGTCCAGTATCTACTTAGTGTGCAGGAAATTTAGATGTTGGTACTTATCTTTTGACTCTCAGCTCCATTCCCAACTTTTCAGCTTCAAAGCAGTATTACCCAGACTGCCTTGCCAGCTAGCTTGTGATTAGCCTCTACTAACCATTGGGAGATATTGGTGGAAGAATAAAAGGCTGGAGAAAGGACGAGCCATTCTTCCTTCCTTTGCTTCTGTCTTTGGAAGTGGCAGCAGCAGAATCCCCAAAGCCTCAGAAACATGGGCTCATTGATTCTGATTGCAGCAGCTGTAACATGGCAAGCAACTGTAGGGGACTGCCAGGTGCTACATGTGTGGCATGTCTATGGCAGCTGTAGGAGCAGATATAACAACCATGGACTCCAGAAGTTTCAGCAGCAATTCTAACAGCATCAGCAAGACTGGGCTCCAGGGCTCCTGCAGAGTCAGCAGAGTGCAAACTCCTGGCTTCCTGCAGAGCAACAGTGGTGGTGGTTTTGATATGGTATCAATGACACTCTGGCACCCTTAGCTATGGTACTAATGACACTCTGGCACCCTTAGCAGCACAACCCATGTGGATTCCATGAAACAGTACTGACCTATTGTCCCTCCAGCTCTAGAGGCATACTAATCTAGATATTTGTACCTCTGAGGTACTCTTCTCTGAATAACATCTCGCCCTTTCCCTCTTTGATTTCTGGTCCTTCCAACACTTTTATATATAATTCCCTTTGTTAAATTCCTTCTGTTTGAAATAACTAAAATGGCTTCCATCTTCCTGACTAGACTGACAGCTATCACTATCATTATTATTGACAGTAACAATTTTGGGGGGCTGGGAGTGAGGTGAGCAAGGGGAGTAGGAGTGGCTACTGACTCTTTGTCAATAGGAGGTGTACACCTGAAAACACATTCTTGTTTCCTCTTCAGTGACCCTCCCTTTAAAAACACAAATATTTAGATATCATAATTCCAGGACATCTGATTTTAATGGTAGATATTTGAAATCATACACATGATGTCAGATTTAAATTAATAGAAAGATTGACAGAGTTGAGAAAGTGTCTCATAAATTAATAAAAGAATGATTTTAAAAAGTTTAAAATAAAGGGAATTTTAGAACTAGTCAGGAGTTCAAACATACAAATAATGAGAGTTTCAGGGAGAGAAAACAAGAAAAAAAGGGAGGAAATTATAAAGAAATAATAATTGGCAGATCTGAAGGGTAAGAGTTACTAGTTTATAAGAGTTCCTTGAGAGCCCAGATCAATGAATGAAGAAACAATCATATAAACAACATCAAAGCATATCATCATTAAACTGTAGGAAATCCAGTTAAAGATTCTGAAATCTTGCATAAAGAGAACAAATCATATACAAAAGTGAAATTATAATGATACTGAACTTCTCAAGAACAATACTGGAAGCTGGAAAACAATGGAATAATACATTGAATGGTTGAAAAGATAATAATTTTGGAAATTATTATAATTTTATATAACTATTATATATAACATAATTTTTATCACTTCATGCAGATAGCTAAATTATAAGCCCAGCATGTGGCTATTTTTTTGACACACAAGATCTCAAAAATTATTCTTTCTATTGATTCTTTCTAGAAAGCTACTAGAGGTTGTACTCCAATAAATCAAGAAAGTAAAACAAGAGAAAGAAACGTGGGATCTAGGGGAAATGTATTATCTTAGTTTGTATTGTCCAGAAGCTGACTCTGAGACAGGGATTAAGTGCTGGTAGGGGAATGAAGGAAGTGAGACAGGAAAGAAAAGGTAACTAATATGGGGCATGTTATCAAACAAGGTGCCATTGTGGGCCACCAGAACTTGATCCTCCTGGAGAAATTCTGAGACACAATGTGAATCACATGACCCAGAGTTATCCCACTTGAGGAATAAGGAAGATAGGTTTATACCCATCTTGTCAGGTATTTGTTTATAGCTATTTCCAAGGGATGCTAATTTCTATGCACTTCCAATGTGCTTATGTGAGTGGGCAAGGCAGGCCCCAGAGGACAAAGTCTTCAGGAAAAGAAATACAGGTGCTAGCAGCTAGAAGTTGGATGGATATGTACTTAAGGGGCACCAGCAGTGACAGATACCACTTCAAAGCACATTCTATTGCTGAGAACGAGCCATATGGACTCACCTGGATGCAAAGGAGACTGGGATATGTAGCCCCTGGCTGGGTAGTCACTTTCCCCTGACAATTTTACATCATGAGCAATAGGCGGTAAGGAAAATGTAAATCATTGGTGAACATCTACCTTCTGCCACTTGTGATTTCTGTTTTTACCTCCTGAGAGCCACTAACAAGAACAAGTGCCACTGGGAGGTTTGTGATGTCTTCCTTGCTATTAGTTTTTCCCTTCTAAATTGATTCTGTTTCATTAGAAGATATAACTAATGACATAGCACTTATCACCCCAAGTTCTAGGTAGCTCCAAGAATAGTGTATATGAATCTCATAAACCCATTCAATCCAACAAATATTTATTGAGTCCCTTCTATGCTGTAGACCTTGCAAATTATAAATAGAACACTCTGTCACCTTCTAAATTCTAAATGCTGGGAACTAATAATGGCAAGTGGTGTCTGACATTGTGCCATACTATATTTAGCTTCATGTGTCTCAGGACATTTGGTCTGACATAGGTGATAACTAATGATCAAAACAATAGCTCAATTTTCAGCAAAGCATCTAAAATCTCCTATGTAGGAAATCTACTCATCTGCCAATACCTGGATCAGGTGCCATCTCTTGGCTGAACCTGCTCCCAGAAATTCCAGTTGCAATGACTAACTCCTTTCTGAGTGTCCCCACCATATTCTATAGAGAACTATAGAAAAGGAATACTGGATTGTATGTTAGTGATAATTTTGCCTCAAAATATTCCCCAGAAATATATGAGCTCCTCCAGGACACAAACTTAACAGTTCTTCACTGTATCCTAAGCACCTAGCATAAAGTGTACATAAAGCGTGCTTTCATGTGGATTATGAATGGCTGAAATAGGATTCACCAGGTCCTTCAATTTTTATAACATCTGGAATCAACCAGTGGCTATTGCTAACAATTTACCTAGATGTCACTGCTGGACATCTTCTTAGAAAGTATTGTATTTTTATTTTTTTAAAAGATTTTATTTATTTGACAGAGAGAGACACAGCGAGAGAAGGAACACAAGCAAGGGGAGTGGGAGAGGGAGAGGGAGAAGCAGACTTCCCGCGGAGCAGGGAGCCCGATGCAGGGCTCGATCCCAGGACCCTGGGACCATGACCTGAGCCAAAGGCAGACACTTAACGACTGAGCCACCCAGGCGCCCTGAAAGTATTGTATTTTTAAAGGTCGTTTGTAGGTATCTGTAAAGAATCCCCCTTGTAAGCCATTTTACTTAGTTGCTATCACCATTCATGTATAGATGTTCGATAATAATTGATAATAAATGGTAGATGATGGATAATAATGATGACGATGATATGGAGTACTTTTGGTTTAGCAAACTAGTAGGTGTGCACAGAAAAATCACTCCATAAAAGTTAGTGATGTACTGGAAAAAGCATAGGATCTCACGCTGGAGATTCTGGGTCCTTACTCATCTCTACCCCTCTGTGCTTATTTGACCGTTGCAAGCCATTAAACTCTCTCCAGCTCTGTTTCCTCTTCCATAGAATGGGGAAGATAACTGTTTATACAGTGGTGGTAAGAATCGCAACACTGTAACTATTTTTAATTATGCAAAAACTGCTCAAATGTATTTAGCTCCTGTGCTAAGAGTTAAAACAAGAAATATATGACAAGATCTCTCTTAACCAGCTTCTAGTTCTGTTATAAATCAACACAAGAAAGACAAATAGTCCTTTAGGGAAATCTTCAAAGGGTATGAGCAATCAGATTATAGAAAAGATATATAAATGGCCAAAGCCATATGAAAAAGGTACCCAATCTCACTCAAAATTGTAAAAATGCAAATCTAAACAATTAAATCTATTTTTCACCAAATAGATTGGAAAAGTATTAACAATTTTATAATACCTAAGTGTCCAAGAAGATGTGAAGAAGGAGCCATGCCAAACAATAGTGAAAGAAACAAATAATGTAAAGGAAAAGTCAGCATAGCTATAAAGTACCAGAGTTTTTAAAATCATGTACCTTTGATCCACAATTCTACTGCTGCATTTTATCTTATGGAGATACTCAGAAAAGAAGACATATGTACAGGTTTATTCATAATATCATTAATAATAAATGCTGCTAGCAATTTAAATGCTTATCAACAAGGGATAGCTTAAATAATGGTTCTTGCAAATAGTAAACTATGTTCTCCTTAGACATTTAAAACAACTAATTATCTCCGCCTGTGTGATAGGTTTGTGGTAATACTAACTGCTGACACTGATCCTAGAATTTCAGTGTCTTAACACAATGAAATTGATTTCTTGCTCATGTTACAGTCCAATGAGAGTGCCCTAGTCAGGAGCAGAGAAGGGGTCAAGGAGATACGCTCTTTGCAATCCTTCACACATCCAGGCTGATGGAGGCTCTGCCATCAATACCTGGTTTCCAAGGTCATTAACATCCAGCTGGCACATAGGAAATGAGGAGAGGCTGATGCATGGATATTTTTAGGGACTGGACACAGAAGTGGCACACATCACTTCAACTCGCATTCCACTGGCTAGAACTCACTCAACTGGCCACTCAACTCCTAGGAGGTATTGGAAATGTAGTCTGGCTATGAACCCAGGAAGGAGAGGAAATGGGTTTGATGATGAACTCACAAGAGGGGCATGATGGTTTAAAGTAAGTCAACTCCCAAAACAGAGAGTTAAGAGAAAAATGCGATGTATAGAACAGCGTATGAATGTGTATGTGTGTGTATGTATATATATTTTTTCCCATTTCTTTAGATTTTTAAACATAGTTTTAGAAAAGCATATACTGGGGCACCTGGGTGGCTCAGTGGGTTGGGCATCTGCCTTCGGCTCGGGTCATAACCCCGGGATCCTGGGATCGAGCCCCACGTCGGGCTCCCTGCTCCATGGGGAGCCTGCTCCTCCCTCTCCCTCTGCTGCTCCCCCTGCTTGTGCTCTCTCTCTGTCACTATCTGTCTCTCTCTCTCAAATAAAAAAAAAAAAGCATATACCAATATGTATACCAATATGTATATTGTTTTCTAAGTGAACACTCAAGAAAATAATAACATTATTTTGATGAGGGAGACTAGGGTTGTGGTGAAGAAAGAGGATTTATTCTTTCTTTTTGGTGAAATTTTAAACAAATTTGTGTGCATGATTTGTGTTTTAAAAATGACTTAAGCAATGACAAAAATATCCAACTGTATATACTTTACTACTATCCATGTCTTGGATAGAACATGATTTGGTGATAAACTGAAACCACAGTTGACCCATGGAAAATGCTTCTTAAAATGTTGAATGAATGAAAGAATGAATTAATCAACAAACTGCATAAATAATATGAAGATACTAGGAATTCAACTACGGGAAGAATCAGTAGGTGTTGTAGTTGTCATGACTTGAAGGATACAGAATATAAATTGGGTCTTAAAGTATGCCTGGATTTGGAACAATCAGCTTTATGTATACCAGAGTAGAGTGGTAGACAGCAAGAATATTCAAATATTAGAAGATTAAGAAAAAAGGCACAGGCAGCCTCCAGTATTTCTGGAACAATTTTATGTTCACCCAGTTTAAATTGGCTTTACTCGGTTTCCACTTTCACAGATTTTAGAACATTATATCCTGCTGTGTTGTTTTATTTTTCTGGCCCTTGATATGGCCCCAAGATTTTTCATTCTTGTTCTGTTTTCTGGTTGCCTGCTCATTTGTTATTTCTCAACCCTCCTTGGGTTTCTACTACCTCTTATAAGAGATTTCATGCTTTTATGGATGTCATCTTTCTGTGGCCCATTACCAAGAAAGGGCTTTGGGATTTCTACCTTCACTGCTTTCTCTTACCTTTAAGCCTCCTGCTTGTAATCATGTGAGTAATGCAATTTTACTGATGGAGGTATATTTTCCTTCACTCCAGAAACCTTTGTTTTGTGTACCATAGTTAAAAAAATATGTACAGAGTTATGACTATTGTGTCTTATCAGCCAGAAGTAAGAACATTACATGGGGAGGAACAGGTGGCTTATAAAAGATATTATACTGCTTTCTGCTTTTGCTCTATATCCTGCAGGTAAACTGACTGATATTTTAATTTCCTCAGACTCTTTTGAAAGCTCTCTAAATGAATGCTCTGAAGAAAATATATAACTTTGGTTATCATACTTTATGGTTATTACTGTGTACACATTAAATGTGAATTAATGCAATAAAACAGTGCATTTCACATAAAAATACTATGAATTTCACTGCTGCCCTTGACATAGCACATGTATCAATGTAATTATGGGTTACAAATCTTTGTCAAGAGAGGGAGTAACATTTATTTGATATTCACTTATTGTAAGAATTCAGAACAAGTAATGCACTTTGATACCACACTTGTACCTGTTCTGTTCCCTTTACCTGAGGTTCCTTTTATAAAATTAGCATTTTCTTTAGACTTAGCTTTAATTTGATAACAGGGGGTGACATGGGAAATACTTAGCAAAGACTGGTGCCATTGAAAATTCAGTTGCTACTCATCACTGATATTTAAGGAGATTCTGCTATCTTTTCCAGCTATCATCAATTTTATCAAAGTATTGTATAGCCTTAATATTACACTAGGTAGACAAAACAATATGTATATTAGAGCAAATGGTTAGATGTTAGTTATTGTCTACAAAAGGCTCTAAAAATTAGTAAATGCATTCATGGAGGTTCAATCGGAACTTTTATATATTTACCTATTAATTATACTTTAAATGAACTAGCTAACTTGATTAAACATCAATAGTATTGACCTTAAATGAATTTCATATATTTTGAAGGAAGAAAAAAAGCTAAGGTCATATTTAGATTCATGAATTATAAGATTACCTTTAAAGATGATTCTCTAGATTCAAATTCTAACTATTAAAGAATTTCTCCATATTTCCTATAGAACCTAGGACAAAAAGTAGATGCTGATAAGTACAGGCTGTCATGATTTCTCAGAATTCCTTATTCTTATTTCCTGCTACAGCTATTATACATTGCCCAAACTTAGTTACTTTGAGCCTGAAAATGAGAGTGCATATATGTGTATGTCCCATAAGGAAAGAACTATAACATATTTATACCAGAAGCTGTTTGTTCTGATGACATGTTTCTCCATGTAAGTTATTTCCATATCCTTTATCCTTGCTAACAGAGCATTCCTTTATGTTCAGGAATTAGGAAGAGAAGACTTGATTTCAGGGAAGATGCAGTCAGTCCTTGGTCTAGGAATGGGCATGAGCCCAGTTCTGGACAATGATCTACCAGCATCTTGACATTGTTGAGTCTGGAATTAGCCTGCAGCTACCTGCTTCCAGATTTCTTAGTATATGAGAGAAGTATGACTTGCATTTTTACACTTATTGATAGTTTTGTTTTTCTGTTATTTTTGTTATTTGCATGCCTATTAAAACTTTATGATCATTAC
The DNA here is from genome assembly GCF_004348235.1 of Phoca vitulina. Taxonomy (NCBI): domain Eukaryota; kingdom Metazoa; phylum Chordata; class Mammalia; order Carnivora; family Phocidae; genus Phoca; species Phoca vitulina. The sequence continues at coordinate 34,746,935 of NW_022589713.1, read as the reverse complement.
CATAAATTGAAACCAGTCATATGAGTTGTGTGGTATTTTTTTCAGCAGTATTCAGGTGAGTCAGTTTGGACATGAGCTTGGGTTCACAAGGGCTGGGGTTTTATCAGTTAAGTACAATAAAGGGAGAGGGGAACAGGGAATTTAGGCGTTTAAAAAAAGATTATAATAATGAGAATTTTGGAAACTAAACAAGATGAAGAAGAAGTGAAACTGGGAGGGAGGGAGGTCATATGAGATCATATTAGGTCTTAACGAGATTAGAGAATCTTGCAGTGGGCATATTAGAGTAAACATACTGGAAGTATAGGAGAGGGTGGTTAAGCACTGGAACTCCTGAAATTGGAATAAGAAGTAGGGGCATTACTGATAATGAAAAACCCCTGGGTATGACTCTGAGAGTGGTGGCTAAGTGAGGCAGAGCAAAGGAACATGGACATGTGAGGTCAAAGCCCAGAGAGATCAAATTGACATCAAAGAGAATTCCCTCCCCCACCTTCCTCTCCCCGCCCCCCACAGATGAACATATGTGATCTCATTCAAATGTGGAAAATATATTTAAACATCCACTTGTCAGCCTCCCTCAAATCCATTTTCTACCATTCTCTGCCTTGTTTTCTGCCCTGTGGTGGTTGATCTCTATGTACTACATCACTCATGTTCCCTAGTTCTATGACATTCGGTTGAATTGACCAAGGGAAAGTGGAGGGGAAACCGAAGTTGGAATATTTATCCCCTTCACCATCTCTTCCTTGCAGGGGTTATGGCAGTGGCTGAGTACTAGGGTTACAGCTCCTGATGGAGGGATGTGCCTTTTTCACAGCTCAAAGCTCTCTCCAGTTTCCTAAGATGCTTCTCCCTCATCATCGCGCCTTCCATCTTAGTGGTAACAATGGTTTCATGCAGGGTTCTTGACCATTTCATGTTTGTTCTCTTATCCCCGATCACACTCCTTAAAATATGTCCTTCATTAATAACTTTCTTCAATTAAATGTTTTAGTGTGTTTCATATCTTCCCCCAGGGCCTAGACTATGTCAGTCAGTTTTACAACCTATATTTATAGGATAGTGAATAACTGGGGAAAAAAGGGCATATTAGGAAAAGTATCAAATATTTTGAAACCTAATATCAAATAATGAGATATTAAACAATATTTTGGATTCTAATTAAACTGCAGTTTTCAAAACTAGAACTGCCCTTAACAATCAACACCCAATTTAAATGCTTCATGCTGCAAATATTTTTTTTTTTTCTCAATACAGACAGGTTAAATGACTTACCCACTGGGAAATTTTGAATCATGGAGACCACACTCTATTTTGATTTGCTCAGCTGACCCTTGTGGAACATGAGATTTCACAACCTTCTTGCTCCAACCTAATTTTAACTGGAGAAATAAACTATATTATATATAAAATAAAACTTACAAAACTTAAAAATTTGCTCAAGGAGGATACACTGAAACTGTTTATCTGTTAACTTATCCTAATTTCTGTAGCAGTTCCCCTTTGATATATTTCTAAAGCACATAGATTCATGTTTAAAGATCATCTAAAAATTTCTATCATTTATCATTTCACAAAAGTAAAACTGCTTACAGATGATTTTATAAAGGTAATGTCATATCATCCAGGAGCCCATGGGAAGGCCCACATAATTATATGTGATATCATGCAGCTACTTTATTTTTATTATTTAAATCTTTTCCTTTGCCACCCTAGTGCCAGAAGTGTAGTTCATTATTATTTCTGACAGTTACAAACACTAAAATTTACCTTACCAGTAGTTAAAAACTCCACTCAAGGTTATTATATCTTTACAGGAAATACCTCTATGAAGATAAAATTCTGATGGGAGTGTTCACATATACTAGGAGACAGAAGAATAAATACCATGAACCTTATCTTTTCTATTCGTACAAGCAGCAGAAAATATTTGACGACAAACATTCTTATTTCCATTTGTCACACAATGCTTTTAACAACATATTATCCTCAGCTCATATACCAAGAGGTTGCCCTTGATGTTATGTGTCAGGAAGATGCTTTTCTGATGACCTTTAAATACCACAATCCCAAGTGATGATGCAGAATGATTTTCTTTTATTCCAAGACCTTCTTTAAAAAATTCAAATGCTTTGGGGTATGTCATTGGGCCAATGATGCAGTGTTATATCTTTTGCAAGATGTTAGAGGAATGAAAGGCTGTTAAACCTTGAATGTCAATCGTTACCTTTTACTAAGATATTTTTACCTTGTGTATTTGTAACAGTTTTTTTCCTTAGAGCACAAAGAACTTTGTACAAAAAAGTACAAAGGACCCCCAATACTGAAAACTGTTGAGAAAAGGTGGGATGTGTATGTGGGGGGGTGGTTGATAATCGTGCATCAGTATAAATGTTTTTGAAAGGAAATCATGTCCTACGGTGATGGCAATGAGGACACATTTTAAACTAGTCTGTTCCATCTGTTAGGTACCACACTTCATGTGTGAATCTGAATCTGTGACTCTCATCAAACCATCACACACAGATCAGTTCCTTATACCTCCGACAGGTGGCCTTGATATTGAGCCAGCTGTCAGTATATGCATACCATGTGGGAGAAGATATTCCTCCATTTATGTAAGCCAGATCCGGGGGATAATAAAAGAAGTCTATTTTCTTTCTTCTAAAATCCCTAATTCCTAATTTGTGGCATATATCTGTAATAATATGGATAAAACTATGACCCAGAATTCCTCTCAGGGAAAATACTGTATGTGTTTGGAAAATATCCTTTATTAAATCACTTAAAGTTGAAAGAAAACCCAACAGAAATACTGAAGGCAATATATGGTCAACAAAATATCTCCAAAAGTAGAGAGGAGGGATTTTAATTGTTGAGCACTGTGGTGAGTGGGTCTCACACATATGAAAGCAGAACAGAATCATTCCACCTAATAGGGAAGATAATAAACATTGCTTAAAGAAAATTCAGGAAATAAGAGGGACCATGAAAGACAGATGTCTAGTGGGATTTGTGCAGACTGAGCAATGTAATGTAAATCTAATTGTAATGTACAAGGAAAACCCTTTCTCCTCTATGAAAACAACATGAAATTTTACATTACTCAGTAATAATTTTGATGTGACTGGGTCATCCAAGTAGAATGTAAATAATGGTAGGTACAAGGCAAAACCAGGGACATTTCAACATTTGGTATTTTAGACAAAGAGAGGGATTCACTTTTTCAAGGACTTTTTCTCTGCTTTCCTCTGTTAAGCAAAATTGTTGGTTAGTTTTACTCTCTTCTTTTCCTGATGGTGCAGTGAAATATGTCTTACAACCTTTTATATTCAAAGGACAAAAAAAAAAAAAAAACACTTGCCTGTGGAACAAACTAATTTTTTTTAAAAAGTAGAGCTGTGGCCCTCTTCTTCTTGCTAGAAACTCATTCTCCAACAGCTGAAAATGCTATCTTCTCAGTGGCTCTACCTATCCTCGTCTGAACCTGACTTTAGAAATTATCTCAAAAGAGTCAAGAAACTTCTAGTTTCCACTTGGGTGTAGAAGTCTGGGAATATCTATACTCCCAAGCTTAGAACAACAACAACAATAAAAAAATTTTTAAAAGCCAAACCGACTGAAAGTTCACGACTTTTATTGAACATATCAGAAAGCTGATGTTTCTGGAAACCAGGCAGCTGGAATCTAATAAGAGACAGATATATATAGGGAGAGGTAGGACTTCAGTACTTGTTTACTTTGGCAGATACATGTGGACACTGGTAAGAAGAATAAGGCTAGAATAATTAATGGATTGGTAGAGGCTGAGTAGGGGCTCATGAGAAACTGTGGAGCCAGAGAAGATGTGGAGGGGTTCCTCCTTTTTTCCAGATTTCCTCCACAGACTACATCTCGATCTCACAAAAATGATTGGGGAGAGTCCCAAGAAAGCATACCGGCCTAGGGGAGGAAGCCATAGCCACAGAGGATGTGTGGAAGAAGCACACCCTCTCCCTGTATTTTCTATGGAAAAAAAATCTGTAATCTAGGAGCTGAAGAACAGCCAGCACTCTCCCCGTGAGGGCAATGGTGAAAACCCACTGCAGCCTGGGAAAGGAAAAGAAAATAAAGCCTTCTACCCTTGGGAAAAGACCAGAAATATGTGCTGGACCTAGAACTACAGTCAAGGGCTCCACCTGAGATCAGCAGACAGAGCACCTGCTATGACTGAGACTGAACCAGAGCGTAGACTAGCAAGCATACCCTGAAAAGTAATAAAAGAATACTGTTGGAGTAGTTGAAAGAATATGGAGACAGACACTATCTGAGGCGCAATGCAAAAGGAACGTCTAAAGCTGAGGATGAAGCAGATATTAAATAAAAACCCATTGACAAACAAGCCCCACGTAAAACCAAGTATCCTTACAGGAGTTTGAAGCCTGTGGAGCACTGAGAGTAACCATAATAACAACAAACCTGGATTACATTTTGACTCTTGGCTGGACTAATTTAAACATGCATATAAAGGACTAGAAGAGGAAAGAAAAAAAGGCCTAGCAGAAGGAAAGCCATCATGTCCATTTGCAGGCATAAAAGCTATTTATCTCTTCCTCTATTGTCCAACACAAGATGTCCCATTTTCAAAACAAAACCAAAAAAAATTGAAACATACAAAAAGGCAAGACAAAGCAATACATTGCCAAGAGACAAAGCAATCAACAGAACCAGACTTAGAAATGACACTAATGTTGGAACTGGGAGGTAATTTAAATGTTATGATTAATATTTCAAATAATATGATTAATATTAATTATGATTAGTATGCTAAAGGATCTAATGGAACAGGAGGAACACCTGTATACATGATCAGATGGAAATTTCAGCAGAGATTCAAAAACTATAAGATATCATTAAACGGAAATACTAGTAATGAAAAGCACAGTAACAGAGACAATGAAACTAATAGGTTCATGAGTAGTCTTGATATAGACTATAAAAGAATCAGTAAAGTGGAAGACAAGTCATTACAAATTATCCAAACTGAAATTGAAAAAAAATATAAAAATAAGAATAGAATAAAAAATTTAAAAAAGAACAGAGCATTCAAGAACATGAATAGAAAAGGATTTAATATATATTAAATATATATATTATTTTCCATAAATTCCATAGTCATGAGATTATTGGCCAATGGAGTCTGATGCTAATAAGATCACTCTCTCAATTCCCAAATGAAATGCCCCACAAAATAATATTCATATTGCTAACTCTTATAAGGAGAAAAGATAATCCTCTATAATTTGCAGCCCAACTAGCATTTATTTTTCTATAAAAGAAAGAACATGATAAAATAATTTCATTTTGAAGTAGTTTTTAATATAAAGATCTCACTATAGCTTTAAATTTATGGTGGGATAGTTACCATGTTTTATATCTAAATACAATGAATCTCTGATAAGAACTAAAAATGAAAATACTTCCTTATTTCCATAATTGTAGCCAGCCTTAGGTAGTTCTCAATCTGTCCCTCCCTACTTCATTCTATTACTTTTGGGAACATTGCTCAATAGAAAATTGAACCCCCCGCCCCAAAATGGAGAATTCTTAATGTATCATCTGACCTTTGGAGAAGGATGGACTGCATCAGTTCAAAACAAAGGCCTAGGGATATATTTTCTGTCTTCTTATTATTAAAACTCAAAAAGGGCCATTTTTCAACAGGTTCTTTCATATATGATTGTATACTAGCTCCATGTAGTAATATAAAGGACAACTGATATAAAATTCACAAAATATATATGTTAATTTAAAATAATTTCTTAAATTTCTATATTTTATACTTTCTAACCCTACTGCAATCCATTATCATTAGTAGATATGATTCCCATTCACAATTATGAAATATTTGCTAATGTTTTCATTAATAGTAAACCATTTTATTAGTTGTTATTTACTACAGTGAAAAAGACTATTAGGATTAGAATTATGTAATGAACTTCCCTTCCGTTAAATTTTTCCACTCATCTAAAATACGAGCTGAACAAAATATCAATGTATTGTGTATTTATAGCAAATATAAGTCTAAAATGTGTGATATCAGTTACAGAGTTTGAGAGGAAAGAATCCAGAATCTACTTTTTAAGGATCTTAAAGTCCTTAATTAAACATTAAGTAGTATAATAGTATTTGAAGGTAGACACTGATTAAAATTATAAACCCTACAGAAACCCCTGAAATATATAATAAAATATATAAATAATAAGTTAAGAGTTGGGATGAAATAGAATAATAATAAATACTTACCTAATCCAAGACAAGGCAGAAAAATAGGGGAAAAAGAAACAAAGAACAGATGGAACAAATCAATAACAGATATCAAGAAGATAGATTTTAAACCAAGCACATAAATGATTACCTTAAATGTGAATAGTCTAAACACATACACTAAATAAAAGATATGTCAGATTAGGCAGAAAAGCAAGTCCCAATGGCATACTGTCTCAAGAAATCCACTAGAAATATAAAAATAGAGTTAGGTTAAAAGTAAAAGTATGGGCAAAGATAAAACATGCAAACCCTAATCAAAAGAAAGCGTAGGGTGCCTGGGTGGCTCAGTTGGTTAAGTGTCTGCCTTCTGTTCAGGTCATGATCCCAGGGTCCTGGGATGGAGCCCTGCATTGGGCCCTGCTCCGTGGGGAGCCTGCTTCTCCCTCTCCCGCTCCCTCTGCTTGTGCTTTCTCTCTCTCTCTTTCCCTCTCTGTCAAATAAATAAATGAAATCTTAAAATGAAAAAAGAAAGAAAGCTGAATTGGCTACATTACTATCAGACAAAGTGTACTTCAAAACAAGTAAGATTATCCAGGACAAATGTTACAGAAGGATAAAGAGGTCAATTCTCCAGGAAACGTAACAATTCCATACTAGTGCATGCCCCAACAACAGAATTCAACATTCATAAAGCAAAATATTTCTAAATTTCTGGTTTGTAAAAATATACAAACCCACAAATACTATAACCCTCTTCTTTTAGTACAAATAGACAGAAAATTAATGATAGAAATTTATAACTCTACAAACCAATTTGATCTAATTGACATTTACAGAACACTTGAGCCAACAACAGAATGTACATTATTTTCAAGTGTGCATGGAACATTCATCAAAATAGACCATATTCTGTGTCATAAGCAAGTCTTAACAAATTTAAAAGAATTGAAACCATACAAAATTAAGTTCTTGGGCAATAATGGAATTATACTAAGGATCAATAATGGAAAGATATCCGGAAAATCCCTAAGTATTTCTAAAGATTTAACAAAACTCAAAGTTCATAATAACCCATAAGTCAAAAAAAAAAAAAGAGTATTTCAGGGAAATTTGAAAATATTTTAACTCAATAATAGTAAAAATTAAATATATCAAAGTTTGTTGGATAAAGCTGAAGTAGTGCTTAGAGTGAAATTCATAAGATAGGAATTTTGTATTAAAAAAAGAGTAAGTAATCTAAGCTTCCTCTTCAAGAGACTAAGAAATAAAGATCAAATTAAACCCAACAGAAGCAAATAGAAGAAAAGAATAAAAGCAGAAATCAGTGAAATTGGGGATGCCTGGGTGGCTCAGTTGGTTGAGCTGCTGCCTTCGTCTCAGGTCATGATCCCAGGGTCCTGGAATTGAGTCCCACATCGGGCTCCCTGCTCAGCGGGAAGTCTGCTTCTCCCTCTCCCACTCCCCCTGCTTGTGCACTCTTTCTCTCTCTGACAAAAAATAATAAATAAAATCTTTAAAAAAAAAGAAATCAGTGAAATTAGAGATAGAAAAATAGAGAAAGTCAGTGAAACCAAAAGCCATTTCTTTAAAAAAAAACTCACTACAGTTAATAAGCCTCTAGCCAAACTAGCCAAGTAACAGATGGAAAAGAAACAAGTTACTAATATCAGAAGTGGAAGATAGAAGGAATATTATACAAGATCCCTCAAAGTTAACAAAAGAACAATAAGAGAATACTAAAAAAATTCTATGTCCATAAATTTAAAAACTTGGATAAAATTAACCAATACCTTGAAAGATATCATGTGCCAGTACTTGCTCAAAAAATAAGTAGATAACTGGAATAGGCCAAATCTATAAAAATATTAAATTCCCAGTTTAAGACCTTCAACAAAGAAAACTAATGGCCCAGGTGATTCCACAGTGAGTCCTACCAAGCTTTAAAGAAAAAAAATAGTACCAGTTCAACAAAATATGTTCTAGAAAATGGTAAAGGAAGCAACACTTCCAAACTCATCTTATGAAGTCAGCATTACCCTAGTACTAAAACTAGACAAAGTCATTGTAAGAGAAAACTAAAGAGAGGAACAATATTCCTCACAAAGATACAAATATCTTCTATAAATTATTAGCTAATCAAACCCAGGTAAATATAAAAAGGATACTACATGACTAAAAGTGAAATTATCCCAAGAATGCAAGGCTTCTTCCATATTAAAAGAAACAATTTACTATATTAACAGACTAAAGAAGAAAATATAAGTGATTACATCAATAGATGGAGAAACAACATTTGATAAGTTTCAACATAATTAGGAAAAAAACTTTCAGCAAACTAGGAATAAAAGGGAATTTCCTTAACCTGATAAAAAACATCTATACAAAATCTGTAGCTAACTTCATTTAATGAAAAACTGAATGCTTTCTCCCTAAGATGGATAAGAAGATAAGGATATCCTTTCTCACCACTTTATTCAACATCTTACTGGAAGACCTAGCCAGTACAGTAAGACAAGAAAAAAGATAAGAAGGCATAATAACAGGAAGAGAAATAATAAAACTATCTCTACTTACAGACATGATTGGTCACATAGAAAATCCCAACAAAGTTACAAAATTAGGACTAACAATTGAGTTTAGTAAAATTGCAGGATACATAAGAAATGAATTGTATTTTTAGATAGTAGCAGTGAACAATGAAATGAGAAGTTAAAAAACAACTTATAATTAGCAACAAAAATGACATATTTAGATATAAATGTTAAAAAAATTATGTAGGATCAGTATGCTGAAAATGACAAAACATCAAAGAGATAAAATTTTTAAGACGAACACATGGAAAGATATTTGTGGATTGAAGATGCAATAGTGTTAAAATGTCAGTTCTATCCAAGTGGATCTATAGATGCAACACAATTCTAATCTAAACCTAACAGGTTTTTGTAGATATTGAAAATCCAATTCTAAAATTTGTGTGGAAAGGTGGCAAAGAAGCTAGAATAGTCAAAACAATTCTGAAAAAGACAAATTTGGAGGACTCACACTATCTGATTTTAAGACAATATAAATCTACAGTGATCAAGACAGTGTGGTATTGGCAGGACGAACAGACATGAGATCAATATAAGAGAATGGAGAGCCCAGAAAAAAATCCACACATGTGTAGTCAACTGATTTTTTTTTTTTTACAAAGGTGCAAAGACAGTTCAATGGAAAGAAAATAATCTTTATAACAAATATTATGGGAATATGTAGATATACATGTGCAAATAAATGACCTACACCCATACCTTCTACTTTAATAAACATTAACTCAAAATAGGTCATAGATTTAAATATAAAAAGTAAAATTACAAAAACTTCTTTAAGAATATATATAAGAAAATAATTGTGACATTGGGCTAGGCAAAGAGTTCTTTAGATATAGTACCAAAAGCATGAGTCAAATTTTTTTTGAAAACTGATAATTTATACTTATTAATATTAACACTTTTCGCTCAGCAAAAGGCACTGTTAAAAGAATGAAGAGACAAGCCATGGCAAAGGAGAAAATATTTGCAAACTAAATCACATTTCTGACAAGTAACTGCCATCTAGATTTTTTTTAACTTGACTAGAAGAAATCAAACAACCTATGTAAAAATGGACAAAAGTTCTGGACAGACTTCAGTAAAGAAGGTATACAAATGGGACATCAACACATGAAAATATGCTCAATATCATTAATCATATTAGGGAAGTGTAAATTAAAATCACAATGAGATACATGTCTATTAAGTAGCTGAAATTTCAAATCGCTATAATACCAAGTGCTGGTGAGGATGTAGACCCCGATGAACTATTGATGAGAAAGCAAACTGGCTCAGCCATTTTGGAAAACAATTTGACAATTTCTTAAAATGTTAAACATGTACTTACCAATGGTCCAGTAGATCTACTTCTAGGTATTTCTTCCAAAGAAATAAAAACATACATTCACATAAAAACCTATAATGTGAATGTTTACAGCAGTTTTATTCCTAATTGCCATAAAGTAGAAACAACCCTGATGTCCTCTAAGTGATGAATGGATAAACAGAATGGTATATCCATAAAATGGATAAGCAATATACAGCGATAAGAGGTAATAAATTATTGATAAATGAAACCACCTGAACGAATCTTGAATACATTTTGCTAAGTGAAAGAAGCCAAACTAGATGGTATAAGGTAAAATGCAAAAAGAACTGAACACAATTATTGTATTCAAGGAAGTATTTTTTTTAAAGATTTTATTTATCTTTTTAAGAGAGAGAGAGAGAGAGAAAGCACGAGCGGGGGTGGGGGGAGGGGAAGGAGAAAGGCAGTCTACCCGACGAGCAGGGAGCCCGATGTGGGACTTGATCCCAGGACCCTGGGATCATGACCTGAGCCGAAGGCAGATGCTTAACCAACTGAGCCACCCAGGCTCCCTCAAGGAATTATTTTTTTCTTCCTAACTAGGGTATGGGCTGGGAATTCTGGAACTGTTTTATGAATATATCAGATTTGAACAAATAACTAAAAATACTGTAGGCTTCTTACTGTTGGAGAAAGAAGTTAAAATTAGGAACAGGGGAAGCTAAAGTGAACTTGAGTTGTTGGATTGGAATGGGCAGTATCAATATAAATTTCTGTTTATTATTATTATTATTATTATATATGCAGATAGGTAGTGAAATTAATATATGTGCGTGTTCTCATGGATTAGTACACACACACATATTCAAGCTGTGTCTGCCGAGAGGATCTAGAAGTAGCTACACCTCACTAGTAATGAACATATCTAGCTCCCAGACCTTAGTTTCTAAATAAAAGGATCCAAGACACCTTAGTATGTAGCTGATTCCAGGTCTGCGGTTCAGAAAACACTAAATGAGCCTGGTGTATCTTATGTCAAAAATTAAGAAAGTGCTTACAAAAAGATACGGCCTGTAGAAAGGGCCCAGGAAACAGGAAGAACTCTCATAGGCCAAAGCTAGAATAATTTGAAGAACAACAAAAAAATAATGACAGTATTGCAAATAACCTATAGAATCAAATAAATATCAACAAGGCCACACTGACATCAATAGGTAAGCTAATAAGGAAGTAAGGAAGTAAGTAAATGGAATAGCTTTTCTTTGAAGATGAATTCCAATTACTGAGTTTAGAAGAAATGAAGAAAACTGAAAATATAACAGACAAGGTCCACTGATGAATGCTAAAATAAGTGAACATTTGCTCAGAGGCAGGGTATCTCCATAAATCATAACATGTGTCCCCCAGAATAGTTATTAATTGCAAAGGGAAAAACAGAAACTTTACAGTGGCGATACCAGGCAGATACTATAATCCCAAAGAGGAAGGCTCACATCACCAGTAAAAAACCATATTGACATCCTGCATTTTGTTATATGATGCACTGAGAAGAGCAGGTCATCTCTGTGATTTTCATGTCAAAGAAGTCTGTCTACTTTCTGCCTTTTTTATCCCTCATTAATTTTTAGTCTTTCTAACCATAATCCTATGGTCAGATTAGTGCCATTTTCTCATTTTTCCTTTGTCCTAAACACATACTTGTCAACTTTCACCTTTGAGTTGCTAATTTCTTAACCATGGTTTGTCCAAGATTTACTTGATAGTAAATAAAAGGTGAGGAATGTCTATCTCTCATTTCTGTATCTCTTTTCCTCTCTTCCCCCCCACCTTTCTTAGGAAACACAGTAAATCACAGTGGTCAAGAGCGGAGCTCTAGCGCCCTCTGCCTGGGGGTCACACATAGCTCAGCCATGAAGCCTGGTGATGACACATGCATCATTTAATTTCTCTGGCCTTCCATTTCCGTATCTGTGAAATGGAGATAAAACAGCACCTATCTTACAGAATCACATGAGGAGTAAATGAAATAATACAATTAAAGTACTTAGAAAGCAGAATTCCTTGAATGTGGCCAGTCCTTAGTGATTATTATTACTTATTTTATACCTAGGTTCAGAGAATTAGATTCCATTATCAACAATTTGGATAAATCTACTTTCTCATTTACTTCCTTGGTTGATACTCAACACATCCTTATTATCCTCACTCCTCTCTGACAATCATGCTACCCTGCTTAATATGTTTTTGGATATATATATATATATTTTTTTTTTTTCTAGAGAAACATCTTTTGGGGTGTGTGCGTGTGTGTGTGTGTGTAAATATATATATATTTATGTGTATGTGTGTCCTTGATTTATGTATACCCTGTATTGGGTTTTTAAAGAATGTAAAATATATAAGATATATTTTAATTTTTTAAATATGTATGCACATAGCTGTATGACTGTCTTATTCATTGGTTTTCAACTCTAAAATCACCTGGGGAACTTTTAAATATCAATCTCCACACTAGACCAATTAATTCAGGTACAGGGACTTAGGCATTAGGAATTTTTAAAAGTTTCTCAAGTGAGCAGCCAGGGTAAGAATCACTGATCAAGTTCATTTCTTCCAATCGTTCCATAGCATGCTTCTACTGCCATTCATTCATTCTTTCATTCATTCATTCATTCATTCATTCAGTGGTGATGGATGCCTCACATTCTTCCTGTTCTCTACTTCTATATGTAATGTTTTAATAAGCATCCTCATACATGTTTTTATGGACCTAGAGTAGATGTTTTCTGGGTTATTATGCAGAGGAGAATTACTTGGTTGTTGAATCTGTACATCTGGCTAAATAACATCAGGTTTTCTCTGGGATGTCTGCACTAGTTGAGTCTTATACAACAGTGCATGATGAGTCTATTTTCCTCACATCACAAAATCCAGAATGGCTTCTTGGGTGTGCAACGTCTAGAGCCAAACGGGCTTCATGCTTGACTTAATGCTCTCCTATCACCAGCCTGAAATCATTTTATCTTTGAACTTGTGTTTTGTAACTGAAGTCAGATGGGGTAACACAGCCGGCCTGTGAGGGGAGGAGGTACCCTCGATGGTAGGCAACTCTGGAGACCTTCGCTAGCGGGACGTGTAGCCCACACAAGTGTGCACTCAGGCCCATGTCCATGGCGTAAACATAGCAGTTTGAGTGGAAATGTTTGGGCTGCTTTGGGGGCCTAAGAGTCAGCTGGGTCCAGACTGGTGGCGGCAATGGCAGGTGCTAGGGCCCCAGAAGAGAGAAGAAAGTCTGCCTGGGAGCCCTGCCCCATAGCCAGGCAACCATTTATTTGCTTTTTGTCACTATAGATTAGTTTGCACTTTTGATAATTTTATACAATCATACAATGTGTTCTCTTTTTTGTGTGGCTTTTTTCACTCAACATAATTATTTTGCAATTCACCCATATTGTTATCCCTCTTTTTTTTCACTTAAAGATTTTTATTTATTTGAGAGAGAGAGTGAGTAAGAGAGCACAAGCAAAGGGAGCTGCAGAGGGAGAGGGAGAAGCAGACTCCCTGCTGAGCAGGGAGCCCGACATCAGGGCACGATCCCAGGACCCTGGGATCATGACCTGAGCAGAAGGCAGATGCTTAACCGACTGAATTACCCAGGAGCCCCTTGTTATATCTTTCAATAGTTTATTTTTTGTTGATGCTGGGTAGTATTCATCACATGAATAAACTGCAATTGGTTTATCCATCCCTCCTTGGTGGGCATTTATGTTGTTTCCAGGTTTTTGTAAGTACAAATAAAGTTGCTATGAACATTCATGAACAAGTCTTCGTGTGGACATACATTTTCATTTCTCTTGGGTGAATAACTAAAAGAGGAATGCCTGAGTCAAATGGTAAATATAGGTTTAATTTTTGAATTAACTGCCAAACTATTTCCTAAAGTGGTTGTACCTGTTTATAACCGTACCAGCAGGAGAGTTCCAGTTACTCCATATCTTTCCGACACTGGGGATGGTCACCCAGATTCTGATGGGTATTGAGTGGTATCATGTTGCAGTTTTAATTCTCATTTGATGACTAATGATGTTGAGCATCTTTTCATAGGCTTATTTGCTATCTCTATACTTCTTTGGTGAACTGTCCAAGACTTTTGCCTCTTTTTTACTGGATCATTTTCTTATGACAAAATTCAGAGAATTCTTTGTATATTCTGGATACAAGTCTTTTATCTGACATATAATATGCAAACATGTCCTCCTAGTTTGTGGCTTGTCTTTTCACAGGGTTTTACTCTGAATGACATGCAATCCCATTTCAGCTCTGAGAAGAAGGGTAGCTGATCTAACTTCCATTTAGAAGATCACCTTAGCTACTGTGTTCAGATGGATAAGAGAGAGGGAAAAGCTTAAGTAGTGAGTCCATTTATAAAGTTAGGATGCAGCTGCAATCAACCAGGTAAGAAATGATGGCTTCCTGGACTGAGCCACTAGCACTAGGAGTGGAGAAAAGTTGAATTCTAGCTATAATCTGTGCTGGCATCCCAAGACCGTCTGCTCCAGGTACAGGCGATAAAGTGGGGGATTGTCTTTTCAGAACTCAAAAATGACTTTAAAACTGACTAAAAGTGAGTCTGCTTTTTATTGTCATTAAGACCCTGCAATTTTAAACAATACCACTGATAAAATAGTCCTCGGAGAAAAGAATCCTTTATTATTTCAAATTCTAAACAACTGCTGTAGTTCAGTTGAGTCTTAATAATATACCTGGGAGCTTCAGTTGAATATATTTTTATTTCTTATCCTTTAATAAGCATTGTATGCCAGATGGAAGTTATTTCAGAGAACTCTGTTACACAATTGGGCTTCAACACACTTGGATGGACCCACCTGCCTGCATTGGTTTTGAAAGGACACCTACACACAGGGTTTGAGAACCACCTGTGCTCTCTTAGGAACACTTCCTGCCTCCATCCCCGGGTGGGACGGGGGCACCACCGGTTCCTGCAGTTCAATGACAGATTCAAAAGAAACGAAAGTGCAGTGATTATAAAGATGAAAAAGCAGAACTTGAGTGACTTCAAGTCTGTCATTCCGTGTGACCATGTGAAGTTTTTGCATTTAAAATTTCTGGGTTTTATTGTGAAGTGGGATTCTATCTTTAAGACTTTTGTGGCCATATGTGCACTTACTAATTAATCTAATTTAAATTTATAAAGTGTTCTTTGTTCAACCATAAAGATTGACAAATCTGGCTCTACTCTACTAAACACGAGTGGATGAAGAAAATCAACTTCATTGAAGTCACTGATGAGTTTGCAAAAGTTGAGACAAAACTTCATTAATGCAAAAAATATATAGTTGTCTTTTAAAATTTTTTTAAAGATTCATTTATTTTAGAGAGACAGAGAGAGAGAATGCGTAAGAGGGGGGAGGGGCAGAAGGAGAGGGAGGGGGGAAGCAGAGTCCCCACTGAGCGCAGAACCAACTCAGGGCTCTTATCTCACAACCCTGAGATCATGACCTGAGCGGAAACCAAGAGTCAGCGCTTAACCAACTGAGCTACCTAGGTGCCCCTAGTTCTTTGTCTTTTTTTAGTATATCAAATAGTATTAATCCATTTTTTTCCTTTTTTGTAGTGTAATTTTTATTTTATTTTTACTTCTTAACTTGTAATATTTATTTTTGGCATAAATTTATATATGAAGTTCAATGAAAGAAAAAGAAATCACTGCATTTCTTTTCCGGCCATTACTATTATTCTTTTTACTTCATTGTTATTATCTTTTTATTTAATGACTATTACTGAAAACAATTTTGGCAGGTAGATAGAGGATGTTAAAAAACATCCACTTTGGTTGTCAAACTTCAGTGTGCCATTAATAATTTGAAGTCAGGGCCAATAGCATCGCATGGTGTGTGTAAGGTAAAGAGGTTTTCATTTGTACATATACTTTATTTTGTTTTGCTTTTTGCCTGACCAACTGGAAGGGTGGTGTGGTCATTTATGAGCCTGTGGAGGAAAAGTATATGTTTGGTTTTGGCACATGCCAATTTCAAGATGTCTATTAGAAAAATAAGCGCGGGGTCACCTGGGTGGCTCAGTCAGTTAGGCATCTGCCTTTGGCTCAGGTCATGATCCTGGAGTCCTGGAATGGAGTCCAGCATTGGGCTCTCTGCTCATGGGGGAGTCTGCTTCTCCCTCTGCCCCTCCCCCTGCTCGTGCTCTCTCACCCAAGCTCTCTCTTTCTCTCCCTCTCGCAAAAATAAATAAATAAAATCTTTTAAAAAAGAAAAATAAGCATGGATGTTAAATCTGCTGCAGATATCCAAATCTGGAGTTTAGGGGAGAAACTCTACTGCACAGCATCAGCACATGGCTGGTATTTAAAGACAGTAACTCAGTCAGTCTCACAGGAGAGGAGTAAACACAAAGAAGGAGGTGGTCTGGAGGTGAGCCCTGTGCTATGCCACATTTAGAGATTGAGCCTTTGAGGCCCTGCATATGGTCACATTTTTATGAATATTCCATGTGTGCACAAAAAATGCATTCTTTTTATTCTGCACATTCATGTTGGTTAATATCTGCTTGTTCTACAAGTTCCTTGAATGTGTTAAAGTATCCAAAGTAATCTTTTCTCAAAGTAAATTTTTGACCTATTTGCTTTACCAAGTAGAACTGTTATTTGTTGCTTTCTTTAATAAATTTATGTTTTGAAAAGTTTTAGATTTACAGAAAAATTGAAAAGAAAATACAGAGAGCTCCTATATACCCCTGCATAAGGTTTCCCCTACTAATAAAATTTTATATTAATATGATACATTTGTTATAATTAATGAGCTAATACTGATACATTATTAACTAAATCATTCAGCTTTCCTTAGTTTTTACTTAATGTCTTTTTTTCTGTCCCAGGATTCCATCCAGGATTCTACGTTGCATTTATTTGTCATGTTTCCTTAGACTCCTCCAGACTCCTCCAGTTTCTTAGACATTCTCGTTTTTCATGACTTTGACAGTTTTGGTGTCCCTCTATTGGATTTTGTCCCATTAGTCAGGTGTTATGAATTTTTTGGAGGAATATCATAGTGTAGAGTGACATTTTCATCACATCATATCAACATGATTCATGACTGTTGATATTGACCTTGATCACCTGGCTGAAGTAGAGTTTGTCAGGTTTCTCCGCTGTGCTGTTACATAATTTCTACATAAATTATTTGGATTTGAAATTGTTTTGCATGGATAATATGTCTCTTCTCCTTTTGTTAATTTATTCAATCACTTAGTTATAGCACTATGAACTCAGGAATATTTATTTTATGCTTTGCATAATAATCCAATATTACTTTATTTTTATTGCTCTAGTTGTTCCAGGTTTGGCCATCAGATACTATTTCAGTTGGCTCCTGTGTCTCCTGACAAACCCACATCAGTGGGGGTCAGTGGCTGTTTGTTTTGTTTGTGGAATTTTGAAGGCGCTTTCTTATTTTGTGGCCCTACAACATGCTCTAGGCTCATCTTGTATATTTCCTTCCCCAGTCCTACAATAAGTCATTTCTACAAAGGTTGTGGCTCCTTTCATTGAAGAATGTTATTAGAAACCAAGATATGGGGGCGCCTGGGTGGCTCAGTCAGTTAAGCGTCTGCCTCTGGCTCAGGTCGTGATCCCGGGGTCCTGGGATCGAGCCCCTAGTTGGGCTCCCTGCTCAGTGGAGAGTGTGCTTCTCTCTCTGCCCCTCCCCGCTGCTCATGCTCTCTTCTCTTCCAATAAATAAAATCTTAAAAAAAAAAAAAAAGAAACCAAGATATGGGCACTCTAGTTGTGGTTGTTACTGGTCTGTATCATATGTTGCTTTTTGTATTTTGAGGCTGTAGTTTAGTTATATATATGGTCATGTTGATTGTCACAACTTCTTTATTTTTATTTTTATTTTATTGTGGTAAGAGCACTTAACATGAGATCTACTCTCTTAACAGATTTTTAAATGTACAATACAGTACTGTTAACTATAGGCAAACAAAGTTGTACAGAAAATCCTTAGAAGTAATTCATCTTTCATTCCTAAAAGTTTATACTCATTAATTAGTAACTCCCTATCTCGCCCTCCCCCTGGAAACCACTGTTCTGCTCTTTGCTTCTATGAATTTGACTATTTTAGATACCTCCTAAGAGGAGTCCTATAGTATTTGTCTATATCTTACTGCCTTGCTTCACTTAACATAATGTCCTAAATGTTTTTTCATGTTTTCAAATATTGCAGGATTTAAGATTTTATTTTTAAATAATCTCTACATCCAATGTGGGGCTCCCACTCATGACCATGAGATCAATATTGATTTCAATTCTTTGGATAAATACCCAGGAGTGGGATTGCTGGATCATATGGTAGTTCTATTTTAAATTTTTTTGGGAACTTCCATACTGGTATCCATACTGGCTTCACCATTTTGCATTTCCTTGCACAGTGTCCAAGGGTTCCCTTTTCTCCACATCCTCATGAACACTTGTTGCCTTTTTTTGATAATAGCCATCAGAACAGGTGTGAGGTGGTATCTCATTGTGGCTTCGGTTTGCATTTCCCTGATGATTTAGTGACATTGAGCATCTTGGGTTTTTTTAAGATTTTATTTATTTGAGAGAGCGCATGTGCATGAGCAGGGGGAGGGGCAGAGGGAGACGACTCCCAGCTGAGTACAGAGCCCAACACAGGGCCTGATCCCAAGACCCTGAGATCATGACCTGAGCTAAAATTAAGAGTCAGACACTTAAAAATTGAGCCACCCAGGCACCCCTTGAGCATCTTTTAATAAACTTATTGGCCATTTGTATGTCTTCTTTGGAGAAATGTTTATTCAAGTCATTTGCCCATTTTTAAAATCAGGTTGTTTGTATTTTTACTTTTGAGTTCCTATATATTTTGGAAACTAGCCCCCTTATCTGATATATAATTTGCAAATATTTTCTACCATTCTGAATGTTGCCTTTTCACTTCTGTTGATTATTTCCTTCACCAGGCAGAAGTTTTTTAGTTTGATGTAGTCCCATCGGTCTATTTTTGCTTTTGTTGCTGTGCTTTTAGTGTTATATCCATTAATTCATTGCCAAGACCAACATCATGAAGCTCTTCCCCTATGTTATCTTCTGGAAGTTTTACTTTTGGGTCTTATGCTTAAGTCTCAAACCATTTTGAGTTGATTTTTGCATATGACTTAAGGAAAAAGTCCAATTTCATTTTTTTGCGTGTGGATATCCAGTATTCCCAGCACCTTTTGTTGAAGAGACTATCCTTTCCTCTTTGTGATTCTTGACACCACTTGTAACATCTTGATATACACCAGTTTTTCCCCTAATATTATTCTTTTACTTACATGGTTTTAGCCTTAAATTCCATATTGTGTGATATTAAAATTGCTAAGCCAGATTACATTAGATTTGTGTTTATCTAGCATTCTCTATCACTTTATTTTTAAACTTTCTGAATATTATTGTTTTAAATATGCCTCTTGTAGGCAATATATTGGTGAATTTTTTTAATGTAGTCTGAAAATTTATTATTTTTTTTAAGATTTTCTTTATTTGACAGAGACAAAGCACAAGCAGGGGTAGCGGCAGGCAGAGGGAGAGGGAGAAGCAGTCTCCCCACTGAGCAATGAGCCCGACACAGGGCTCAATCCAAGAACTCTGGGATTATGACCTGAGCAGATGGCAGATGCCTGAACAACTGAGCCACCCAGGTGCCTCCTGAAAATTTCTTTAAATGGTGGGTTTAACCTTTATATTCATGATAATATTATATTCATAATAATTTGGTATAGTGGGACTTTTTTTGACATTCTATTTGTTTCTATTTATCATGCTCTTGTTTCTTCATCTTCTTTTTATCCTCTGTATATACTGATAGAACTTCCAACTCTTGGTTGGAAAGTCATATCTTTTAAGTCTCTATGTGTTTACCCCTGACTATTAAGATATACTTACATTTTACTCTTTTCTACACATTTCTTAATCTTATCAGATTCTAATTTTAATTCTAAACTAGGCAAGCGTTGATTAGTGTGCTCTCAGCCCCTCAGGTCTCTTACGCCCTTGACCCTCTCTATTCATCCCAATATCACTATGTTGATAGCATCTAAAACTTCACTAATATAGTAGCCACTAGCCACATGTGGCTATTTGGTTTTAAATTTAATTAAAATTAAGGTTAAAAACATTGTTTCCTAGTCACATGAATTATTTTTCAAGTGTTCAACAGATATATAGAGTACAAATATAGAACATTTTCATCATCTTGGAGACTTTTGGATAGTGCTGATCTAGAGTTTTATTCTGCATTGTTTTGAATATATTTTTGATCAGTTGTTTACTCTTTAGAAAACAGTAAATTTTACTGAATTATTTTCTTACTCTTACTTTGCAAATATTTCATAGTATCTGCCTGAATCTTTTCCTCTCCTTTCTGAAAAGCTTCCTCAAAGAGCACTTCAATGGAGGTCTTTGTATAGAAAACTCTGAGGCATTTTACAAATAAGCCTATTTGTATTTTGACTTTGCATTTAAATGACAAATCATCTGGATATGAACTCTAAAGAGTCCTCCATTGTCATTCTGCTTATTTCATTCTTTTTTTTAATCCAAGATTGCCACAGAGAACTCTAGTTTTAGTCTGACACTGTTCCATGTAGATGTTTTGCTCTTCTTTTTTGCCTTTAGCAATATTATTATTATTTTGTTGCTTATTTTTAATTGTTCCTGTGAATTCTGTTCATTTCTGCCCAGCATCTTTTTTTTTAAAGAATTTTATTTATTCATTTGAGACACAGAGATACAGAGAGAGAGAGAGAGAGAGAGCATGAGCAGGGAGAGAGGCAGAGGGAGAGGGAGAAGCAGGCTCCCCGCTGAGCCAGGAGCCCGATGTGGGGCTCGATCCCAGGACCCTGGGATCATGACCTGAACCGAAGGCAGACGCTTAACCATCTGAGCCACTCAGGCGCCCCCAACATCTTTCCTTACTTTGGGGAAAACTTCAATGATTTTTTCATATATTTCTCCCTCTTTATATATTTCCTCTATTGGGGGGATCCTTATTATAGTCAATTTGGAATTTTATTATCCTCTTTAAGTATTATGTGTTTTTGTTTTTTTAAAGATTTTATTTATTTGAGAGAGAGCAAAAGCGAGAGAGATTACAGAGGGAGAAGGAGAAGCAGACTTGCAGCTGAGCGGAAAGCCTGATGCGGGGCTAGATCCCAGGACCCTAGGATCATGACCTGAGCCAAAGGCAGATGCTTAACCAACTGAGCCACCCAGGTGCCCCAGTATTATGTGTGTTTTAAGTGTATTTTAAACTGGTTCCTTGTTTTATCTTTTCTAATTATTCAATTTATTACTCTTTTATAGTGCTTTTTTCCTCAGATGTCTGAATTATCCTGTGAGCTTATATTCAATGTACTATTTACTGACTTCACTAATAATGCATGCCTGCAAGCACTGTGAATTGTGTAAGACTGTTGAATCACAGACCTGTACCTCTGAAACAAATAATACATTATATGTTAAAAAAAAAAAAAGAAGAAGAAGAAGAAGATAGCAGGAAGGGAAAAATGAAGGGGAGGAAATCGGAGGGGGAGACAAACCATGAGAGACTATGGACTCTGAGAAACAAACTGAGGGTTCTAGAGGGGAGGGGGTTGGGGGGATGGGTTAGCCTAGTGATGGGTATTAAAGAGGGCATGTATTGAATGGAGCACTGGGCGTTATACGCAAACAATGAATCATGGAACACTACATCAAAAACTAATGATGTAATGTATGGTGATTAACATAACATAATAAAATAAAAAAATAATAATAATGCATACCTGGAGAAGTGCTGAAGTCTAGATTCTGGGCTCCAACTTGTAGGGTCTGGTCCAGGCCTCACTCATGGAGAAAGTTAGGAGGATGTTCCTTTGGTATTTTTGGTGGAGGTTGGAAAGATAGAAAAATTTTCTTTCTGGGATATATTAAACCTACTTATCCTATTGATATATTTTCTATAAAATCATTACCATAAAGTGTTTTAGACTGGATCAGTTATCTTTTGCTGCTTTACAAAGCATTCCAATAAACAGTGGCTTAAAACAATAATTTAGTATTATAATTTTATGTGTTGACTTGTCTCAGCTAGGAGGCTCTCAGGAGGCTGAGTAGGAACAGAAGGGCAAACTAAACTGGATATCCATTATGGCTCTTTCACATGATTGGCAGTTGATGTTGGCAGTTGGCTGAGATTATCAACCAGCAGGACCTACACCTGGCTTCTCCTATGTAGCTTAGATTTCTCACAAAATGAAGAATGGGTTCTGGAAGAAAGTACTCCAAGGATCAGCTTTCCAAGGAACTTAGGAGGAAGCTAACAGGGCTGTTACGGTGTAGCCTGGGAAGTTTCAGAATGTCATTCCCACTGCATTTGATTGGTCAAGCTTGGATTCAAGGAGAAGTGCAGCAAGCACATACAGGGAAGGAAGTAATTGATGGTGGTCACCATTGGAAACTAGCTTCCACATACACTATACATATTCCTATTCTCTGACATATGTCAACATGAAATAATTCTCTTTGTGACCTCCATAAATTAAAATTACTGACTACTGTTTTTCCCTAGCAAAGAAAGTGAGCTTTACCTTTGCCCATCAGCTTTTTTTTTTGGTTATTAAAAACCAAAATCACCATTATATCAGTAGGGTATCTGTATGCATTTCTACCATGGAGCACTGCATTCTCTACAGTGTGTGTGTGTGTGTGTGTGTGTGTGTGCGCGCGTGCGTGTGCGTGTGCGCCTGTGCTCATGTATGCACACACGTGCTTGTGCATGTATGTTTACATACACAGTCTCTCGCTTTTCCCATGGCACACAACCACATACACATACTCAGCATGCCAATATTCTAGAATTGCTAGATATTTTAGTCTGCCTTTTTTTTTTTTAGAACTGACTAGATCTAAAGCTACTTACGCTAACAAGCCTTTTATCTTTATAAGTCAGATACAATTTAAAGAAAGCACTTTCTTCTCAATCACAGGCATCTATCATCTGGAAGTAAGTATCTCATTCAATTATACTGCATCATGCCAAATAAAAATCACATGAACCCTAAAGAATGTTTAAGCTTAAGAAAAAAGAAGAAAAGCTCAAACCATGAGAAATACTGTAAGTAACTTTAAGTTCTTTGGTTGAGAGGAAATACGATTTGTTATAATTTCAGTGAATTAGAAACATTCACTTTTAAGATATAAAATCCTAATTTTAACATGCATTTCTTTCCTAAAAAATCTTTACTTATTCTTTGATAATTTCCATTGTCATAGGTGCTTCTTTATAAAAATCATAAAGCACATAGAAGATACTAAACTATATGCTCAGGGCATTTTATGTGTCCTCTTACATGAGAAGCTAAACTGATGCGAGTACAAATTATGAATGGAATATTCATACTAGAATAACACAAATAAAGGGCATAACCAATTTAGTTAAGAATTTTAGCAAAAGCCTATTTTGAAAAATAAATGGAGGGTGTGAAGAGACTTCAGAAAGTACAAGTACAGGCAACCAATAAAGATAGGAAAACTGTTCAACCTCACAATTTATCAAAAAATGCAGATTAAAACAAAAACAGACATCTCCCTTAACAAATCGACAAATTTTAAATAATATTATGTTGTCAGTTTATATGGGAACAATTAGACAAAAACTAAGAAATTGAGACTACCCCAAAAGTTTCTATATATGACAAAATTTCATATTTTGCAATTTAGAGACAATCTATTTAAATAGAAAAAAAATAGCAGCTGAAAGAATACGAAAAACCAGAGAGATAGTCAAAGAGAAGTTAGAAATTGTCTCCTTCAGTTTTCTCCTAACATTTTCTGGGTTTTTTTGTCAGCAGTTTAAACTTTGAGTTTGAGAGGGGCCCAGTAAATAAAACAATCATTACTGCTTATTTAGTAAATAAGGTTATGTCTGAATAGCTACAACCTAAAACAGCAGATTTTTCTGTAAAGGGCCAGATAGTAAACGTCTTAGTCTTTGAGGACCATAAAGTCTCTACTGCAACTACTCAACAGTTGCCACAGGGTGAAAGCTGCCATAGACAACATATAAATTAATGGGCATGGCTGTGTTCCAATAAAACTTTATTTACAAAAACAGTCAGCATGCTGTGTTTGGCTGTGGGCTGCAGTTTTCTGACCCCTCCTTTAGAATATACCTATATGTTGTCCCTTAATCATAGCATATAGTATATTTGCATTTACTCATCTGAGGAAAGAGCTAGAGAACCTGAGGGGGAAGGGAGGATCAGGAGGCCAGACTTAACTAAACATAAGCAGAGAAAGAATGGCCACCTAGAAGAATAATCTATAAGTCATTACACTGGCTTATGACTTAGAAGTATCTAAACGCTTGGTATAAACCAAGGAAAAAATATACTGCTGGTGGTAATTACACTCCATTCTTTGAAAAACTTTTTAGTCCATCATAAGACTCCCAGCTCTCTAATGAACTGAGCAGCTAAACAGAGAGTTTGGACTGAGAAAAAACCAGGTGGGAAGGGGGGCAGAGAAGAGAAATCAGAGAAGGTAAAATCTTAACTTTTCTTGAAAAAGGAAACATGGTTGGAGGTTTAAAATGGAATGTTAGAGAAAAATACATTCATATAGTGTTGATGATAGTCACTGAAGTACCTGCTGTGAAAATAACCTTCATGGAAACAGGAACAATGGCTGTGGTTTGGGTCAGCATTTTTCCTTCCCCTTGCCCCCCCTCTTTTCCTTTTTCCCTCCTGAAGCTGCACTGACCTCCCATCTCCTGCTTTGGGGGTGATGATTAAGCCGATGGGGGCACCCCAATCAGAAGTCCCTGACCGTTGAGTCCTGTCCTGGGTTATTTAACCGTGATGGGAATTTCTGAGAAGGTCATCATTTCTTTCCATCGCAATGAGTGATTGGCTCAACAAGGAGTTCATATTGCACCAAATACTTTCAAAAATGATTCATGTTAATGGCATGTCTCTGGGGATTGATGCTAAATAGGAGCTACAACTAAAGCTTAAAAAATGATTTAGCAATATGAAATCCCACAGACCACGGCACACGTAGGCACAGTTGATGGTAAACATCAAAGAATAAATACAACTAAAAGTCATAAAATTGGAGAGACAATAAATCTGACAGTTCAAGACCTTTTGGGGGCTTGAATCATAAAAAATAAAATGACTTACTCAGGCATTCCTGGCTTTATTTATTTATTTATTTATTTATTTTTTTTGCCAGACATCTTTTACAGGGCAGTGAACTGAAGACAGTTTCATATTTCTGACATGTTAGTGTGGTTTACAAAGGTAGTTGCCTCACAAAATAAAATCAAATGGACATATTGAAGAAATACCCTCTTTTGTCCATAATACTGATCACTCCTTGAGGGGGGAGGTTGTTAGGAATTTATCCACCAAAATCAGACTTGAAGCTTTTATAGTCTTCCCATGGCAGCCACAAAAATGTAACAAAAAAGAGAACTGATATATCCAACTCATTCTAGGGTTTTTTTTTTAATCTCCCTATAGCCCTTTTACTTTTTAAGGGGGTTGTAATTGGTTCTTTAGAATCTATTTTGTAGTAAAAAGGGAAAAGAATTGTAATGTTTTAGATGAACTGGAAGGAGAAAAAAAATACCTAGGTTCAATTTAGTGTATTAAATTGAAGAAAATATTAATGTCAAAGATTCTTTATCTTCAAATATAAAATGTTTCTTTTGGAAAAGCTTCTTTTAAAAGATCTAAATATAGGCAATTCTAAATGTATCTTTAAATAAATGAAAAAGGAAAGAAAGAAGGAAGCAGCCTTATACCTCTCTTTCTTCTCAAGACTTTCTATCCTATTAATTCATAATTCAAACAATATTCAACCACCATTTAGCAGATATTGTGTAAAGACCTCTAGAGTGCTTAACAATGAACAAGACAAGGTTCCATCCTCAATCTTTCGTCTGGGAAGCTCCTCACAGGAAGGATTAAACCTGCACTGAGTAAAGGAAAATGACCTTGGCCACACCTCGGTTCCTTCTGTCTCTTGCTACTCCTCATACGCAACTCTAAATAAACTCATGAATACTTTCACTTTTACATGTTTTATTCTCATTTCCCTTCTAGACATTAAAATCCCTACTAATATATTCAAGAAGTACCAGTTGCCTATTTTGTATCAGAATCCATTCAACAATGACTAAGAGAGCTATGCTTCTGCCATCACAGAGGTTTGCAATTAAGAAAGGTATCAGACAATAATTATAACAGTGAATTATTCAGTTAATTTTATTTGTTATAAAGACAACAATGGGCATTGCCTGATAGGTTAATCTTATACGTGCTCCTTAGGTTTCCTTAGGTGGCACAGTCTAGGGTCTATAATCTCAGTGCAGGCAATATGGCCCCTGTGGGGGTGAAACTTCGTTTGATTGGAGATAAAATAATCCTACTCTTTTAATATATAAAGCGCAGATCTATATAATACATATAGATATAGAGATAAATATAGATACATACAGATACATATAGAGATAGAGATATCTAGGTAGATATCTCTATATCTATCTATTTATTATATTCACACACACAGCACAGAACCAGATATATATCTGAGATATCAAAATTTCTTGGGGGAGCAATTAGAAAAAAATGTCTAAAAAGGCCCCTTAGGGGGAGATGATAATGAAAAGGAGATTGAGAAACGCTGATCTGACTGGAGTTTACTGCTTACACACAATCCATTTGTGTACACCGCCTTCTATATGATGTTCTCCCACTATTTCTCCCCAACTGTGGGAAGGGCTATCGTCAGCCAGATCTCTTACCGTTTTGACCCTGCTTCACTAGATCCTGAGGGTAGGGCTCAGAAGAGATGAGGGCTACAATTTAAGACAAGTTTAAGGTTTGGGTGTTCTGGGTTTAAGAGAGCCCACTGCCCTTATCAATACTAGAAATCGTCAATGGGTAAAAATAGTAAGAGCTACATTTATTGGGCATTTATTATGTCATTAGGCTCTATGCAGAGTTCTTTAGGCACATCATCTCATTTAATCTTCAAAACTCTGTCATGAGTACTATTACCATCCGTGTTGTATAGATGATAAAACCAGGGCTTGGACTGGTCAACTAACTTGTTCAAATGCAACTTGAGACTCATAACCACACTATCTGATGTTAAAGTCTCTTCTCATGACCTTTTTATGTTCTACCCTTTATAGCAAAATTGTATTTCTAAATATTATTTGCAAAATGGTTTCTTTGGTAAATGTCCTCTGAATTCTAAACACCGACCCACAAAAAGAATTATCAGAACATGTATGTTCATAACAAATTGATGATCTATACTTCTTGGTGAATTAAAAATAGCCACAAGTACATGGCAGTGCTTACATAGAAAGCTGTCCTCATCATACTATTAAACAAAAAAGAGCAGGCTAGAGAATAGAATAGATGACAAATTCATATGAAAAATGAATTGATGCAATATGAGCCAGTAATCTCACTTCTGGGTATATGCTCAAAAGAACTGAAAGCAAGATCATAAAGAGATATTTGTATATCCCATGTTCATAGCAGCATTATTCACAACATTCAAAACGTGGAAGCAATCCAAATGTCCATCGACAAATGAATGGACAAGTAAAATGTGGTCCATCCATACAATGGAATATTATTCAGCCTTAAAAAGGGGGAAAATTCTGACACACACTACAATGTGGATGAACCTTGAAGACACTATGCTAAGTGAAATAAACCAGTTACAAAAAGACAAATACTGTATGATTCCACTTACACGAGGTATCCAGAATAGCCAAATGTAGAAACAGAAAGTAGAATGCTGGTGGCCATGGGGGAAAGAGGATATAGAGAGATGTCATTTAATGGGTATAGAGTTTCAGTTTTGGAAGATGAAAAAGTTCTGGAGACTGATTGTGTAACAATGTAAATGTACTTAATAGCACTGAACTGCACACTTAAAATGGATGGCAAACTTTATTATGTGTATTTTACCACAATTAAAAATTTAAAAAATTAAAAAGATAACCAAAAGTTTTTTTTATTTTTATACCTGCACCAAGAGGTGGAGGCCTTTTTTCACCCTCTTGACTGTGGGCTGGGCCCAGTGACTATTTGACAGAGAGAATATAGTAAAAGTGATGCTGTGCAGATTCCAGGTCTAGACTTTGAGAAGACTAGTATCTTCTTCTTTCTTCCTGTTGGAATCCAGCTGCCATGCTGGGAGGAAGCTTAAACAGCTTCATGAAGAAGCCTACATAGAACAGAGCCAAGTCCCCTAGCTAACAGCCCCAGCTGAGCCCTCCACTGACAACCATCACCAACTTGCCAACCACATGCGGGAGGCTACCTTGGATGTACATCTTTCAAATCTAGGCCATCTGCACAAGCTTCCACCATGTTAGGCAGGGGTAAGCTGTCTCTGCTGAGCCCTACTAGAATAGCAAAATCCTGGGCAAATACATGATTAATCGTTTTTAAACCACTGAGTTTTGGGCAATAGATAATCAAAACTGTACCCCCAGTACAAAGTGGAATGATGGAAAAATGAGTGATGACTAACACATAAAACTGAAAAAATTCTCCTGATGCCATATTGTGAAGCTTAAATTTCCAAAGGTGAGATTTTGACCACCCTTTGTCCTTTCAGCCAGAGAGAAAGAATATTAGTAGACTCTTTCAGCAGTAATCCTTTCTAGAACCCCAAATGTGTGTTTTTTGTGGTTAAGGCACACATTGTGCATCAGTGCTTGCCTAAACATTACCATAGTGAGTAGAACTGGATTCGGTCCAATCTGATGTGACCTTTAAAGAACTGTTTAATGGAAACTTATGAAACAAAGCATAATTTCAGAATAATTTGTACTGTAGGTAAAAAAGAAAACATTTCATTGAACCAATAGATTAAAACTCACTTTAGGTATTCTATAGAGTTGTCAGAGTTAAGTACTACCCTCTCCTTTTCAAAGAGGTGCTCTATTTCTTTAACTTTAAATGAATAGGCCAGAGCCTCAGTCCCATTCTTTGTTATTGTAGCCTTTATGACTTGTCTGCTTCTGTCAATTTCATACAGAAAATGATAAACTATGGACTGAATTATGTCTCCCCACACAAAATTCATATGCTGTAGCCCCACCCCCCAGTGCAATTGTATTTGGAAATAGGGCCTTTAAGGAGGCAATTAGGTTAAATGAGGTCATAAGGGTAGACCCTGATCCTATAGGATTAGTACCCTTATAAGAGGAGACACCAGAGGGATCACTCTTTCCATGTGCACACACTGAGGAAAGACCATATGAGGACACAGTAAAAAAGCAGCTGTCTATAAGCCAAGAAGACAGCTCTCACCAGAAAACTAATCAGCCAGCATCTTGATCTTGGACTTCCAAGCTTCCACAACTATGAGAAAATAAATTTCTGTTTAAGTTTAAGCTACCCAGTCTGTGATATTTGTTATGGCATTCCAAATAGACTAATTCTCTGTTCATAGTGTTTTAAATGGAAAGAAATGTATAGGTTATCAGTCCATCCATATCTGCTGTCTCTTCTTATGCAGTAATAGAATTTTTAGTTGGGCACATGGCCCCCAGATAAAACCCACCCTTGTAGGTAATGGCCATTTTACAAAGTGTGACTTGAACAGAAGCGAACATTCAACTGTCTGTCTGTGCCCTTTAAGAGAAGGGCATGCCTTCTGTGTCCTCTTTCCCCTTCCTGATGGCTGGAATGTGGAAGCCATTTTAAGAGCTGGAGTAGCCATCTTGGACCATGAGCAGGAAGTCATCATGGAAGATGGCAGAGTCATGGGCTCCCTTGTAAAGGAGAGCTACCCTACCAGCTCAGACTTCTACTTGACTGAGAAATCAACTTCAATATTATTTTAGGCATGGTTAATTCTGATTCTACTCTACAGAAATCAAACTGATATTCTAATTCATATAATCATCCATTGCAAGGGTTATTAATCGTTATCTGTAAAGGACCAGATAATAAATACTTCAGGCTTTACATTCTCTGTTGCAACTACCCAACATTGTCATTATAGCATGAAAGCAGCCATAGATTGCTATGAATGAATGAGCAGCATGGTTGTTTTCCAGTACAATTTTATTCATAAAAACAGGTGAGAGGCTGGAACTGGCTCCTAGGCTGCAGTTGCCCATCCCAACCTATTGTAATAATTCCTTTATCTTAACACTGATGAAACTGCTACATACAGAGTTCAAACTATGGTCACACACAGCAAAGGCATCGTGAATACCAACACTGTTCCCTAAATCCCCAGGTCAGTATTCTATCCATTTATCTCATTCTCTATAACAGGGGCTTATAGATACCTCTCTGCAGTTATTTAATGTTTGCTCATTATAAGAGCCTTACTCATAAGAAATTCTCTACTTTCTTCTTTTGTCTCTTTACTATCTTCATTGCATTTTACTTTTTCTTTTTGTTCATTTTTCATGCTAAAATTCACGCTTTTTATTATATGCCCATATCCCCTGCTCTCATGGGTCACTCGTATTATGTATCAGACATTGAATTTTATTAGGCCAAAGATACCCAGACATTGATCTTTACTACTATCAACTGCCTCAGCTGTTTTAGAACTAAGGTTCTGAATAGGGTTACTTCATGTATAACAACAACAAAGATATAATATTGTTTATAAGAAAAAATAGCCCAATGTGTATGCAATCCTATGTAGAAACCCAAACACTCTATGTTCTCCAGGCGCATATTTGTACTGTCAAAAATTTTTACTGTCAAAAAATACTTAGGTGCAATTATAAACTTCCTGATCTTTCTTCTGTCAGGTATCTGAGATTAAAAAGAAAAAAGTCACATTCTTATTACAGGGATACATTTTCTATGTTTTTATGGAACGATAAATGATCTTGATTACTGTATACAAATCACTCCTTGAACCTAAGACAGGAAAGTATTTGTCTCTAACAAATGAATACCTTTTTTCTTAAACAATGCAAAACATGTAATTCAACATATTTTCTACTTTTCCCTATGATACCAGGGAGTTCAAAGCTGCTTCAAGCTTGTCTCTCCTAGTTAGGCATCCAAGTCTCCAGGTAACAGCTACTCTCCTTCCGCTGTGTTCATTCTTTATATAAACCGTTTTATTCCCCAATTGCATACTGTGTTTGATACTGCTAATCTCTTCAATTATTACTTTGGAGTTGCTTGGGATCTACATCAATTGTATAAATAGCAACATGAAATAGCTCTCAGGTGACCAGCTGGAGAGTGTCACATATCCACAGAAACATTCAACTATGGATCATTTCAGTTGTACCCTTAGACTTTCCTTGTGTCTCACAAAAACGGGTCAAATCAAAAGGAAAAGGGTCAAATGAATATAAAGGCAGGCATACCTTCCATATAGGTATGCCATGTGGGGCATCCTCCATTCAACTCTCTTCTAGGGCTTTCCATCTCCAGTGGCAGTATTTCTGGGAATATGGCTCCTAGGTTGCTTTTAAAAATGCAGATTCGTTAATCCCATCCCAGACCTACTGAATCAGAATGTCAAAGAGCAGGGCCCAGTAATCTGTGTGTTTGCCAGTTCTCCAGGTGACATGAATGCCTACCAAAACATGGGCTGCTAGCCTTTGGATTAAAGCCAGATCCCTTAATGTTTAATACCCCCCAGATCCTTCTGCCATGTCACCCCACAAATATGGTGTTCCAACCGTATGGAATCTCCTGAGGTTCTCTGGATTGTTCCTGCTTCCTTAAGCAGCAGAGCTTCCTGCACTCTCTGCTGAGAAGTTCCACACTGA
This sequence comes from Phoca vitulina, assembly GCF_004348235.1. Taxonomy (NCBI): domain Eukaryota; kingdom Metazoa; phylum Chordata; class Mammalia; order Carnivora; family Phocidae; genus Phoca; species Phoca vitulina. The sequence continues at coordinate 34,714,932 of NW_022589713.1, read as the reverse complement.
CCTTGCCCATCTGAGATACTACAACTTGTCTAGTAAGAAATAGCTCATACATACCTCCTTCTGACAAAGTCTTCCCTGGTTTTGCCCAAACCACACTCCCTAGGCCCACCATCAGGACCTTTCTCTCTCTGCTCCTGGATTCTCTGCTCATTCTGCCACAAAGCACTTAGCTAGCACACTACATCATTATTCTGGGTTTTTAGGCCTTCTCTATTAAACTAGAAATTCCTTACAATCGGGGTGCCTGGGTGGCTCAGTCAGTTAAGTGTCTGCCTTCAGCTCAGGTCATGATCTCAGGGTCCTGGGATCCAGCCTCGCATCCAGCTCCCTGCTCAGCGGGGAGTCTGTTTCTTCCTCCTCCTGCTCATGTGTGCTCTCTCTCTCCCTCACTCTCTCCCTCCCTCTCAAATAAATAAATAAAATCTTTAAAAAAAAAAAAGAAAGAAATTCCCTACAATCAACCTGGTTATTTACTCATTTTTCCCCCATGTACATAGTTTAAGCTAAAAATATATATATATTGAATAAATGAATAAACAATACGAAGTGTGTTCTCTATGTGTCTGATGGCTGATGTCTCTAATTACATGCTTAAGTCAAATTAAAAGTCAAATTCTGCTTGTTCAGCGCCCCCACTCCTATACAGTCATGAGCCTAACAATAACTTAGTAAACTAGTGCATCAGCCTCTTTGCTTGGCATGTATACACTCTCCTTGAAACAACAGCACCTCTAATTTATGAACTGCCACTTTGAACTAACTCCTATTTCAGTCCCAATGGCTCAATGGCTATTTGAATAGCTCTATAAGGGTTCAAGACTTTTTAAAAAATGATGCCATAGCTCATAAAACTATGGTGAATATAGTTATAAATTTCAGGAATGAGACCTAGGTTCTTTGTGCAGCCGCAATTGGGTTCAGGGAATATTCCAGCCATGGCATCTCATTTCTTTAGGAGAGAGTGGATGCCCCCACTCTACGCTAATTATCAGGCCATATTAGAATCTCCTCCTCTGATGATAAAAGCTTTGGCTGCCTTTGAATAAAGCACTTCAAAGTCTCCCTTTTATAAGATTTTTGAAATCTCAGCCCATTGAGACTGTCACAGCTTGACATACTTGTGCATTTGTCATACTTTCTGGAAGCCTGCCTCCAATCCTGAACCTGGGCAAAGCTCAAATCTTCTACTGATAACACTCTCCTAAGGGGGTGGGGCAGGGAGAAAGATGGCATAATGTCATAAAATAAGGAAAAATCACTCCATTTGGTCCAGGAATTTTAAATATGTGCGTAATTTCCATGATTTCAGAAGGAAAAGATTAAATCTGAGATGTTTCTCTGGGCAATGCAGTACCAGGCCCCAAATACAAATAGGTTTATGGATGTATGTCAGTGTCCTGAAAGGAAAGAATGGGATATTTGAGAAGAATTTAATTAAAACTTAACAATTTACAGAAGTATTCAGGGAAACCAAGTCAGGCTGGTGTAATACCCTGGAACTATCTATAGGGGGAGCCATTAGCACCTCAGACGTGAAGGGGCAAGGAAAAGAGAGTGGTTCTAGAAACCCAAGAAGCAATTTAGGCTGACCATTGAGGGGTTCTGGCCTTCAATTGAGGGACATAATCACCCCATCACCACTTAGCAAGGAGGCCAATATGGAAGTTAACGCTCCAGACTCACTCCTCATCTTCCAAATCCTGCTTGTGTTTCCCCTTACCTGAACTTTCAGCCAAAAGACAAGGAAATCCACTGTGTGCCATGTGGGTCAGCCTCATGGGCCACGATGCAGGATGAAGAAGACAGAGATGAGTTTCATGAGGCACACAGAAGACATCCAGCCTAGAGAGTCACATGGAGGCTGGAAGTGAGCATGGAACAGCAGAATTTCCCTTGTTTTTGTTGAAGGAATTGACATCAGCTTTATTGGGTACATGTACACTGTAATAAAGATTTACTGACCATAAGGACACTAGTGACTTACACCTTCTCTGCTTTAGGTTCTATTAATGTTTTGAGAATCTGGATCAATGATAATACGTGGATACTGGGAAAGATTTTTTTTTTTAAATGACATGCTGAAAGGTAGCAATAATAAATGCTTAATTTGGCAACTATCTGAGAATGGACAGCATCGTTCTATATGCCAATTATGCAAATAAAATTTTAAAAATGTGTGCAAAAACAACAATGGTCCCTCTATATCATTTACATCTAGAAATGGTTATGGTGGGGCCTGCTGATCTCAGGACCAACTCCAGCCATAAACCAAATCAATGACAATCTACATGGTGACTCAAGGTATGAGCATCCCCAGCACCAACTGGCCCCCGTCTCCCCAAAGCCAGTCACTCTTAGCTAGAATTCTGCCATTATAGAACCATCTTTGTGTTTCAGATGCCTTGGATTTGCTGGTATCCCTTCTTAAAATTCATGTTCTCTTAAAGCGGTATCAGAGTACTTATTAGCATATTGAGTTAATTAGGAGTAATAGGAATTAGATTATTAACCCTATTTAACCCAACAACTATCTATACTTTTTAAAGGGAAGAAAGCTGACTTATTGCACAGGCCACTGTCTGAAGAAGACAGACTGAGATGAGGTGCCACCAGATAATGAGACAATCTCTGGGTAGTGAGGGGACATGAGGTAGCAGCTGGAAGTCAGGGTCAGAGGTACCAGAGAGAAAGAAATCTAAAGGGAAGGAAGGGTGTAGAATAGATTCAGTACATTGTATTTGTTATATGTCACATATTTTGTGCAAGGCATCATGCTAAGCTGTCTCCATGCATTGTCTCATGTAATCTTTACATCAACTCTCTGAAGGAGGCCCTATTAACCTGCATTTTTGCAGATGAGAAAAAGCAGGTTTAAGGAAGCCCAGTAACTTGCTTAAGGTCACAGAGCTAGTAAATGATGAAAAAAAAGAGTGTGGATTCCACATCCCCTGCCTCATTTCCTCTGAGATATATTCACATCTTCTCTTGCCCTCTCTGTAAGAGATTTAAAGAAAGGTGAATTACAACTGGTAGAGGATTAAAAAAAAGAAAAAACTAGAAAAAGCCTGAATGCAAAACATACACACTGTCCCCAAAAGAGGTATTCATTTATCAATTCATTGTCTAACAAACTTCTATTGAATGCTTACTCTAGCCTTGGCCTTATACCTAGTTCAAGGATTACAAGGGTAAAGAAATAAGCTGGCAGCGATGAAAACTCTGATCCATGTGTGTACTCTGAGAATACAACAGCTAAGTTCATTAGTCTGTTATAGACCAGAGAGAAAGAGTTTAGGAATATGCAGACTTCTTAAGTTAATTTGGTGCTGGATAAATATGAAGCAAAAGAGGAAGCACTTTTGTCAGTTAGTATAAGCTAGGCTATCCTGCAGGAACAACAAAAATCTCAGTGGCTTTACAAGGTGATGGTTTATTTTTCACGAATTCAAAGTCCACTGTGATGACTCTTGGGGAAAGCCATCCTCCAAATGAAGACTCAAAGATCAAGGTGGCTTCCTCTTTTTGGAGGATGAGAGAGGGGTTTAATTATTCCAACACAAGGCCCCCTTCGCTATTGCCAGAGCAGAGGAAAAGTGAGAAGAGAATAATATGTGGCATTTCCCCTAACTCCACCTGGAAATGAGACGCATCACTTCTACTAAGATTTTATTGGCCAGAAATAGTTACATGGAACCATCCACGTACAAGCATTCTGAGAAGAAGAAGAGAGCCATATATTGGGGAGCCCTAGTAATGTCTACTACAGTACTTGACAGCAAATGCATACTGACCGTCTATGATATTACAGCCTTCTACAGTGCACAGACTATTTGTGATGTCTCTGATTGTGACATGGAAGATCTCTTCTTAAGGGTGCCAAAGAAAACCAGGTAGGAAAATAGACCAGATGCTAATAAGAGAGGCATGGAGAGGCTTAGTTCAGTCTCCATCCCAGTCAAACAGTGGGCTTCTCTTGAGAACTGACTCTTATAGACCAAGTAAAATATCAGGGAGAGAGATACATTCATTTTGCTTCCTGGCTGCCATCAGAAATCTGTGGGACTTCCCTTGGCAGCAAAAGCCTTCATCTTCAAGGGTAGCATTTTAAAAGGTGGTTTAGCTTTGGTCAAAGTGCATAGAAAAGAAAAAAGAAAAACTCCAAAAGTTGCAATTCACAAATCAGACACATTAAAGGCCTGAACAAACTAATTAGTTCTTAGTCAATACACTGTAAGGCTACTCTGAAATTATGGCTAAATTGTGTAAGAAGAAACATGTTTGGAACTGAGGGTGGAAATTGAGAATTTGGGAAATTAAACTCATTACTCTATATACTCCTGTTATGACTCAATTCTTTTTCATTGCCCCTTTTTGAACCTTTTCTGTGTCTGTTGTGTTCCTGAGCTGAGTAATGGAATTTAATATTAGATTCTTTTTTTTCCCAAGTGCAGGTGTTATTTGGTCTTGCACAAGAGTAGCAGGACATTTAACAATCTACACAAAGAGGCTTAGACAATATTCAAGGAAATATTCCTTCCTAACAGCCTGGGGTAGAGTTGTTTCAAAGGAGAATGGTAAAGAACTTAGAAGTGTTGACGGGGCGATGAAAGGTACTAGAAGCAATGGACAAAGAGGCAAAGTGGGAATGGTAAGACGACTGGCTAAGAGTCTGGAGGTTGGCTGCTCTGACAAAAAATGTGTGACCTTGGACAAATCACTTCATGTGGTGGGTGCTGTGATATGCTACCCAAATTCTCCCTTCAGGATTGAAGGACCCATTTCCCCCATTGCTGGGAATAATCTAGGCAGAGAGCCTTAGCTGTCAACATTTTCAAGGGTTGTTTCAGTTGAAGAGTGCAGCTTCTCCCAGGCAAGTCCACATCCAATGACTAGTCTATGAAGAAGCCTGGCTGGACCTCTTGCTCCAACTTGTGATGGCTCAGAAAGGCCATTTTACCTCCAGAGGTCTCCATGAAGTCAGCTGGGGCCTTTGTTAAGAATGTATTGCATCTCAACTTCTCCCTTTACCCAGTTCTGCTTCTTTCCCCTCCCTCACACAGGTGTTGATCCCAAGAACATTCCCTGATAAACATCCTGCTCCTAATCTCCACCTCAAAGTCTCTTTCCTGGGAAATCCAATCTGCGATTATATATCCAACTGGAGTCTATGAATCTAAGACTCAGTTTCCTGTTCCAGTGAGGGGAAAATAAATAAATAAAAACAATCCTGAAAGAGCTATAGGCTTTTAACATGAGGCTCATGCATGGACATGAGTAGGACTATGGACACCCTGAAACTGTACATGAAGTTTTGTGTGCAAGTGTAAAGGAGCCATTTCCTGGGGAGATGAGTTGATCTTGACAGATTGTCTCAAGTGTTTTTCACCCTAACAGGTTAGGAGTCATTGATAAGAGATGATCTCTTGCAGGCACTTTAATTGCAATATTCCAGGATTTCACAAGGCACAAGGTAGGGTCTTCAAAGGGCTGCTTTGTGTGCTCCTAACTTACCACAATGAAAGTCAATTCAGGAGCCCCTACGTGGCTCAGCTGGTTAAGCAGCTGGCTCTTGATTTCTGCTCAGGTCATGATCTCAGGGTCTTGGGCTGGAGTCCACCAAGTCTGGCTTGGTGCTCAGCCGGGAACTTACTTGAGGATTCTCTCCTTCCTTCTCCCTCTGCCCCTTCCCCTCTGTGCTCTCTCTCTCTCTCTCAAATAAATAAATAAATCTTTAAAAAAAAAAGTCAATTCATATTCATGAGTTAATGACAGAGGTCTACCCTCAGATAAAATGTATTCAACAATGTTCCAGAAATAATTGCCTAGCCTTAATTTTTAAACCTTTGAAAGGGCTCTAAGGATAGGCATTTCATGAGTGGAAACGTGAATCCAAACTGGCTGGTCAGAGAGACAATGGGGAGCAGGCTTGCAATCCTTGTTGCTACAGTTCTAGAACCAACCCAGAACCAGTTCTGGTAACACAGTGACCTCCCCCCCTCACCCCAGCCCACTACTATGAGAAAGAGATTTGCTCCAAAGAGAAGAACGGGAGCTATCACTTGGCTGTCTACTTCATGCCAGGTGCTCCGTACACTGATTTCATTTAAGGCTCAGGCCAATGGGTGAGCAAACATTATTATTGCCATCTTATATGGAAGCAAACAGATTCAAAGTTTCAAAATTTTGTTCAAGGTCACTAAAACTAGCAAAACTGACTTGGATTTAAACTCAAAAAAAAAAAAAAAAAAAAAAAAACCTCAAGTTTATCCCGTCCACCTCCCAATTCTGGGCCTATTCTGACATATCACTTTGCCTCCTTAGGCTATGTCAGACCCTCATTCCAAGCTCCTGGCAGCAAACAGCTCGTCAGGTAAAACTGGCAGCATATAGAAACATCGGCCAGAACACTAATTCAGCTACCAGAGCCTCTGCTTTCATCTACCTGATGCCAAGAGCATTCACAAAAGAGGTCCGTGAAAATAGCAGTTGGAGAAAAAAAAAGCAGTTGGCGACCGGTAGAAAAATAATGTAGGTGATCTGATGAATCTTTTCCTAAGTACTCAGAGTTTAGGAATGGAGGTTTAAAAAAATTTTTTTTTTATTTATAGATTTGGACTAGGTGAACAAAAACCAGGCAGGCATTTGTGAGTTAATGTAATACCAGAAGTACTGTCTACTCCCATAAGAGAAGGAGTCACCACTATTAATTGTACACATTCATTCTATTTGCCTAAATGGGGTACACAGTGAAACCAAAAATAGTCTACTTTAATGTCAGATTTTTATCTTTTTTGCTATTATAATCACTAGCACTACGATCTTAATAATAAACACTACCTCTTACATGTGTGTTGTAGATGCCCACATTATACTATCTCATTTAATCCAACAATATTGTGGAAGAAGGCTGAGCAGGTATTGTCTCCACATAATAGATGGAAAACCAGAAGTTTAGAGGGCTTAAGGGATTTACCCAAGACTTCTTAATAGTGTTCTGGCTTCTAGTCTTTCCCCAAATTTATAATATGTAAAGAAAAGAACAGACCCACATCAATGAGCCCAAACTATACAAAGAACTCCATGTTAATCCCCTACTCCATATTTCCACATAACAACCAGAGTGTTGATTTCAAAATGTGGATCAGATCTTGTCATTTCCCTGCCTTCAACCCTCCAGTGGCTCACCATCACACTGAAATAACAATTCGAAATCATTTCTCTGGCTAGAAGTTCTTACAGGATCTGACCTGCCCACTTCCCTTGCCCACACTGGCTCCTGGTTCTTGAACCAATAAGCATGCCCCTTCTTATGCTTTTGTATCTGCTCTTCTCTTTCTCTGGAACTCTTTCTCCTGCTATTCCCACGAAACATTTTCCTTACTATGTTAGCTGAAGAAGCACCCTGTTATTCTCTTTTCTATGACCTGGGCTTATGTTATTCACAGCTCCTAGAAGTACTTAAAAATTATATTATACATGCATTTGTATATTTTCAGCTATGTGTCATAGTCATCGTTCATATTTGTCTATTAATTCTTTCTCCCCTAGAATATGAGCTCCATGAAGGCAGGAATTCTCTCTGCTTTGTTCACTGCTAGATCCACAATGCCAGACTTAACAGTTCACGCTAAATAAATATTTGCCAAATTTTAAGTGAGTCTTACTGATAAATGTTAGTTAAGTAAGTAGTTGAGATTATAAAGAGCAGATTATAATTTTCACATTTGCTGCAGTCAACACTTCCCTTCTCATTAACTAGAAGGGTCTTTATGAAATGCATGATGTATTTTTAAGGCTTTTATGAGAAATGGTCCCATCCTGGCTTTATCACTTCCAAGCTATGGGAGCTTCAGTGAGTTATTTAACTTTGCTCCAATTCTAAAACTAGATTTCCTCATCTGTAAGATGGACATAATTGTAGTAGTTGTGGGAATTAATAAATTACATGTAAAAAGCAAGCAGTGTCTGATACATTGGGAAGTGCTGAATAAATGTCAATTATAAGAATTTTAAAGAATTATAAACATACATAGTTATTCCAATTATTTATTTTCTCATTCATCATTCATGTACTAATGAGCTAGGCACTGGGGAAGCACAAACGAATAAGATTTACCTCATGTTTTAGGACAGCCTGGGACTGGTAGAGAGGAGAGGGCATATACAGTATCACTTTTCTCCCTTGGACTACCGGAAACTTCTACCATATGCATATCTAGCTATCTATATATGTGTGTGTGTATGTATATATACATATATATGTATATAAAGCATTCTGTGAAATAAGTTGTAAAAATAAATCATTAATTCATGTAATCATTATTACATTAAATTTTTTTTCTCATTTAATGCTCAAATGCCGTTGAAGACATAGCCACAGAGAAGCAAAGATTCGAACCTCAAGAACTGTATGAAAGTATGAAGTATGAAAGGGCAAGCAGACATTAGTCCACTCAGATACTGACTGTGGCTGGGAATCTGGTTTGTGTTGCCCGCACTGTGTCATGAAGATGCTGGAGTCTTAAACTGTCACACTTTCAAGAAGATCTTACCTAAAAATCCTGGTTCCAATTTCTCTTGGAAGATTGGATGGTCAAGCAACACTGGAGCTGCATTTCCTTCCGACAACTGAACTCTGAAGCTGAGCAGTGCTTGCCTCCCCTTCAATCAACTCTCCAGATTTTATAAATTGGGAGTTTGTTATATCCTTGCAATTTATTTTTTTCTATCCTCTTCCCAGTAGGCCAATGTTATCATCTCCTGCAATGATTATAGCCTTTTCATTTTCTCCATATAACCATGTCAGTGTTTGTTTTATATATATTTAAGGCCGTGTTGTGAGGTTCGTATACATGACTATAATACATTCTCAGTAGATTGCTCTTTTTATTATGATTTAGTGTCCCCTTTTTGTTCCTAGCGATTGTTTTGCTTTAAAATCTGTTTTGGTCTGGGTTTGTATTGCTACCATGGTATTCTTTCAATTATTACTTGCCTATTGTATTTTTTCCTTTTTCTTATCTTCCTTACCCCTCACCTCCATTCTAGCCTTTACTCTTCCCTGAGCAGCAGGTTTTTGAGAATCCCTTCACTTGCTCCCTCAACCCCAAAGCAGCAGATCTTACATTAGCATCTTGGGCTCCCAGCTGATGGGCTAATGGGAATTCAGGAGACCCAGTTATGTTGCCAGCAGGTAGCATGGCCCAGCACCAGGGGAACGGCTGGGTCTGATTCCTACGGGTGTTGCTTTGTATCTGGCTATGGTTTTCTCTAAGTTATCTCTTTAAAAACAAACATTTATCTGTCCTTACTGTACATAAAATTCAAAGTTGACCTGGGAACCCCAGACATCAACCCTGAGTTTTAAATTCGACAATAAAGTGGGGCCTGGGACACACACACAAAAAAAAAAAAAATTCAAAGTTGGTTGTGACTATTTTTTTTTTTTTTAAAGATTTATTTATTTGACAGAGAGAGATAGCGAGAGAAGGAACACAAGCAGGGGGAGTGGGAGAGGGAGAAGCAGGCTTCCCGCAGCGCAGGGAGCCCGATGTGGGGCTCGATCCCAGGACCCTGGGATCATGACCTGAGCCGAAGGCAGACGCTTAACGACTGAGCCACCCAGGCGCCCCGGTTGTGACTATTTTTTAAGGCATGGGCTCTACAAAACATACAGGCTGAACATCCAGGATAGGTGATAAAGATGGTATCAGATAAATATTGACAGTTCGTAGGTCTGTGAGGGGAAAATGAGATCTTAAGACCTTTCCTCAGCAAAATCAGTGGGGCTGCTTTCCTAACATGCAGATTCCATGAGCAGCTCCTTCTTCTAATCTTCATAGCTAGAGAGCAGGCCATGGAATAGGAATAGCACTCCCAGGGTCACAATAAAATTAAAGGACAGATGTCTTTAAATAAGTTGTAAATTATCAGTTTAGGAGTTATATGAGTATATATGATGATTATATCCTCAGCCTCAATGGTGTAACTCAGATACTTTATCAAACCATCAGTATGTTATTAATAATGCACTGATACTAGAGAAAGAGAGAAAGAGAAAAAGCAGAGATTGAGGTAAAAAGAGCTGGCAGATGGGAAAAAATAATTTACCATGAAGCTAAAAAATGTGCATGTAGTTTGAGAGTCTAAATTTAACACAATGCTTCCTACAGACCGAAAATCAGCCTATCCGCTATGTCCATTCAGATTTCCCTAATCTAACCACAATTTATTGTTCACTAATTAGATAGAATTGTTGTCCAGAATAAAGAAATCACCACCCAGTAATTATTTCATTGTAAAACGTAATGAGCACCCAAACACTGACACATACTGTAAAAATCGCGGCACAATAAATAGAACACTGTTTTCCAAATAACCCGGCAGTGAATTCTGCTAGTGTATTTCTTCGTGAAACATGTTTATGTGATAGTCTTCCAATTTTATGGTGGAAGTTTATCACCATAAGGTGCATTTCATGACAGCCGAATAACTACATTCAGTTAGGCTTGTCACCATGTGCCTTCCGTATCAAGACACATGCTGATTGTATCAAATACTGTTGACTGTCTTAGTGCCACAAATAGAAAAGATGATTACACTGTTCTGTGTAGATATGATGCAATATTATTCACATTGCAAGAAATCGAAGGTCAAGGTTGTCTAATGACATTAGAAAGATTGGGTATTGAAAGCTTCTTAATGCAGTGATGATTCACTAATGGGCAGATGACAGGTGTACCTTAATGTGTGGATGATTCTTTATGTAAACGGGTGGGAGAGAGGTATATGCATATCAAATCACTGAGGGTTATTAGGGTGGGGATATGGGTTATTAATTTATCTTTCTGAAAATAAATCAAAGCAATGCTTTACACACCCCGTTTTCAAAATGTATTTATTGCAAAGGGTTGTACTAGAGGACAAGAGATCTAAAATTTTGCCTCTCTGTTGCACAGACACATTCTGTGATGTCATTGGCAAATAACGAGTGTGCCCTATACCTTGGCATTCCCTGTGTTTCGGGTTTTAGCATAGAACTGTTGGCTTTTACGTTCATCTAGAATATACTGCAAGGCATATCTTCATTAAGCTCTACAGTCAGATTGAGGTCTCTAAGATAGCAAAGATTACTAGCTAGTTAATCAAATTTGAAATTTATTTATACGCCATTGTCAAACAGCTGGTAGGGTCTGATCCCAGCTTTGCAAATGACACAAAGTAGATGATCCTAGAAATTTAATTTCTAAAAATCTCATTTTGATAGTTTATATGCAGTAACCTGTGAGCTTGTTTGGGTCCCACAGTTCTTTTATAATCATGTAGTATACCTAAAAAAAAAAAAAAAAAGAATAAAAGATATTCACTAGAATCGTTTTTACAATAGCATATTTTCCATTAATTTTTCCTTCACATCCACATACTCATGAGCTGACTTAAAAAAATCATAAAATTGTGATTTCAACACTTTACCAGATCAATGCATAATTAATTTAAGAAACTGAGCAAGTATCCAGGTTGAACGTCTGTTGATATAACAGCTATGTCATGGGGACTATATTAGCTTTCAAAGGATAAAGCTTAAGTTTGGTATAATTAATAACACACATGTGTTTACCATTAAAAGGATATCTGCAGTTCTCCAAATGAATGGCCTTTATGAACATGATCCACAAAGTATCCTGGAAGAGCCTGTTAGTGATGGTCAAATGGCCAAAGAGAGAGGCACCTTGATCTGTAACTTGGGCAGGATACTGGATGAAGGCCCAGCTAGGAGAGGTAGAAGAATATATTCAGACCTATTGGGCATGAGTAGGAAATTCAGTATTTTCCATTAGGTGGTAATTGCACGTAGTGTCTTCAAAGAGTTCTGAGAGCGGTAACAGGCTGTTCCAATAACTGGACAGGGCTAGGGAATCTGAGAGAGGGACTGAATTGAAGTTCCAGGCTCTTGACTAGTTGTCCTTGCTACAGACCCTTGTAGGTATGAAGGCCTCAACCAGTCCTATAGTCACTCAGCACAAAGAGGAAGAAACCACCAGGCAGACAAAAACTACATGTGTGACTGCCCTTTGGGTGGGACTGGACAATGACGTGCATTTACTGCACGGGACAGGCCCAAGGAAGCCGGGGCAGGGATGAAGATTACGGAAAGGAGACAAGGAAATCATCTTTGTTCTACGAAAAAAAAAGGATGAATGTAGAAGACTAAAACCGGGCTTTCGAAGAGTAAGAACTACACACAGACCGAGGCTCCAGGAATGGGTCATGGCCCACAAAACTGGGGGTCTGTGTCAGATGATGTTCCTTATTCCTCAGTGTCTGATATAGGTGTTCCTAGGGTGGGCTATTTGGCTGAATGGAATCAGTCAGCTGAACATAAGTAAAGAATCGGGTTACTTATTTCGATTGTCTTAACAGCTTAATTGTTCAGCCATTTGGTGATTGAATAAATCTTTGCCCATTTACCGTTATGCCAATTATCATTAATCAAATTAACATAAAAATAGTAATAATGCAATAAAAGGTGCAATATGATCATGATATTTGTGTATTATGGGGTATTTGAGAGCAGATGAACTGGGACCTTACAAAAAAAAATTATGAACTTTGTGTGTGGTGGGGTGTCTCCTCATTATTTATAAATTAGAAATGCCTGGCTTTATCCAATAACCCAAGAGTTATCTCTTGATTAATTGATGCCATTGTGGAAGCTTCATTTTTATGTTTCAAAATAAATGCAACCTTTACTTTGTAGGGAACACTTCTTTGGATCGTTGCTAGAAAAGAAATCTTTAGTTAATTGATTCCCAGTCCCTAAAGCCTCAGTTAAGAAGTATATATTAACTACTTTCTAGGTGATTCTACTCTACATTTTTAGAGTTTTAGCAAAGCCTAATCTAAAAATGATATTCACAATTTTAAATTTGTAGTTCAGAAGACGTTTGTTGCAAGCTTAAACAGATACATTTAAATTAATGATTTCTGTATCCACTAGATGTTTTTTTCATCTGGGTGTAGAAGGTTCTTCCAATGGAGTTTGTCAATCCAGATATTTCTGTGATATAATGTGGGTTTCTCAGTCTAGTTGCTTCTCCTTGGATTAAAAATATCAGTGTTTGTATACTTGATCAATGAAGTGGAAAGAGCTGGATTTGGGAAAAAGAAGTGGCCAGGCTAGTTGAGATAGGAGGTCACTTGCTTCAGCCACCACCAGTCACTACCCAGGTTGAGGGAGAAACAAGACTCTGATTACCTTCATCATTACTGACCCTGAAATAGACTGACCCCAGTGAGAAGGGGCAAAAACACAAAAGTATTTGCTGAACCTGGCTCCCTGGTATGAAACTGCAACATAGTCATGAATTACATAAATCTTTTATTCACTTTTAACCACTTCCTATCTTTTGGAACTTCAGTTTCCTCAATTTATAAAATCCGAGTTCTTTGAAATCTGATATTTTATAAATTTCATTATAATTTCTGGTGCTAAGAATCTCTTAGACATTTAAATATGGGAGTAGAGTTGCAAAGAGAAAGAGCAGATTGTTCTATTTAATACTTATTCCCACAATAACCAGCTGTGGGTCATTAACTGATAACAAGGATCAATGATTTTCCACCTTGCCTTAGTGAAATATGTCCAAAGCTATGGAGTAAATGTTTCCAAAACACAAGAATTCATTAAGGAATGCTGTGGGAGAGAAAAGTTGTGCAGAGAGGAAAGGGGCAAATAATAACCACAATAACCGCAAAAAATAGAAACTTAACTCTTGCCTGAGGAATGATTATGCAAAGAAGGAAAGAGGAAAAAAAAGAAACAGGGAGGAAGAAGGGAAGGTAAGCAGAGAGAAAGAAAGAAAAAGTGAGTCGACAACAAGCCTATAACAAAGAGCTTAGAATCTGTCAAGGACGACGCAGCAGCTGAACTTGAGTGTGGACGCCGAGAGGCCACTGCCCACGGACTCAGCCCTGATGACTTGATCCTCGGTGTTTTCATTAAAACCCAAGTATCCATCCTATCTCAGACTGTGTCAGAAGCTTGAAAAGAACTGTTTCTGCTCTCCAGCTCAGTGCCCCCAGTTAATTCAGACTGGGGTTTGCAGGGCACCTGGCTGCCTCAGTCAGAGGAGCAGGCCCCTCTTGGTCTAGGGGTCCAGCCCCACTTTAGTTGTAGAGATTACTTAAATAAATAGGGGTGCCTGGGTGGCTCAGTCGGTTAAGCCTCCATCTCTTGATTTAGGTTCAGCTCATGACCTCAGGGGGCTGAGATTGAGCCCTGCAGGTTCTATGCCAGGCGTGGAGCCTGCTTAAGATGATCTCTCTTGGGGCTCCTGGCTGGCTCACTCGGTTAAGCGTCTGCCTTCAGCTCAGGTCATGATCCCAGGGTCCTGGGACTGAATCCTGCATCTGGCTCCCTGCTCAGCAGGGAGCCTGCTTCTCCCTCTCCCTCTGCTGTTCCCCTTGCTTGTGTGCTCTTTCTCTCCCTCTCGCTGTCAAATAAATAAATAAAATCTTAAAAAAAAAAAAAAAAAGATGACCTCTCTCCCTCTCCCTCACACTTCTTGTGCACACGCATGCACACGTGCACTCTCTAAAAAATATATGTAAATAAATAAACTTTTTAAAAAAGGCCAGGGGCTGGGGGGTGGGTGGGTTGCTGACCAGATGAAAAATGCTACTGGGAAAATCATACTTCTTCAGTATGTCAGACTTATTGCCATTTGTCATCAGGAGCTTACAATTCGAAGCAGCAGGAAACACAGGCCCCAAACGCAAATGTAAAGGACGGAAGCTACTGTTCACAATCAGATTTCCTCCTCCTGCTTTGCACTGTTTCTCTAAGGTCAACGCAATGCGTTTGATTTCCCCGTGATGACAGTTTGATTTCACCGGGAGAACATGTGCAGGACAGCAAGCTGGAGGAGAGACACACAGGGCAGAGTCAGCCTGCCCACTTGTCTCAGCTGTGCCACCCCCGATGGCCGGCTCCCTGCATGTGGGAGAGCTCAGCCAAGGTCAACAAAACCCCAGCCAACTGTTATATTCAGTGGGACCAGAAGAACCACAGATCTTAAATAAATGCATATGGTTTTAAGCCACCGCGTTTTTTAGTTGTTACTCACCATTACGGTGGCAATAGATAACCAATACACTGCCTTAGGCTATCACTTGTATCTTCAACTAGTGTTTTTACAGAACTCTTGAACTGATCCTTGGTACTTTACATAATAATAGTAACAATACCTTAATTTATTGGATTCTTTCTATGTGCCAATGTTTTTTTATTCATTCATTCATTCATTCAACAAACATATGTCTAACACTGCCACGTAGTGTTACCTGTTAGGGATGCTGTCATGAAAAAAAACAAAACAAAAAAACAGAGGCCCAGCCATTATAAATTTAGTCTAGCTGGGAAAAGTCCCAGTCTGGTTGGGACAAAATGTGCACTAAATCATCTTGCAAATGTATAAAAACTATGATATAGGCTATGGAGAAAAATTATAAGGAGCAGAGCTTAGAAAGGGAATTTGTCTAACCTGGAGATCAGGAAAGAAGTTTTTTTTTTTTTTTTTTTTGAAAAAACACTACTTGAGAGAAAGGGCAAGAGCATCTCAGGCAGATGGAACCCTACCTACAAAGGCCCTGAGGCAAGAGGGAGACGGAGCAGGATGGATGGCTAGTGCAGCTGGAATGTGCCTGGGGTTAAGGGGAGATGGGGCAGGAGCAGCAGAAGGCTCTATTGATGCTTCTTGGGGTCTATTCTCATGCAGTAGAGTCCTTGAAGGGACATTTTTTCCTTCAGTCCTCATACTCCCCTGGCAAGTTGGTAGTTTTATGATGTCCATTTTATAGACAAGGAAGCTGAGACAGGAAAGCTAAGGAACTAGGCCAACTCTGCCATTTGATGTCACATCCAGAGCCAGCACTCCAGTACTCCGCTCACGTCCCTTGTCCCTGATACTTCCATTAACTTCTTGAGCGCAAGCTGTACACTTTGTTTCCACCGCCTTTGGTCCTTCTCAGAGATGAGGTAGAGCAAACAGACAGGCCTGAGAGCCAGGTGGACATGGGTTCAAAGGCTGACTTTGTCCCATGAACAAACCCTAAACCTCTGTGATTTCACTGTTTCAGGTTAAAAAGGGGGATGGAGATACCGCTTTTCAGGCAGGGGCAATGGGGACATATAACTAAAGGATTTGCAAAGGAGTAGACACTCAGAAAACGCTGGCTGTTACCATGACTACCAGAGATTCCATAATGGAAAGTGTGCATCTAATGTTGACTCATTATCATTAACATCAAAAGGCAACCAGCCTTATGACACTCATAAGTCCAAAAATGAAACTGACATTGAACTTCACCGAGGATTAAATGACTCAATTAGTAAAAAAGCCCTGGTAATTTCCCAATCCACATCCAACTCTGGAAAAGGCCTCAGGTCTCAGGCCTGTGGCCTTAATGATTTGCACATGTGCGCCATCCGTCTGACCCCTTCAACATCCTCTGACAGGAGGGTGGTCAGGGAGTCTCTTCAAAGCTCCCCCGCCCCAGGAGAAGTAGCAGCCCAAGGTGACTCCAGGAAAATGCAAGCCTCTGAACTTCTTCTCTACAAGTCTTGCTTCCTAACCACTGTCTCCCTGTTTGTGTTGAAAAGCCTAAGTTTCCCTACTATGTAATACCTTTCGGAAAAAGCACACAGCAGAATGTATACACCACCTAAGGAACATTTACTAACTGACCGGCAGGATAAAAAGCAACATCAAGTGGTTGAAATCAATACAACAGCCTCATTCTAGCACCTAATACAGTGGTCCACAGAGGAGCTCATTTAGTGTTTGAGTGAATGCTGCCCTTGGATGTCCATATAGTATAATGGTGAAGGGTGGGCGTCTGGATTCCTTCTACTTACAAACTGTGTGACCTTGGGCAAGTTACTAAACCCCTCGGAGCCTGCTTTGTCTGTAAAATGGGGATAAAAAGCACTTGCTGGATTTTTGGAAGGAACCAATAAGGAGTGGAGCCCTTTTAGTGGCGTATCTGGCACTCCATGGGCTCCGCACGCAATGTAGTTACGGCTCCCGTGAATAGCGTGGAGGCCTCCCAGAGAGGCTCCAGCAGACACCTGATTCACTCAGGTAGGGGAAGGCAGCATACAGTAGTTTTCAATTCCTAGGGAAAGGGCTTCCTTTCCCAGGCTCTTACCTATAGGGAAAAGGTTGCTGGCTTCTCACCACCCCCACCCCGAGCCACTGCCTAATGGTTCCCCTCAAAGACCTAGAAATCCCTTCACTACTTTCCCCCAGAGAGGGGCTCAAACAGAAAGCAACAACAAAAACCAACTTTAGTTCTCCACAATGAAATTCACAGTAGGCTAAAAATATTAGGGGGAAACTATGAAGTTGCTATTTTGGGAGGTCAATATTGGACTATTCCTGAGCTAACAAAATAATCCAAAGGAGCCCTGTGGCTCACCAGACCAGGGAAGTCAGGGTGAGTCACTGAAAATTTGTTATTTTTAAATTACTTGTTTGTTTTAATATTCCTCTTTCAGAAGTTCCTTTTGGATTAGTCATGAACTGTGCAGCCTGGGTTTGCCTAACTCCCCCTTCATTCCCCAAGACCTCCCGCAAGCCAGCTCTCCTGGCTATCACGTTTCCCTTCCGTTATCACAGTCCCTGCAGAGAATCACAGGGCCCAGGAGGGAGAAAGGCCTCAGCAGGCAAGCCCCTTCCTCCAAACACAAACCATCCCTAGCATGTACGGGCTACCTCCTGTGTCCCTGAAAGACCAAGCCTGCTGGTCCTGCCTTACTTGGATGATTCCTTCCAGGGGTCCACAAGCTGATCTGGGTACAGGGTGCACACACATTCCTTCTCCTTCATGACCTGGCGCTTAGAGTCATTCTTTTTGAATTGCACAGCCTGGACGTCAGGAATTAACACCACTTCTTTTCAGCATTGTGACTCTCAGTCAGTCAAGAATGCATGGAGCCTCAGGTCCCCTGAGAAACTGGAATACTACTACGTGTTGCGTCCTGATCTCACAAAGCTGGCATGAGGTTCAAGTCCCATCTGACGTGCAAAATGTTTTTGGAAAACAGTGAATCGTTCTGCAAAATTTATTACCCCTCCCCGTGCAAGTAAATGAGATGCTAGAGAAACCTGTGCCCTCACTTGGCCCAAATTAACTTTGAAATCTGATTTATTTTTAGCATGCCAATTTAGAAGTCCTGAACATGTAAAGCCAACGGGCATTGAGGCAGGACAAGAAGTCAGGGTAGCACATATTTGATAGTTTCCAGGAACTACCCAGGTTTTGAGGGTCAGAGAGAAGTCTGGGAGTCAGGATACCCGATCTCAGCCAGGCAGCCTTTTTGTTGCCACATGGTTTGCCACATGAAAACTTTTAAGAAAAAAAGAAATTAGAGCAATATTTCTATTTCTGCAAAGAGTGATTCCTTTCGATTCAGGAAGAACAGCATTGATTTATGTCCTTAGTGAATTCAACCAGGCAGCTTAAAATGTAACCTAATAATGTAATTATGATTATTAGGGAATGTCTGGGTTTTAAAAAAAAAAATTCAGGACCACAAAGACCCAGAGAGTCTATACCTTTGTGATATTCACTGATTTATTCACTCCTTCATTCAACAAATATTTACTGAGTATCTGCCATGAGACAGGCATTGGTGCTATGCATACAACTGTAGATAAAGGAGCAAAAAATAGGAGATCTGCATTAATTCAATCCACGTACAGTTATTGAAATGACCAGGAGAACAATGAATCTAAGGTGAGACGAACTTCTAGTTAATCCTGTAATTTCAAATGCTCTGTGAGGAAGCACTGAATTTGGCTTCTGTCTGCATTTCTTCTCCAAGTAAGACACAGTGTGGAAGAAGAGAGGATTCAGGTCAGGAACCCCGAGTTCCACACATGGCCCGGCCACAAGCTCAAGGTGTGGCTGCTTGGGTCCCTTCCCTTTCTCTGAGCCCCCATTTCCTCATCCATGAAATAAAAGTGTTTTCCAGTTCATATGCCTAGCAGTCTGATTCTGTGGCTGTTTAGTTCAGCTGCTGACAGTCTGTGAGCCACCTCCACTGTTGTATGGGGCCAGAATCAGAGGACTCGGCTTTTTGCTACTCTTGTTTAGTTTTTTTATTTGAATTTGTCAGCACATGTGAAAATTGAGATATTTCATGTAACAATCTGCATGTCCATCTTCTCTTGATGGATAACAACATCTGGCCGCTCAGGGACACTTACCTCAAGACAACAATGGATCAAAGACTGAGGAGCTGTCACTCTCTTTAGATGTTGCCTGGCCTCCAGAGTTTTCCATGGTCTCCATTGCTCCCTGCTGCCTCCTGAGACAAATGCCAAGCATCCATTTTCTTTATTCTCAGCACTTTCCACTCATTTGTAACCTGTCAGGCCCAGGTGTAGGCACTTCCCTCGCAGCACTTCAGACTTGAGGATCTCAAAAAGGAGAATTCTAGAACCACGGCCAAGGTGTCTTCCTGAGGATCCCTGAGCTGGTTAGAAATGAAATAAACTACTATTTCTCACTCTGCAGCACATTGGACCCTCATGGGGAACTTTTAAAAGATCCTACATCCAGAAATTCTGGTTCAGTCGGTGTTAGGTGGGGTCCACATGGCATCAATATTTTTTAAGAGCTCCCCAGGTGATTCTACTGAGCAGTGGTAAGGGCTGCTACTGTTTTCGTTAATCAAAGTGGGGTAATGATCTTGTTGTCTTTGGTTCCAGGAGAAATCTCCACATTCAGCACGTCCTAGATCCCAGAGTTCTAGGCCACTGCGAGGGCTGGTTTCTTGAGCGTGTGACTTTGCTGCCACACAACACCCCATGCTTAGAACGACCCTTTATTTGGCTTAATGCTCTGTTGTCACCATCTTGAAATTCCTAATAATTTTATTTATTTATTTATTTATTTTTAAGATTTTATTTATTTGAGAGAGAGAGAGAGAATGAGAGAGAGAGAGAGAGAAAGAGAGCACATGAGAGGGGGAGGGTCAGAGGGAGAAGCAGACTCCCCACTAGGCAGGGAGCCCGATGCGGGACTCGATCCCGGACTCCAGGATCATGACCTGAGCTGAAGGCAGTCACTTAATCAAGAGCCACCCAGGCACCCCGAAATTCTTAATAATTTTAAGCAAGGGGCCCTACATTTTCATTTTGTTCTGGGCCCCTGAAATCATGTAGCCTGTCCTGCTTGCCACCATCCTGGGGCTGGACTTCCCCCAAAGGCAATCAGATGGTTGCCTCTTGGCCTCTAGTGTGGAATGTTAGCACTGGCTTTTCTTTTCATTCTGAAGTGATGCTGCCCCTGAAGAGTAAACTGTTTCCTCCCTCGCTCCCTGTATTCTTGCCTTAGCACATAAAATAAAAACATCTGTCCTCTTGGAAGAACATCCCCACTGGCTCACTCATTCCTGCCAAGAGAGGAAGAGCAACTTATCTAATTGGTGAGATTAGAGAAGGGTCTTCAGAGCACCTGCATAGGCCCCCATCCAGACCCTCACACACTCGCCTCTCTCCTCAGCAACCCTTGACCAGTTTGGAATAGAAGCCGGTTCTCCTCTCCAGCGGCTTTGCCTGCCTGAGACCCATCTAGTGGTAGCACAGGCTGTGAGTGTTGATTCTGCCACATAAGAGCTATATGACCTGGCGCACCCTACTCAAACTACCTGTGGCTCCGTGTTCTCATCTATAAAATAGGGATCATAGTAGCATCTACCTCAAAGGCTTATTGGGAGAATTAAGTGAGTTTCTAATCTATATCAAGAGCTCAGAACACATATTAAGAGCTACGCATGAGACTATTAACTGGGTGTGGGCAATCAGGGAGGGAGGGAGTAGGAGCCCAGCGGAGCCTCATTTTCCAATCCAATGTTGCCAATACTTAGGTTGACATTTTGATTCCTGGCCCCTGTATCTATTTCTTTTTTTTTTTAAGATTTTATTTATTTATTTGACAGAGAGACACACAGTGAGAAAGGGAACACAAGCAGGGGGAGTGGGAGAGGGAGAAGCAGGCTTCCCGCTGAGCAGGGAGCCCGCTGTGGGGCTTGATCCCAGGACCCCAGGATCACGACCTGAGCTGAAGGCAGACACCTAATGACTAAGCCACCCAGGCACCCCCCTATATCTATTTCTCATATGGGTTAGAATCTGTAAGAGGAAAGTGCATGATTATGCCACAACACAGGCCAGTCCTAAAGCTTCATTTCGCCTCTTTTCCAATCCCACTCCCATAGTGAACATGGGTTATTACCAATCCCGGGAGGCTCCACTCTTCAAGCCCACAGTCTGGAATTGCCACCTATGGGCTTGGCATCCTAGAGTTAGAAAAGCTGTTAGAGATGGAAAGGAACTGGCAAACCAGCTTCCAGATGAGAACATGAGGCAGAGAAGCCCAAGGTTGCCCAGGTTGTCAGTGGCAAATGAAGAATCAGATGGGAGTCAAGACAATGACCATGCTGAGGGGCACTGTGGGAAATTCTCCCACCTCACGTGTGGGGAAAGTCACTGCTCAGTGTGTGGCCATCCCTCTTCTTCCAACAATTACTGCAGAATGGTGACCTTCGGGAAGTAAGTCGTTCCATAATATTACATGTGATGAATGTTGAAAGGGACAGATGAAGACCCTGGCTTAGCAATGTGAAACAAGGGAAGGAGAGGGGGCACAGAGAAAAAGGAAAAAGAACAGGCAGTTCTGCCTTTGTTTGAAATGATGCTTGCAAGCCTCAGCTGTGAGGGAGAACTTGCACAGGCAGTGTTTGAGGAGGGCAGGTCACACAGGGGTCTTCCCTCCAGGAAATAACCTTCTGCAGCATTGTTTTCTAATATGGAGGATAATGAACAACACTGTTGATCCAATTTGCTGTTTTTCTCAGCGTAGAACTTTCCCTGTGCTGTCAGCCCTTTGGATTTATTGATACTACAGGGAGTTTGGAGAAATATAGGCATTACTTTGGCTTTTGGGCTCTTTGTTTCAGAAGAAATGTTTGAATTGTCCTATTTGACAAAAAGAAAAAAGAAAAAAAAAGAAAACAGGCTTGGCGGTCACAATGGCTATTTCTTACATTGAAAGGAAGGAAATGGAAAGATGAAGGAGGGAATAAAAGAGAGTTTTATTCTGTGATTTTTCAATTAATGATACAGAAGACCAATGATTTTGGTGGGAAAAGTATTACATAATAAACAAAAACTCCAACCTAATAATGGAACAATCTTTGTTATTAGCTTGATAGCTTTGCCCTGCAAATATCATCAGAGCAGCTGGCCAGAGTAATACTAGAATATATTAAAAATATATATATCCCTACCACTGATAGTACAGAACAACTCAGGTCAGGCCCCATTACTGAACACACCTAATATTGTTTTCTATATTTTCAACACCTATTCAAATAGAAGCCTGAAAAGAAAAATTGCCTCTCACTCCAAAGCTTTAAAACACACAAAAAGGCACCATATTGCCACTTTAGGGACACATTTGTTCCCTGCTGTTGCTATTTTATATGTCATTTCAGTCCTGCAGTTAGCTGTAAAGCAAATCTTTTCTTCTTCCGGAGAGGAATAAGAGATGCCTGAAGGGAAACAAGAATGGGAAGCATCCTTAAAATGACTGATTTACAATTGGCAAGGAGATACAATATGAAAATTATAGCTTTCTCATTTTGACTGTGGGAGCCTCAGCTCTTACTCTGAAAATACCCCCTAGAGTCCCCCTATTGGCACAAGAGAGAGGCTGTCATGTTTGGGTTTTCAGAAGATATGGGGAAAGAATAAGTTGTGTGTGTGTTTGTGTGTTTGTGTGTATGTGTCTGGTAAGAATGTGTTTATGTGTGCTATGTTTAAAAATACCTATATGGATTGGGGGTGGTGGTGTGTGTAGTGGTGGTAAGGGGATGAATTCAGCAGGGGCTAGGTAGAGTTAAAGGAAATTCAGAGAAGTTAGCATATGCCACAACTCATTATGTACCGGAGGTGGTCCAGTCTAAACATAAGCATGGAATTCAGATACCTTGAGTTGTAATCCCTATTCTGACAGTGACATATGGTGTACCCTTGGGCAATTCCCCTGACTGTGTTTTGACCCTAACTTATCATCTGTAATAAGGAAAATAACACCCACAGAAGAGGGATATTGTGGAAATTTATTTATGTTACCAAAGGGCATGGGGAACCATAGGTGAAAGGTTGAAGATAAGTCAAGGACTCTTTGCCTGTCAACAATTCATGTATGGTTCATGTGTACTTCCCCATGGGTTTAACCTTCTCTTTATGACATTCCCAAATACCCCTCTTGGGTAAGGCCTAGTAAAAAAGACTTTAAGTCCTCTCTCAAAGAATACCAAGAGGATTCACATAGCTAGGTGTGATAACAGGTCTCTAATATGGCCCCATTGACTCTCACCTCCTTGTATTCTCTCCTTTTTGTTGTTTCCTCCCACACTGAATCACAGATACCTTATTTACCCAATAGAATATGGCAAAAATGTGTGACTTCCAAGGCTAGGTTAGAGAAGGCATTGCAGTTTCCACTTTGGTCTCTTGGATTGCTTACTCTGAGGAAGTCAGCTTCCATGTGTTTAGGAAATTCAAGAAGCCCCAGGAAGAGGCCCAAATGAAGAGGAACCAACTTACCGGCAACCTGAGTGAGCCACTTGATAAATGTATCCTCCAGCCACAGTCAAACCTTCAGATGACAGCATCCCCAATCAGTATCTGACTACAAGTTCATGAGAAACCTGAGCTAGAACTTGACTGAGTGACTCATAAAAATCCTGACTCACAGAAACTGCAACATAATGAATTATTGTTTTTTTAAGCCATTAAGTTATGGAGTTATATATTATGCATCAGTGCAACTAATGCACCTCCAGTAGATTAGGTTAGGGTGATCCTGATGCCATTATATTGAAGAATCTACCTGGAAACTACTGTCATCTTTGAGAGACTGGTTAGGCTAGATATTGTGAGTGTTCTCAGAAGGCCATTAGTCTACCGATCATTCATCCTTTAATCCCCCAAATATTTATTAAACATCTGCTGGATCTTAGACTCTGAAATAGATAATGAGAGATAATAAAGAGTCAGTTAAACATATTCCTGTAAGAGATCTCATCAAGTGTACTGGTGGAGACAAATAAATAAACAACCATACATAACATAATGTGGCAAAAAAAATATGATAAGGAATTACATAGAAGAAATTGTGGGAGCCCTTGCTCAAGGGAGAAGTTAACTCTATCTTGAAGAATCAGGAAGGACTGCTCTAAGGAAGGGACATTTAAGGACATTCCCAAAGATCAGCTAGAAGTTACCAATGTGAAGTAGAGAAAAGACAGGAGGCTTCAGTATGAAGAAGAATGAACAGCAGGTACAAAGACAGATGGAGCTGCCATGTATAGATCAGAAGGCCCCAAGTGCACTAACAGTGGCTGTAGAGAAAGGGATTTGTTTCCATTGATTTATACCTTAGGTAAATGGCCCTTTTCTGACATAATTGCCCTTCTCCGGTAAAGTCAAGGAAATGTCCAACTACACAAACTCTAGCACAAGCAATGAAACAAGAAGCCTTCACTTCCATATTCAGACACTCTTTAAATCTTTCCTCCAGTTCTTTCCCCTCATCTGAGACCCATGTGCTCTTCATTCCCTTTCACAGCTTGTGTTAAGAAGTCATTTAGACCCCTAGAAAAGTGCTTAGTGTATTGTAATCATTAATGAAACAACTGAGTTCTTTCAAGGTGATATGCTACCTCCTTCAAGAAGCTTCTCTCTTCCAAAAAGACTGAGGCTTCCTAGGGCCCCACAAAGACTGCATTCATAAGGGTTAGCACAGAACCTCTAAACTGGATTGTTACCCATTAGTTCATCTGTTGTTTCCCCGATTGGACTGAAAATCTGGTATCTCAGTCTTGAATGGTACCTCTGTTATTCCAGGGTCTGACATACTTACAGATATGACAATAACCCCTTCACTTTCTCTCATACAACCTTGATCCTCTCCTTTATAGTCTTCTTTATCATTATTTGGAAGTCTTCATATATATACTTTTTGGAAGGTACATTTGTTCAATATTTCTCACCTCCACCCATCCCACATATGGTAATTGAAGTTCTGTGGTAATTACAACCTTGCATGCTTGCTTCCATCTATTTATAAAGCCTCTTGCAGTGCCTGGCAATTAAGTGGCCCTCAATAAATATATTTGGAATAAAGAAACAATTTAATTTAGTGATTGATATTGAATGAAAAAAAATCAATGTGATTCCTCATTCTCACGCATATGTGAATCTTCTACTTTCTTAGAAAATTAATCTTAGATACCAAAAACATGGATGCCATTTCTCAGTAAAATATAGTGAGTTTTAATTTGGTTTAATAAATTAGTTTTTAGAGCTGCCTAGGTGGCTCAGTTAAATGTCAGACTCTTGATTTCAGCTCAGGTCATGATCTCAGGGTTGGGGGATACAGCCCCATGTTAGGTTCTGTGCTGAGCAAGGAGACTGCTTGAGATTCTCTCTCTCCCTCTCCCTCTGTCCCTCCCCCCCTTAAATAAATAAATAAATAAATAAATAAATAAATAAATAAATAAAAAGGTTTTAGTAGGTTCATTATCTACCAGCCTGTTTTCTGAAAAAGCACATACAGAGCCTGATAAATATGCAAAACCTAAGTCTGTATCTTTCCATGAATTAGAAAATAGACATATATTTTTAATAATCAATTACTATGTAAGTGTTGGGTTAACACTTAACATGATAGCAATGAAGTGGCAAGTGGGATAGCAAAATGCCCCAGCATGTGTAAAAGCCATTGTGTTTTCACACTATGTCTAATGAACATAAATAATACCTTTGACACAAATCTAACACTATTACCCTTGGATTTCTTTCTGCAAGCTGGGGTTGTGAAAGCAAAGCCGCAGGTTGTTTCCTTAAGAAGGAATGTGTTTATTTGTGACCGGCAGCAAAATGATGTCAGCAGGGACCTCATCAGACATCCCTTCTCATGCTGCTGATTGGCAGGTGGAGGTGAGAAAACAAACAGCAGGCCTTCCTGAGGCACAGGGGAGGGGGTAGAGACAAAGAGGCAAGGAGCTTGTGTCACAGAGCCTGGGGAAAGAGGGTCCTTTTGGAATAAGGGGTGAAATGTTGGCCTTTAGCTTCAAGGAACCCAACTCAAGTGTGACTGGCATTTCTTAAAAGACGAGAGCAATAGAGAAATGAGAGAAGCATCAGCCTTGACCAAACAGAAGCCAGCCTGCCTTTCTGGGCAGTCACTCAAAGGCCACAGCTAAATGGGTGGGGTTGGACTGACAACTAAAAGGGAATTTCAGGACACCCAAATATTCTGGTGGATGGATCAATGGAAAGCTAGAATTTAGTATTTGCTAAGGTCTTCCCTCAAAGAAGAGATTTATACATGGGGATCACTCCAATCTAGGTAGAAAGGCCAATATGGAGTGATTTGCTTATTTATTTGGAATAAATCACTTATTTCCTGTCCTAACTCTACCCCTGTAGGTAGAAAAGTGATGTTTTGGTTCAGAGTTAGAGTCATAAAGCTACAGGATACAGAAAGCAGCAGCTGAATTAATGGCTAGAAATTTGGTTTTATCCTTATAAAGATGAGAGTGATAACTAAATTATAATCTTTTTTAAAAGATTTTATTTATTTATTTGACAGAGAGAGAGACAGAGCACAAGTAGGGAGAGGGGAAGAGGGAGAAACAGCCTCCCCACTGAGCAGGGAGCCCGATGTGGGCCTCAATCCCAGGACCCTGGGATGATGACCTGAGCTGAAGGCAGATGCTTAACCGACTGAACCACCCAGATGCCCCTAAATTATAATCTTATCTGTTACAAAGAAATAAGAAAAAATAAAGCTTGTGATTGGGTGACATTATGGTCAGTTATCACTGTCACAAGCAAGGCCAGGGGGTCTTTTCACTGGAGGGGAGGAAGAGTTGCCCATCTTGTGTTCACAGAGTTGGACCATTAGATAAAACTCTATCCACTTCTACTAAAATGGAGGGTGGGAGTAGGGAGGAATGCAGAAAAATCCTTCTGTCTGATTTTAAACCTCCTAGAGGTTTTTTTTTGTTTTTTTTTTTTGTTTTTTTTTTTAAAGATTTATTTATTTACTTATTTGAGAGAGCGAGAATGAGAGAGAGAGAGAGTACATGAGAGGGGGGAGGGTCAGAGGGAGAAGCAGGCTCCCTGCTGAGCAGGGATCCCGATGCGGGGCTCGATCCCGGGACTCCAGGATCATGACCTGAGCCGAAGGCAGTTGCTTAACCAACTGAGCCACCCAGGCGCCCCAAACCTCCTAGAGTTTTAAACCTTTCTCCATCATTTTATAAATACAACCTACTCATTAATTTTTGGCATGGAAAGTGGCCAAGATTTCCCCTAAAACAGGCATTTCCAACATTATGGTGGTGTAGAAGGGGGAAAAATACTTAGGTTAGGTAATGCTGTGGCATAGTTTTCAAAGATGACACCATTATTTCAAGTTTAAGGTCTCCATTATGATTCATTTTGGTTCTTCATTATTTGGCTTACTGTGGTGGTGAATTGCATGTGTCAATTTGGACAGACTCTGGTGCCTAGTTGTTTAGTCTAGCACTAGTCTAGATGTTGCTGGGAAGATTTTTTTTTTTTAGATGTTATAAATATTTAAATTAGTAGACTTTGAGTAAAGCAGATTACCCTCCACAATGTACATGGTTCTCATCCAATCAGTTGAATGACTTAAGAGAAAAGACTGAGCTCACCTGGAAAAGAAAGAATTCTGCCTGTAGACTCCTTTGGAGTAAAGACTGAAATAGCAACTCCTGCTGGAATTTTCAGTCTGTCAGCTTAGATTTTATACTTGCCAGTTCCTATAATCACATGAAACAATTCCTTAAAATTCCTTAAAACAACTCCTTAAAATCTCTCTATATATATATGAGAAAAAGAGTGTTTCTGTTTCTCTGAAGATCCCTGCCTAGTGCACTTAGTAACCAACATTTGTACTAACTTCAGCTAATTAATTTTCAGCCTTTCAAATGTTATATCTTCTAAGCTGTTTAGAGTTTTTTGCAAAAGGTGGCAGCTGAAGTGCCACATGAACATTGGTGCGTCCTTTGCCAAACCTAAGTCTGAGATTCAATAGCCTGAAATTGATTGAATTTCCTTTAAAGTAGAAGGTTCAGAATAGCTTTTCTAATGGATTCAAATAAATATCAACCAAAGTTCATTTTATTTGTTTTACTCTTAATCAGTTTCATAAACTAAGATGTGTATGATAGCCTTGAACTTAAGTGACCTAATGAAATACATCATTTAGCTTAAAAATGTTATTTTTTTCATTGTAATGCATCTACAGTCCCAATGAGATATATTTTCTGAAACTAGGATAATTCCCTTTCAGCCAGGGAAGAAATTAGAAATACTTGCTTTAAAAAACTGGTTGATTCTACCCACAGGAACAACAGGGTCTATTATACTTGAGGGGCCTGTAGGAAAGTATTTTGACAGGCGAGATATCAAGGTCTGGTTTGGTTTTCTCTTCAACTCCAGCATAAATCATACAATCTCAAGCAGTGTTCTGAAATTTGTGACTCAAGAATGACCTATATCAGAAATATGAAGACACTTCAGAATGCAAGCTTATGATGATGGGACCTATGAACCAGCATTTTCTACAAGTGGCCAAGCCAAGGTGATTCAATGTGCACTGAAGTCTGAGGACAGCTAAGCTAAAAAGATGAATAGTTGGGCTAAATATTTTTGTGAGATAGAGATATTTCTTTCATCTACCTAAAAAAAATCTTATCTAATAAATAAGATCTATTGGGATTGAAATAGTGTAGAAGTCCAGATATCTTCAGGGTTTGTTGTGGAACTTCTAATTAAGTTTTCTAGAAATCCCAGTATTTAGAATTTCTGTGACACAAGTACTGAATTAAATTCTCTCACCAGATCACAGGGCCTGATCTTTGGCAAATGGGTGCCCTATTAATGACAAAAGAATATATGTAGGGAGCTACAACTTCGAAACTTTTTAAGCAGCACCAGATACAAAATTGATAGATGATATAACCCAAATAAACACACAATGCCTTAAAAATTTAGAAAATTGTCCTAATTTTAATAGGAATAAAAGTAATTTACAAAAAATTAAAATGGTTTTCACTATTAAAATAATGACCCGGTGAATTATGACAAGAGTTGTATACCTGGAAAAATGGGTGTATATTATACTTGTGAAAAAATGCTGTTAAGGCAGCAAATACAGTTAAGTTTTAGGCTCATATAATTATCAAGAGATTTTTCATCCAAAGATATGCCCAGCAAAACATTCAAAAGTTGTGTGGATGTGGCACGGCTGTTCATTGTGGAGGCGTCTCGCACAGTACAAGAAGTCTAAAGAAAACTAGCCCTTGCCCAGCAAGGGCCGGTCCCTGTCATTAAGGGAATGTTAAGAAGGTCCTGTATCCTTTGACACCAGCTACATTATCCCTTCCTTAGAAGGTACCTTTCTTCAAGTCCCATAAGAGTTATACGTTCTCCAGCAGGAAAGGGACCTCAAAGTCCCTTTTACCCATTTAGTGCTTGAATCTCTTCTGCAACATCTCCACCAAGTGGTTGTCTAACCTACTGTCCCAAATGTGGCTATTCACATACCACCATCAAGTTATTTAAATAGTCCAAACCCCTTCTTTTCTTGGATCCCTGAAAAACGTGTGATGGTGAATATGGATGTTCAATCTACACAAATCCATACTAGCAGTCCATATCATCTGTACTGTCCATATTACAGAGGGTTTGGGTGAAATTTTCAGTTATCAAAGTCCTGAAACAATTCTGGACATGCTTGAACACATCACCTATAGTTCTTGCTATTTGCAGAAGGGGATTGTTACCTGTGTGTGAAATTGTGGGCTTAATGTACTAATTCTTTATTTTCTATATATACTAATTCTTTATTTTTCTATATATCTTAGAAAATGCAAGTGTATAAAAAATTAAAAGATGAGCTACACACCACCTAAAATATCTTGCAGTCCACACTTTGGGTAACACTGGTCTATTCTATCCTCTAATGTTTATGATGTGATTTTTGTGTCAACTTACAAAAACTTCCTAAAGTGTTAACCAGAAGGCCTGTGTATGCGCTCATAATTCTGCTTACAATGTGCTAAGGCAGAGTTCATGTCCACACCTGAGCCTGAAGCCCTGCTTCTTGTAGGAGGAGCCAGCGTGTCCTCCCTCCAGCTCCACAGCGTTTTACCTCCTGAATCTCTTGAGTCATAAAAAGACAACATCTCCTCTCCAGTCCTAATTTGTAGAGTTCTAGCCTCCTTTTCAAGGCTCTCTCCTCTGGAAACCAGCAACCACTTATCTCTGATCAGCTGTTCTTAGGAAGAACATGGGCTCTCTTTGGCCTCTGGGTTCTGGAAACTTTCAATACTTTGCCCTGTCGCAGGGGAAAAGATAGAGAACATAACCTGACTCCCACGCACAGGGAGTACTAGCTAGCTATTGCTTATAGCTTGCAGTCTGTCTGCTTGGATATGAGTGAACATTCAGTATTCCTCTGATGCACATGACCCTTCCACACAGTCAGTGAGAGTTAAGAGAAACAAACTCTTCCAGATATTTCCCAGGCTTGAGATTAGAGTAATAAGCTCTCCAGTGATTATCAGTTCTAACTGAGGTTATTAGTTAAAGGACAGAGAGAGGGAAACCCTCTTACGCTATTGGTGGGAATGCAAGCTGGTGCAGCCACTCTGGAAATCAATATGGAGGTTCCTCAAAAAATTGAAAATAGAGCTACCCTATGACCCAGCAATTGCACTACTAGGGATTTACCCCAAAGATAGAAATATAATGGTCTGAAGGGGCACCTGTACCTCAGTGTTTATAGCAGCAATGAACACAATAGCCAAACTATGGAAAGTGCCCAGATATCCATGAACAGATGAATGGATAAAGAAGATGTGGTATATATACACAATGGAATATTACTCAGCCATCAAAAAAATGAAATCCTGTCATTTGCAATATCATGGAAGGAACTAGAAGGTATTATGCTAAGCAAAATAAGTCAATCAGAGAAAGACAATTATCATATGATTTTACTCATATGTGGAATTTAAGAAACAAAACAGAGGATCATAGGGGAAGAGAGGAAAAAATAAAACAAGATGAAGTCAGAGAGGGAGACCAACCATAAGAGACTCTTAATCATAGGAAACAAACTAAGGGTTGCTGGAGGGGAGTGGGGTGGGGGGATGGGGTAACTGGGTGATGGACGTTAAGGAGGGCAAATGATGTAATGAGCACAGGGTATTATATAAGACTGATGAATCACTGATCTTTACCTCTGAAACTAATAATACACTGTATGTTAATTAATTGAATTTAAATAAAAAAAATAAAAATTAAAAAAAAAGTGGTAGTAGCCAGTTTAAGACTAGACCTCTCCTTAAAATGCTTGCACTATTTGTAAGAACAGATCCCTTTATTGTGTAGTCCTGTTGGGGAGGTGTCTTAGTCCGCTTGGGCTGCTGTAACAGAACACTATAGACTGGAGTGGCTTCTAAGCAACAGAAATTTATTCCTCACAGTTCTGGAGGCTGGGAAGTCTGAGATTAAGGCACCAGCAGATTCCATGTCTGGTGAGAACTCGCTTCCTCACAGATGTCCATCTTCTTGCTGTAACCTCACATGGTAGAAGGGGCTAAGAAGCTCTCTGAGGTCTCTTTTATAAGGCACTCATCCCTTTTATGAGGGCTTTTCCCTCATGACCTAATCACCTCTCAAAGGCCCTATCTCCTAATACTATCACCTTGATCGCTAAGATTTCAACATATGAAACATTCAATCCATAGCAAGGGGTTATGATCTCATACCCAAGAGAGTCCCTTCCCAGATTTTCCAAGAAACCCTCACCACCCACCCCCAATTACCACAGTTGTTTCTATCATAATCAAGCATTTTGTATCACCAGGCAACATTTACTGAGTGCTTATTGTATATGCATTACAAAAGTGCTAGTCGCTGCTCTGGGAAAAGCAAAGGAGTAAGAATTTGGAGAGAATGTTTTCACCCAAATTATTTGTGAGGAATTGGCTGTCCCTGAAGGCCCTAAAGGAAAGTGGAAAAGACCCAAAATACCATAGAAAAAAGAATCTGAAACTCTGGAGGGGCACTCTAGTAAGGGCAGAGTGGAAGGCAGCAAGATAGAGAGAAAAGGAGATGAGCGCCATATGTGTTCTCAACAGTGTGGCCACTTACAATTGGCCCTCCCCAAAATAATGTGTAAATTTTTCTGAAACTCATGAAATGCTTGTTTTAGATGGACCTCCTAAGGAAATCATCAGGGCATTTGAACTTTGCCCCTGGAGTGACAGGGGTGAAAAAGAGACAATACCTATGGACTCAAGAGTCAGAGGCGTAGGTTGACTCAGGGATTGCAAAACAAGTTCTTACCTTAAAAGAGCTTAAAATCTAGTGAAGGAGAGAGGTATATAACCATAAGCCTAAAGGCGTAATGAAATATCTACATGCCAAATTAGTGGTGGTAAAATTAGAGGAGGTGAGTTGGTATTCAGAGGAAGGAGAGCATCCCTGTGAACGGAATGGTGGAGAAAAGATGATGATGAGGTACCTGAACTGGCCCTTAGGATTAATTTTTTACCTTGGACTCAATGGCTCCACAAAAGGGCATTGACAGAATGAGGGAAAGGGCCTAACATGATTATTAGAATAAATGAAAAAAAATTCTATGACTAAAATTATTCCATGCTTACATCACTCTTATGAATGCTACCTGATTTTAAATTGGAATATCTATATGCTCATCACAAACAGACAAGAATCCACGAGTAAGTTTCAAAGAGGGAATTCTTTAGCAAGAAAGTAGGAATATTTCCATTTCTTGAGTCTTTCAATACATCAAAAATTTTGACGAAATATCGTATCACGTTTATAAAAATTGTGGTATATTGTAAGTGCTTGCACCTTACAAATTGCCATTTTTACTCTAACACACAAATAATAATAGCCCATGCTTATTGTTTCTAGTACTTAAAAGATAGATTTTCACTGCACCCTCAACCATTCCATAAGGTACCTGTTATTCTTAAAACCAATTACACAGATAAGGATGCTGTGTCACAGAAAGATTCTGTGAGTTGCCTAAGTCACACAGTGGTAAGAGGTGGAGCCAGAATTGGAAAGCAGGTCATCTCACTCTAAAACCCACACTTTCAAAGATGGTACCACAAAATGATCTTGGTATCCTCATTTGAAGAAACCGTCAAAGTTAAAATTTAAGATCATTCAGGAATGTGACTCCTCCCCCACTACCACCCTCACACACTTTCTGTGATAGGCTTTGAAGAGACCTGATGCAAACCACATCGATATGTGTGCATGTCTAGAAAAAATTTATTCTTGTAGTCAGCCCCTGGATCAACCCCTGGATGTAGAAAAGCAATGGAAGAAACGTTCATCACATCCAGAGAGCAACAGCTAGGGCCTGAACTTCTGTCCCTGGATCTCCCTCCAGCACCAAATCCCACATCCGCACAAGCACCAACTGGTTGTGTTTTGCAGCTCTGCATAGGTTACCGTAAGTGTAAAGGGACACTGTTTCTGATAATTAAGTCTCAAAATTAATGCCCCATTAAGATAAATGAAAGTACATCCCTCCCAGGGATATTATTTTAGTCTGCCTACTGATTCAGCTAGATTAGCAGAGATTAATTTACATTCTCAAGAAAGTGGGACAGGGAGAGATGGAAATGCCTCATAGAAAAAGAAGGCAAATTTAGGTCATGGTTCAAGATCTCAACCAAAGGGGCCAAAATATAGCTTATTTATGTCTGTTAACTCCCTATCGCTTAGCATCTGACCTTGGCACGATAGGCTTAGAATCGGGAAATCTGGGCTCCAGTCCAGTTTCTGCCACTCACTAGCACCACAACCCTTGAAAAGGCACTGACCTCTCTGAGTTTCATCTTTCTCACCACCAAAATGGGGATCACATACCAACCTCACCATGTTGGGGGTTCTCATGGATATAGTATGTGCAGAAGTCCTCTGAGGACTCCACAGGCCACAAATGATGTAACCGTGTTTATTTTGTCATTAATGTGAACAAGGTGAACCATTTTTGTATTACTAATATTTCTTCATTCTGAATAATTCAATTCAGATGACAAATTTCACAAACAGCTCAAGCCAAAAGCTGAGGATCAGGATCACTAGGTTCTTATGGCCACAGGACTCCCAAAACAAAATTTTAGATCCAGTGGTTCTACTCTTAAAGCAGGACCCCTCTAGCTTTCCAACATCTGGATGAAAATAAGTTCACTAATTTGGAAACACAACTGAGTCCATTCCTAGCTAACCAAATTAATCCTTCTTCAGTGACTAAGAAGAATTAATAGATCTAATTGACGGAGAACATTAATAATGTCACAAGCTCTTCTCAAAATGTTAGTAAAACAAGCTCAATTGTTTTTGAAATGCAAGAAACCCTATTAGGTGATGGCAATGGGGGAAAACAAGATAGAATTGAAATGCTATGTTAATCAAGCACAAACTCTGGCTCGATTGGAAGAGTGAAGGAAGACACCTATCTTCCTTCTAGCACTATAAGGAAGCATGTCAAGATGGCAAAGACATGCAGCTCAAAGTGCAAAGAAGAAACCATCCCAGAGGGGTAGAGGTAAAGGCTCTTCTGAAAATGGGTTATTTCTATTCCCTTAAGCTCACATGTAGTACATAGAACCACCTGGCCTTCCTGGAACTTCTATTAAAAGTTGATGATTAACAAAGTAAAGCATAAGAAAATTCAAAGGAAAGATTCTATACCATATGATTACTTGAACATTAAAAAATAGCGGCTTGAAAGATAAACATTTTTAACACCTTGTTATTCTATACATTCATCTCCACTGCTCCTAAATTTCCATTTTGCTCCCATCATATCCCCATGTCTTTCCCGCTTTTCTTCTAAAGTCTCTCCAAAAAAGTCTCTCTCCCATATTTTTAAATGACTTTCTGCTGAAAGTTCCTTCATAGCTGATGGATATAAATATTTAACTGTGTATGTTTATGACATAAGTATTATAACAAGAATCAATGTACAGTTTTTAAATTAGAAACAACTGTCTACATTTTCATGTCATCACTCCAAAGATTATTTTCCAAACCATGTATTTATTTATAAATAGTTATAATCTAGTTTAAGGACAATTTGGAGTTCTATTTCATATTCTATAGTATAAATATTTCTATGTTAAGTTTCTCTTGATAAAATGTAGTAATAATCATATCTTAGGCAAAAAGGAGCTTAGCCAGCTTTTTGGAATATTTAGGATACTTTCTTCTTCTACAGATACAATGTGAAGAACTAGAACAACATTAACAATAATAATGACAGTGACGACGGTGGCTCAGTCAGAGCTGCTACATATGGTTGTGTAGGTTGAATGTAACACAACTCTAGAGGTCACTGTTGATATCTCAGTCATCACAAGATTTATGCTTTTCTTATGCCAGTATTCCAACAGATAGCAGGAAAGAATCTGCATAAGGACTGGCTTTACCTAACTCACAGGATTAGGCTAATGGTGAGCTGCTCCTATTTCTTCAATCTACCACGCGTTAGGCTCTGTTCAAGGAGCTTTTCCCACATAACCTCATGTAATCCTCTCAACAATCCTGTGAGTATAGAGATTACTCTTACCAACCTTGTTTATAGATTAGGAAACTAAAACCTTAGTTCACTCAGCGTGTAGGAGAGTGAGACTTAGTCTAAGTTCTTTCAGACTCCGAGTCTAAGTCCAACCAACTGTTAAACTCTATGTCGTACTGACTTTCAATGACTATCAAAGATGCCTGCATCGCCACACATTATTTCCACACTAAATAGTGACTTTCTTGCAGAGTCCTTCCTCCAAGGTGCAATTAAAGGTCAAAGAGTAATTTCATTTTTTGAGTCATATCAATAATGTGATTAAGTCCTACTACATCTTTTCACTCTTCATTCAAGAAATATTTACAATCAACTACTACATCCTAGGCACTGTTCCGGGATTTGGAGAAAGAACAGTGTGTAAATTTTGTTTCGCAGAAAGCTTAAAATTAAGTGAGAAATCACCTTTGTATGCTGTTATTCTTACTCCTGTTTTCTATTTTGAACTGTATAAAATGTTAATCTCACCATTTAGATTTACATTTTTAATAAGTGGTATGATAAACATGGATCGCAGTGAACCCTAGTGATCGTTGGTCTGGTGTGTATGGCGGAGTGGTGAAAGTGAAGCAGAAAAGGCTAAAAGTGGTTAGGAATTATTTTCCCCTTCTGAAGATTCCTGTAGCACTTTGTTTATACAACATCATCCTGCTTTATGATTTAGTTACCTCTGTGAGTGTCATATCTAGAATTCTTTCAGGCGGAAATCATATTACACATAACTTTTAAAAAATATGGTTCTTTGTGAGCACTCAATAAATACCCGCTAAATAAATGAAAACACTGCTTGAATGACCAGTAATGCCGAAGAACAGAATAAAATAAAAGAATTAGTAATTTATTCCATAGGCAGACACACACACACACACACACACACACACACACATACACACAATTTATTGGATATCTAAGTCTCCTTTCTTTTTTTACAGGAAGCCTCAGAAACCATGACTCTACACACACAATTTGTTTGAGCATACCAAATATGCAATAGTTTGTAATATTCTTTTGCACTGTTTTCAAATCTTGCCTGATCATAAAATCAGTTTTAGAAAATAGCCATTCCCAGGTTCCTCATTGATGTAGTTGGACGCAGAATCTATTTTTAATTTGTTTTGCAGATGAGTCTTACACTCAGGCAAAAAATGTTAAAACCACTCTTACAAACTGACGGGTGCTGGAGTGGTGGGGGGTGGGAGGGATGGGGTGGCTGGGTGATAGACATTGGGGAGGGTATGTGTTATGGTGAGCACTGTGAATTGTGTAAGACTGTTGAATCACAGACCTGTACCCCTGAAACAAATAATATATTATATGTTAAAAAAAAAAAAGAAGAAGAAGAAGATAGCAGGAGGGGAAGAATGAAGCGGGGAAAATCGGAGAGGGAGACAAACCATGAGAGATTATGGACTCTGAGAAACAAACTGAGGGTTCTAGAGGGGAGGGGGGTGGGGGGATGGGTTAGCCTAGTGATGGGTATTAAAGAGGGCACGTTCTTCATGGAGCACTGGGTGTTATACACAAACAATGAATCATGGAACACTACATCAAAAACTAATGATGTAATGTATGGTGATTAACATAACATAATAAAAAAAAGAAATGTATTATAAAATTTGAAAAAAAAAGATGTGTGACATGTCAGACCTCACACTGGCTTAAAAATATGAAGAGTGGAGAGGTCTGAATAGGTGAGCACAATTTCTAGTATCTAGTATTTAATGCAGGAAGATAAGATTTGGGGATTACCTGCATGCCTCTTAGAAACAGACTCGAAGCTACTCTGCTATGCTCCCACCCTCACTTGTGAAAATGCATTCCTAATGTGTCCATGTACAGGAGAACTAATAATTTTAAGTTCCTAATAAGAGAAACGTTAGATATTGTGGATATACTGTAATTGGACTAGCAGAAGGGGTTACTATGTTAGAAAATGCTCTCCTGAAAATGGAATTTAAGTTCAATAATGGTCATGTATTCATGCCATGGGAGGAGGCATCCTGTTTCAAGTAACAGTCTCCTTAGTTGTACCTATACAGTTCTACTCAAAAACATACAAACTTAACAAAAGCTCTGTGAAACACATCAACTTAATTCCTACACATAACCCCGAGGAATGTCTTCCTATGTTCCCAGACATGTCCTAGAAGGCAGGAATGTACATGCATAAGGTTCACAGCAGCCATATTAAACTAACAGCCCCAATCTAAAAACAACCCAAATGTCCAACAACTGTAAAATAGTGAAATAAATTGGAGTATATTCACAAAAGGGAATATTTCACAACAATTACAATAAACAAATTATTGCCACAAACAACATGAATATCACAATCATAATATTTGTGCAAAAGAAGCCAGATATAATAGAGTACATATTGCTCCATTTCATTTATATAATATACAAAACCAGGCTAACAATCTATGGGCTTAGATTTCAGGAGAGTGATTAGCTGGGGAGGCTGCTTACTGGGTGGGGGTATTAGGGGGCTTTTGGTGTTAGTTCTTGATCTAAGTGCTGGCCACATGGGTAATTTTGTGAAAATGTATTAAGGTTCACACTTACATTTTCTTCACGTTTCTAAAGGCATGCCATATACCAGTGCACCATTTACTCCTAGAAAAAAATATCTCTGTTTCTCCTCAAATTCTGTGGTTGTGCATAGGGTAGGGGATTTTTACTGGTTGTCCTCACTGATTCATAGTCTTCCATCCTACAGAGAAGAGCTACAGAGAGTTTGTATAGAAAATACATGACAATTTCCAAATGCAAAGATTATGCCTTTTATCTACTTCCAGTCCATTATTTACTTTGAATGTGTTTTCCAGTAATGGACCTATATTTGTGCTGATTCATCCTCTTGACCCTGCCAGATCCTCTCCATAAAGACAGAACAGAGAGAAGAATCTATAACTCATCTAGGCCAGTGGTTCCAATGAAGTCTTTGAAAGAACAGATCAGGGTTTGGTTTTCTGAGGCTCACCTCTGTCAGCCCTGCCCCAGTCATCCGTTGTGAACAACCATTCCTTCCAGGTCAGGGGACCCTGTGAGTGAGCATGTTGACAGAAAATGTCTATCAGTATGACTGGTATAATAGGCCATTGAGTCAAGAGAACTACTGCAGGTGAGGACGGTGAGGTTGGTGCGGGGATTGAGCTAAGGAGCGTTTAAAGATCGATATTGGAAAATGGCCTCTGTAGCAAATCATGTGAGTGCTGCCCCCAGATCTCCACTGATCCCTTGGACACTTCCCCCTAATCTCTTGGTGGGCTCTCCCATCCAACAGCCAGCACCTACAGTTCTTTCTCAGATAATTTTGGGGGCTCCCAGAGGCACTTCACCAGCATTTGCGGAGAACTGGAAGTCTGGAAATGTACGTCTCCCCAGAGCAGCACTTGATGACAGCCCCCGCGCCCAGGCCTCTGCTTAGGAGACCCCAGATGCAGGACCAGAAGAAGGGGAAGGTGAGGGAAGAATACAATCTAAGGAGGTACCAAAAAACTTGGTAATCAAAATAAATATTTCAATGCAGTATTTTAAAAAAAATCAGAATGAACATAAAAATCCATGATGATCAAAATATCAAAATTTATAGACAGGATCAATATTGCTGAAATTTCTTTTTGCCTTAGGTTCCAGCATGGTTCCACACTGCACTACTCTGAGGTATAATTTGCTCCAGAGCCCCCCTTTAGAAGATTCCCTCTTTCTTGAGGGCCTAAGGCACTGGGAGAAGGACTCATGTGTCAGTTTTATTTGGGGGGCGGTTTCTTTTGCCTCACAGAATTTACATCTCTCCCCTGGCCCACCACCCATCTTGTTTTCCCATGCCCACAGTTTCCAAAGGATACCCCTCCCACAAGTGTCGCCTTTCTGGAAGGACTGTCTTCTGAGGCCCATCTCACTCCCAGCCCTTTTCCTTTGGTCAGTATG
The DNA here is from genome assembly GCF_004348235.1 of Phoca vitulina. Lineage (NCBI taxonomy): Eukaryota > Metazoa > Chordata > Mammalia > Carnivora > Phocidae > Phoca > Phoca vitulina. The sequence goes on along the minus strand of NW_022589713.1, from coordinate 34,675,191 downwards.
CTGATCCGCCAAGACTGAAGACCTTTTTTTTTTTTCTTTTTACTATTGTACTTCCTGTGGTCTTTCTTTTTTCTAGTGATGATTTTAGTTCAATCTCCTCTTTTGTCTTTCACACAGTAGGAACCCCCTCGCCCTCTAACCCAGCCTGAGGAAAAGTTTCTGGTTTTCCACCCCCAGGTAATGTGGAGTTTGTCCAGTCAAAGACATTAGATTTATGTAATCTTATTTTTCTTGTTGATCCGTGAAATTATGAGGATGTTTGGTGAGATTTGGACTTAGCTTCTGTTATCTTGGGCCCCCAGAAGTCCCCCCTGTTTTTGACCCCTCATGGAGAATGTGCTGAATTTTTACCTTCTTCCTGAATGCCTTCTCCTGTCCTCAGGCTGACAACACCACAAGTAGAAAATGTGACACAAAGAAAAGTGCATAGACCTTAACATTGGAAGTATAATATCCCTTTCAGAGAAAATAATAACCTGCCCTAAAAATATTTTACAATTCATTACAATTCATGAAGCTCCACTATGAAAATCACAACCCTGTCACGTAACAACTCTAACTACACATGTAAACAACTAAACAACTCTAAGTGGAATATAATATTGGATTCGTGCCTTTAAATTTATTTCATTATTTGCTATATTGTAGCAAATGAAATGCTGGGAAGCGGGAATGAGAAGCAAGTGCACCAGCTTCCTAGCTCATGAGCTTCATAACATACATTTAAGGTGCCATCTCCTGGCGAGAGCTTTTCTATACCTCTAAACCCAAGCATGCGTTTCATCTTTGAATGTGTGCTCAAACAGGCAGGCTGTAATAGTGGTATCTGGCCACTTATTTCTAAAATAAATATAAAAAATTAAAAAGTCCTTTGCTATTGTTTAATCAGGTAAAAATAGGGATCTTCTGAATAAGCTATGTGGATTATATCAATGTCAATTTCCTGGTTTTGATATTGGACTATAGTGATGCAAGATGTTAACACTGGGGCAGGCTGAGTGCAAGAGGTCTCTGGGTACATTTCTTTGCAATTTCATGTGTACCTATGATTATTTCAAAATAAGCATTTAAAAAGTTTAAATAACAACAAAGGTTTTTCTTGTCCTACAGGAAGAGCTTTTGGTTTGCAAGATAGGGCACCGTTCTTTAGCTGGGATCTAAGAGGCAAGCTGTGTAGACACAGTACCCAACAACCTAAATCCCTTTGCACACAATGCCATCTATACATGCCTTATAAATGGAGCGAGTCTTCATGTGCGTCTGAGAAATTGATCCGCACTGATACCAGTGCTACATGAATGACTGGCTCAGTATTGCAGCTGACAATTGTCTTGGGACTGCTTGTCTCAATCCTGCCCTACCATGTCGGTAAACTTTCTGAGCACACCTGATGAGTCATGCAGTAGTTGGCTGTGTGTGACAGGCTGAATAAAAGCCCCCAAAGATATTGGGCCCTAATCTCTGGAACCTGTAAATGTTACCCTGTTTGGAAAACAGGGTCTTTGCAATTGTGATTAAGGGTCTTTAGGTGAGGAGACCATTGTGGATAACTGGGTGGTCCCTAAAGGCATTCACAAGTGTCTTTGTAAGAGAAAGACAGATGTAGATGCCACACAGTCACACAGAGAAAGCAATGTGAAGACAGAGCAGAGAGAAATTCGAAGACACTGGCTTTGAAGACTGGAGTGGTGTGCGTACAAACCAAGGAATGATGGCTGCTACCAGAGGCTGGAAGAGGCAAGGGATGAATTCTCCCCTAGAGCCTCTGGAGAGAGCCTGGCACTCCTCCATCAAGGTGGACACCCTGATTTCAGTCCAGGAATAAGGATTTTGGAATTCTAGCCTACATAACTGTAAGAGGATACGTTTTTGTTGTTTTAAAACAACATGTTTGTGATCGTTTGTTATAGCAGCCATAGGAAACTAATACACCTGATGGGAGAAAGTTTGCTTTCAAAGTAATTATTGATAGATATGTATTTAGTCCTGAACATGAAGTGGAGACCCTTTGGACTCTGTGGAAGCAGCACTAGATGAGAAGTCAAGAAGCTTACCTTCTGGATTTCTGAGGTCTCTTCTGACACAAAGATAGTAGTATTTAACCAAATTCTGCTTTTGTGTGACTTCTATGCTCAATGAAAAAAAAAAATGTCTTTTATAAGCCCAAGGCTTTTCTATCTTATATTACAATAGGCACATTTAATGTTAATTAAAGTCCCCCATCTTATCCTATCACATCAAAGGCCATATATGAAAAACCCATAGCTAATATCATAGAATGATATGGGTTTAGATAGATATTAGCTATGGGTTTTTCAGATATGGCCTTTATTATGTTGAGGTATTTTCCCTCTAAACCTACTTTGTTGAGGGTTTTTATCATGAATGGATGTTGTACTTTATCAAATGCTCTCTACATCTATTAAAATGATCACATGGTTCTTATCCTTTTATTAATGTGATGTATCACATTGATTGATTTGTGAATATTAAACCACCTTTACAACCCAGGAATAAATCCCACTTAATTGTGGTGAATGATTTTTTTGATGTATTATTGGATTCAGTTTGCTAGTATTTTATCGTGAATTTTTGCATACATGTTCATCAGGGATATTGGCCTGTAGTTCTCTTTTTTAGTGGAGGCTTTATCTGGTTTTGGTATCACAGTAATGCTGGCCTCATAGAATGAATTTGGAAGTTGTCCTTCCTTTTCTATTTTTTTGGAATAGTTTGAGAAGAATAGGTATTAACTCTTCTTTAAATGTTTGGTATAGGGGCACCTGGGTGGCTCAGTCATTAAGCGTCTGCCTTCGGCTCAGGTCATGGTCCCAGGGTCCTGGGATCGAGCCCCACGTCGGGCTCCCTGCTAGGCGGGAAGCCTGCTTCTCCCTCTCCCACTCCCCCTGCTTGTGTTCCCTCTCTCGCTGTGTCTCTCTCTGTCAAATAAATAAAAAAATCTTTAAAAATAAATTAATTAAATAAATAAATGTTTGGTATAATTTGCCTGTGAAGCCATCTGGCCCTGGACTTTTGTTTGTTGGGGAATTTTTGATTACTGATACAATTTCTTTGCTGGTTATTGGGTCTGTTCAACTGTTTTATTTCCCCCTGTTTCAGTTTTAGTGGCTTATATGTTCCTAAGAATTTATCCATTTCTTTCAGGTTGTCCAATTTGTTAGCATACAGTTTTTCATAATGTTCTCTTACAATTGTTTGTATTTCTGTGATGTTGGTTGTTATTTCTCCTCTCTCGCATATTAGGTCACAAAGCAGGCCTTGTGATTTTATTTATTTGGGTTCTTCCTCTTTTCTTTTTGATAAGTCTGGATAGAAGTTTATCAATTTTATTAATTTTTTCAAAGAACTAGTTCCTGGTATCATTGATCTGTTCTATTATTTTTTTAGAGTCTATTTATCATTTGCTTCTCCTCTAATCTTTATTAATTCCTTGCTTCTGCTGGCTTTAGATTTTGTTATTCTTTTTCTAACTCTTTTTAGGTGTAAAGTTAGGTTGCGTATTTGAGATTTTTCTTGCTTCTTAAGGTAGGCCTATATTGCTCTCTTCTTCCCTCTTAGGACCACTTTTGCTGCACCCCAAAGATTTTTGAACCATTGTGTTTTCATTTTCATTTGCTTCCATGTATTTTTTTAATTTCTTCTTTGATTTTCTGGTTGACCCATTCATTGTTCAGTAACATGTTGTTTAATGTCTGTGTATTTTTGGTCTTTCCCATTTTTTTTCTTGTGGTTGATTTCTAGTTTCATAGTGTTGTGGTCAGAAAAGGTGCATAGGACAATTTCAATCTTTTTATATTTGTTAAGGCCTGCTTTGTGACCTAATATGCGATCTATTCTGGAGAATGTTCTATGTGCACTTGAAAAGAATTCTGCTGTTGTATTCTGCTGTTTTAGGATGGATGTTCTGAATATATCTGTTAAGTCCATCTGGTCCAGTGTGTCATTCAAAGACATTGTTTCCTTGTTTATTTTATGTTTAAAAGATCTGCCCATTGATGTAAGTGGGGTGTTAATGTCCCTTAATATTATTGTATTATTATTATTGATTAGTTCCTTTATATTTGTTATTAACTGTTTTATGTATTTGGGTGCTCCTATGTTGGTGCATAAATATTTACAATTGTTATATTTTCTTGTTGGGTTGTCCTCTTTATGATTATATAATTCTCTTCTGCGTCTCTTGTTACAGTCTTTATTTTAAAGTCTAGTTTGTCCAATATAAGTGTTGCTACTCCAGCTTTCTTTTGACATCCACTTGAGTGACAAATATTTCTCCACCCCCTCACTTTCAATCTGCAGGTGACTTCAGGTCTAAAATGAGTCTCTTGAAGGCAGTATATAGATGAGTCTTTTTTTTTTTTTTAATCCATTCTGATACTCTGTGTCTTTTGATTGGAACAGTTAGTCCATTTACACTCTAGTAATTATCAATAGATATGTATTTGGTATCATTTTATTACTTGCTTTGTCATTGTTTCTGGAGATTTCCTCTGATCCATTCTTGTCTATGTCAGTTTTGGTCTCTCCTTTGCACTCAGAGTCCCCTTTAATATTTCTTGCAGGACTAGTTTAGTGGTCACAAACTCCTTTAGTTTTTGCTTGTCTAGGAAACTATCTCTCCTATTCTGAATGACAGCCTTGCTGGATAGAGTATTCTTGGCTGCAGGTTTTTCCCACTCAGCACCTTGAACATATCATGCCAATCCCTTCTGGCTTGCCAGGTTTCTGTTGAGAAATATCCAGCTACCTTTATGGGTTTTCCCTTGTAAGTTAAGGACTTCTTTTGTCTTGCTGCTTTTAAGATTTTTTCTTTATCACTATATTTAGCAAATTTAATTACAATATGACTTGGTGTTGGCCTGCTTTAGTGTTGGCCTGCTTTTGTTGATTTTGATGGGAGTTCTCTGTGCCTCCTGGATTTGGATGTCCGTTTCCTTCCCCAGATTAGGGAAATTTTCTTCTATTATCTCTTGAAATAAATTTTCTTCCCCCTTTACTATCTCTTCTTCTAGGACTCCTATAATACAAATGTCATTATGTTTGATGGAGTCACTGAGTTCCCTAAGTCTATTCTCATGTTGCATAATTCCTCTCTCTCTCCTGTTCAGCTTCATTATTTTCCATTATTTTGTCTTCTAGGTCGCTAATTCGTTCCTCTGCTTCTTCCAGACTGCTGTTCATTGCATCAAGCCTGTTTCCAATCTTGTTTATTGCATTCTTCATCTCTGATTCTTTTTGAACTCTTCTATCTCTGTGGTAACAGTCTCATTGATGTCTTCTATTCTTTTCTAAAGCCCAGTGAGTACCCTTTTGATTGTTTCTTTAAATTCTCCATCAGGTATGTTACTTATATCTGTTTCTTATTCTTTCATTTGGGAGAAATCCCTCCAACTTGGCATTTTGTCTAAGTCTCTGCCTTCTTCTCTGTGTTAGAAAAGCCAGTTATGTCTTGCTCCTGGAAGTAATAGCTTTAGAAGAAGAGGTCATGTGCCCAGGGCCTGGTGCTTCAGGGAGTGTCTCAGGGGCATGCTGCATGTGGTGGAGTAGGAGGACCCTAGGCTGGTCTCGTTCCATGAACCCAACTAGATAACTATCAAATCATCCTAAATATCCCAGAACTGACCTGAAGACTGATGGGAAAAAATTTCACAACTAAAGGGAAAGAAGAGGCCACATCAAAGATGGTAAGAAGTACAGAGACGTACTTTAGGGAAGAAACAGGTTGCAGGTGCTGCAGAGGGGAGAGAACCATGGTCTAGACAGAGCAGCACATAGGGGAATGCACAAGGAGATCATTTCTGCAAAGCTACTGGCTTAGAAAATGAGAGAACCTAAATTTTATGAGTTCTTGCAACTGGTGGGGCCTAAAGCCTGGAGTTTTAAAGGTCAGTGGGCTTGACTGGGATAGACCCTGGAGGGCACTGCACTGCTACTGAAGAGAAGGCAGGCGAACAATCTGGGGGCAGACAGTGTGGAAACAGTGATTTGAAGAACATCTGGGGCACACAATAGGGAGATTATTCACTCTTTTTGGAGAGCTTCCTTGAGAGGCAGCATTCAAGGTGATGCCTCTCTGGGAACAAAGGATCTGGTTGGCCCACTTCTCTCCCCCACCCCTCAGCATAAACACAGAACCACCTGAGGGAAGCAGCACAGCACAGACATTGGCTGATTAACTTGCTTACACCAAGTCCCACACCCCGTGCTCTGGCAGGACTGCACCTCTTAGTCAAGCTTGCTTCAGTCCCAGTACAGTGAGACTCTCCCCCAGAAGACCAGCACAAACCCCTGCCCACACCATGTCTCCAGAACAGAGAGTTTTTCAGGGCCTGAGTTCTGGTGGAGTTGGTGTTAGGTCTCATTTCACAAGCAGACCAGAGCACACCTAGTTAGAACTCACCATATTCAGGCCAGGGACCAAACATTGCCCACAGAAGGAGGAGAGCCTCTGAAGATGACTGGTCTAAAAGATAGAGCAGCCAAAACACAACAGCAGAGGACACACAGAACTTGCATTTTAACAAGTCCCCAGGTGATTGTATCATGCACATTATAAAGTTTGAGAAGCTCTGCTCTAGGACTCAGGAAATCAGCAACATCTTGAAATGGCCTCACACATCTAAGCCTACATGTAAATCCTCAGCTGCAGGTATTAGCCTACCAAGAAATGCCAGTGCTTTAGAGAACATCTTACCATATGCATAGATACAGCATCTACTTCTGCACCCAGTAGCCAGAGATTGTTTTGACATAATACATACCATTAATAACGTTGTAAACACAGTAATTTCTTTAAGAAATAAAGACTATAGCAACTACTTGCTAAAATACAGCTTTTATTTGTGGCTCTCTGACTTCTAGGCTTCATGTTGTTTTCTTCAAGCAGTATTATTCTGGTGCCAGCTGAGAAGGGCAAGCTCAGCCCAGCTGGGTTTTTCCTTTCCTATTGTTGCTTGCTTAGAAGTTAGCAGCCTCGCCTTCTTTGGTACCCTGTTTGAGAGCCCTGTGGGTATTCTCTGGGCTTGTAATTGCACAGAGTTTGTTTGGGAACAGTAATGTTTCCATAGTTCCAATTGCTCTGTTTGTCTGGCTCCCTGTTACTGATGTTTACAATTTCTTGGAGGCATGTGAGGCCAACTTGTCCATATTTGCTCCCCTTGTTTGCAACAATGCTGCATTTTGACCTGATTTCACAAAAACACACAATGTATTTCTCTTCACCTTGCCCTAATTCTTTAGTTTAAAATATTCAGAGTTTGCTTGATTTTATCAGGATTCAAGCAAAAATTGGATTCAGTCTTGTAGTCATTCCAACCCACATTCCATTGACATGAAAGGGGCATTCTTGAAGCTGATACATGCAGACAACACTCATTTTTCTCCCTACTTATTTTTAGATAAAATGATTCTTTGATCTATGGCCACTGGAAAACAGTAATGATCACCAAGAGAGAAACTGAAAGAATAGCTAATTACTCAGGGAAAAACTCTTGGTTAATGACTTACTGAATTAGAGAAACAGAAAACTCACATCAAACTGACTTAAACCCTAGCTCTCTTCTCTGCAACAGTACATCCTAGGGCTGCAGACTATGCCATCAAAGCCACAAACAGCAAATAACCCAGGAAATCATCAGGGCTGGAGGATAAATATGAGCAAGTAAGTTTAATTCTACTCTCTTGGCGAGGAAAAGCAGTTGAAGGAAAAATAAGAATGGATTCAAATGCTACCCATTCTTCAAACCAAATATTTATTTAAAATAACCATATGGCCCCCAAAAAATGTTTAGTTGATTTTATATTTGTCTTTGCTTCCTATTTCCTCCTGGGCAAACTGAGAAATGAATGGGTATGTTTTTAAATAGGATAAAACAACTTTAAGTGAAAACTATATAGCAAAGTCAGATTTATTTGAATGTGAGAATCATGAGGGCATTGTTTTTGCCCCAGAGGGGACATTTTCTAGTAGATAACACCTCTGAAGGTGCTACTTTTGATGAGTATTTATTCTGTTAGCATGACATTTCACATTCTATATTGCTAGACACGCATTCTAACTCAAAATTAGTATAAATTCAATTATTCATATGGTAAGTAGCCATCATAAAAGTGAAAATGCCTTTATTGTTGCAGATGGATATTTTTTCCAAAAACTGTACATAAAGTGAAGGATGATGTCAAAAGAACTTGAGTATTTCAGAGAAGAACCATATAAAAGTGTTGCAAATTCTGCAATACCCATTTCAGATAAAGAGGAAGGAATTATCAGGTCGATGTTGGCAAGGCTGTGTAACCTTGGGCCAAAGAACCTCTCTGAGCCTCCATTTACTGCAGCATAAAATGTAATGTTACAATGGCAGGCTTGACAGGATGTTAGTGAAGGTTAAACAAGATCCCCAAATGCAAGAACCCAGTTCTCTCTCTGGCCCATAACAGCGTATTCCTTGCTTGTTGTTCTTGTTGTGGCAACTATCTTTCAAGGGCCTTCCATTTAGTGTGTAAATTATATACCAATGTGAAAAAAAAGAAAAAAAAACTCCATAACCTGCTACATTTCTGTCTCTAAAATACCCCACACAACTCCAATACCCGATGAGGCTACAGAAAATTGGTCTTTAAGTGTGACGGAGATTATTCTTACTCCTAAGGTTTGACCTGACCCTCCTGGTTCACATCTATGAGAGGAGAGAAGCTGCATTTAGCCTGAAACAGAGAAGCCCTGAGGTTCCACCCTTCAGCAAGACACAAGGACTCTGAGAGCTTCCCCTGTGATGGTGTCTTCTAACAGAAAACACAGCAGTTCTGAGGCCCACTATGGGTTGCACTGCTTGCCAGGGGACACAGTTAACATGTCAAAACATGCACTTGTTAATTGAGTCAGTAAATGTAATGTGTTGGTTCATACAAGTAATTTGCATTTATGACACTTTTTTGTTTGCAGTATTTAGTTTTTAAGTATCTTTGGAACAGGATATTTATTATATTTATATACTACTTAATAGCAACTGAAAATATTAGAGTGTTCCTGAACAATGTACGTTTTCCAATGCCAATAAACAGTTTGATCAGTCCATGGATGTTACATATACATGCAGTAAACTATGATTTTTTTTATAACTGTTTCACTTATATATGTTACTTAACTTTTTCACTTTTCATTTGAAAACTAGGAATAATAATACCTTCTTCATAGGGCTCTTGGGAAGATTAAAATAAGAGAGAGAAATAAAGTGCCTTATATACAGTGGTGCTTGAATGTTACTTCCCTTTTATCCACCCAGTTAAAAAATATTCCTTGAGCAATTATTACATATTAATTTAGGTGTTGGGGCCAATACCTAAGAGCTTACTTTTTAGTGGTAGAGTCAAAAATGAATAAATATACGAGATAATTTAGATAGTGATAAGAGCTATAAAGTGATGAATATACCAGTTAGATATTACTATGTAACCAATTATTTCAAAATTCAGTGACTTAAAAAGACAAGCATTTATTATTGCTGCAGACTAGTTAGATAGTTCTTCTAGACCCAGCCAGTCTCACTCATTTATCAGTGGTCATCTGCATGTTGGCTCAATGGCTGTACTGATCTTGGCTCGAGTCTCTTACATGTATAGAGATCTACACTGATCTACACTGAGACAACTTGGCTCTCTTCCGCATGGGCTGTCATCCTCCAGCAGAACTTCAGTTTCATTCAACTGGCCAGATTAAATCTGTAAGATTCCACCTCTTGATGGGAGGAGCTGAAAAGTTAAGAAGTTTGGACACAGAAAGGGAAGAAAAATTGCTTTCATTTTTGAAATCAATCCATGCCAGTGAGTTTAATGGCCACTTTAAGGGCAGCAGTCAGAGAATTCTCTTTGGGTGGGTGAGTTAAAAATGAGCTGGCCTTGTGAAGACTTAAGAGCCTACCAGGCAGAAAGAATAGCACATACAAAGTCCCTGAGACAGGAACTATGGCTTTATTATTTTCAAAGAATGGACAAAAGGCCAGTGTGGCTGTCCTGTTTTCCTCCATAGCACAGGATCCAATTCCACAGATTGTGCTTGGTGGAGGAGATCAGGATGAAGAACTTAAGAGTGAAAGTATAAGAGCTAAAGCTCTAAGAGTCTAGAGACCACAACTGAGTCAATCCTTTGCTGTGATCAAAAGCAATACCACTGCTTCCACACAGAACTCCCAAGTGTGCCCATCTCACAAAATCTGTAGAGACATTCAGGGTTAGATTTTCAGATGTAATATAAGATAGAGCATTTGTTATTGCAGAAAACATTAAGTAGTATTTCTAAAATAGATCACTGCCATCCCTTCCCCAAATACCGCATGGTCTTTCTTTCTAGGGCAGAACTGTAGAATTTTCGTAAGTAGTTTTATTTGATTATTTTTTGATCTATCTTCACAAAAAATTTCATTCCAGTAACTCAAAATACAGAAAACTCTAACCCATTGCTGTAAACACAATTAAAATGGAAACAGAAACTACAAGAGGCAGAAGGCCAGGTCAAGGCAAAGCCAAGCTTTTGGCTCACGTCTCCATGATATCTCCACAGTCAGGTGTCTGTTCATTTAATATATAAGAAATGTGGTGCCTAACTAGAAGTCAAAAAATGTGGGTTCTAGGCCTAGATCCAAGCCAAAGAGCAAAGTCTTTGTCTTGTTCATCTTTATATGACTAGCTCTCAAGGAAGTCTTAATTTAGTATTAAACAGATAGATGGCTGATTATTGGCTGGCTGGCTGGCAGGTTGTCTCACTAGCTAGCTGGCTGGCTGGCTAGATAAATGAAGGATACTGAAAGGAGGACAAAGAGCAAGATTGCCCAAAGCCAGGTCTCTTAAGAGACATTGCCAATGGATGATTAGTTTTCTCTTAGTTGGCCATAAACAGGAAAACAGACATTGGATTATCTTCCAAACAAATAATCATAGCATCCCATAAAGATCAGGTTTAGCCATGTGATTTTGAGGAAGTCTATCAAATCCTTTGGCATCAACATTTTCATCTGACAAATGGGACAGCTGGACTAGGTGATTTCTAGTTTTTGTTCATCTCTGACACTGTAGGGTTCTAGGATATGTACCTCTAAGTACAAGACCATCCTTGATAATGAGAAATACATTTCAAAGCTCAGTCTATGGACAGTGGCTCTTCCTACTATTTTTTTTTCAACTTGGAAAAAAAATGCTTGGAAAATCTGACTTACTAATATCATCAAAAATATTAAATTAGTCATATTAAGTACATGGAATATTTACAATGAGAGAAAAAAGAAGCACTAAATCCCTGTTCTCAGTGGAGTTCTTGATTCCACCCCACATTCCACCCCTCAAAATTCTACCTCTGATGTATCTGCTGATTGGCCAGAATTCCTTTTCTTGTTTATTTTTAAAATTTTTAAAATTTTAATTCTAGTATAGTTAACATATGGTGTTACATTAGTTGCAGGTATACAATATAGTGATTCAACAATTCTATACATTACTCAGTGCTCATCATGATAAGTGCACTCTTAATCCCCTTCACCTATTTCACCATCCCTCCCCTCTGGTAACCATCAGTTTGTTCTCTATAGTTAAGAGTCTGTTTCTTTCTGTCTGTCTCTCTCTCTTTTTTCCTTTGTTCATTTGTTTTGTTTCTTAAATTCCACATAGGAAAGCATATGGTATTTGTCTTTCTCTAACTTACTTCACTTAGCATAATACTCTCTAGCTCCATCCATGTTGTTGCAAATGGCAAGAGGTCATTCTTTTTTATGGCTGAGTAATATTCCATTGTATATGTATATGGCCTCTTCTTTGTCCATTCATCTATCAGTGGATACTTGAGTTGCTTCCATATCTTGACTATCATAAATAATGTTGCAATAAACATAGAAGTGCATATATCTTTTCAAATTAGTATTTTCATGTTCTTTGGGTACATACCCAGTAGTGGAATTACTGGGTCATATCGCAATTCTATTTTTAATTTTTTGAGGAACCTCCATACCATTTTCCACGGTGGCTGTACTAGTTTGCATTCTCAATAGTGCACAAGCATTCCTTTTTCTCTACATCCTCTCCAATACTTGTTGGTTGTGTTTTTGATTTTAGCCATTCTGACCGATATAAAGTGATATCTCATTGTAATTTTGATTTGCATTTCCCTGATGATGAGTGATGTTGAGCATCTTTTCATGTCTCTGTTGGCCATCTGTATGTCTTCTTTGGAAATGTCTGTTCATATCTTCCACTCATTTTTAATTGGATTATTTTTGTGTGTTGACCCTTTGTATAGATATAAACACTTTATCACACTCTGTGTGTCTGGTGGTATGGTAACTGTCAGGTACAGCTTACTTTTGCCTTCCCAGAATCTGTTTCCCACTTCCGATAAATGCATTCTGGTATTCCTTTGGTGAAATCACTTCTCCCATACCCTTGATTAATGTGTTTTGAGGTTTGACCTCACTCTAGGCTCCCAGGAACAGCATATAACCAAAGCCTGGTATTTTAAGCTCTTTAACCAAGATTCAGAGTAAATTTTCTGCCTAGCTCTAATTAATGAAATTATTCCTCACAAAGTAGCTAAGTGAGAAATCAGAACTCTGAAATAGCTCAAAGGGGTTTTTCAACAGAAGTTTTTCAGATTTTTGCCCAAGAAGAATTACTGCATAGTATGAAGCCAAATTGTCTAAGAAAGTCCAGGCACACCTGGCCACTTGTCAAGCCCCATCCTTCTAACCACAATGAATGGTTCAGGAATGGAAATGAGACCCAAGGCAGGACATCAAGAAGACCACTGGCCACCCTTGCTTCCGCTTGAGAAGAGCTTGCCTGGAGATTATGAATGAAAAAGCAAGCCTGAAACTGGGAAAAGATTCTGATGAAACCCTTTGAATACCTGGATCTATCTATGCTTGAATTGAATTAAATGTCTTAGACATTTAATTTACAAAAGGTAATAAATCTCCTTTTTGCTTAAGTCAGTTTGAGCTCAGCTTCTGCCATTTTCAACTGAAAAGTCCTAACTAATGCAGTGTACAATATCATATTTAATTAACATTTTCAGGTAACATAGCAACATTCTGATTTAGAGATTTATTAATTGGCACAAAGGAACTGTCTCCCACTATGTGAACTCTCCCAAGTTCACACAATTAGTAAGTGACAAAACCAAGAACTAGAACTCAGTTCACCTGGCTACAGATGTCATGTTCTAGCCATTACCCAACGCTGACACCCACATGGGGAAATAAAATCAGAAAGGCAAATCAGTCCATGAAAATTGCTAGAACACACAGTTTATAAGGAGACTCTTAATCTCTGGATCCATACAGTTCCATATGCAAGATGTAAGGGGACAGAGATGGGAAGGGAATCAGTATGTTTCTTTACCTGCATCAGCAACATGTTACACCATTTACTGACACTGAACCATGAATATTCACTTGGAATAACACAGACCCCCTCAGTAACTTTTCATCCTACTTGAGCTTTCACAGAATCAGGAATTTCTTGGAAGTTTCTAGAGGTTATATTCTCACCCAGTCACCTCATATGCCACAAGAAGGAAAATACCATTGGCTGTTAGAGGCCACAATGTGGAGAAAAAAGGGACAAGGTCTGGAATTCTCTGACCTCCCTAGCCAGCCACCTAGGGCTATTTCCACTATGGTTCAGGATCGATGTTGTATGGACTGGTTCTGCCCACACTGACAGAATTGCTAAGGAATCTCTACCACTCGATGAGTGTCAGAACTGTACCAAGCACACTTAGTTACAAGTTCTCTCTGCCTTATCCCCACTGCTCCCATTTCAACTCCTGCCATGCTCTGGCTTCAACAAAACAACTAGCCTAAACTTAGCAGCCATCAAGTTCAATGGTTCCCAAATGTTCAAGACAAATCTCATGAGAGAAACATCTGTAGCCTTGGGTGTACAGACAGAAGGGCAAAGTGGGTCCACACAGAAGAACCTTCTGTGGTTTGGCTCCTCATTCGGTCCTGGAAGCATCTGATTCACTGCTGCTAAAGAACCATGATTTTGAGGGGTGCTTAGGTGGCTCAGTCTGTGAAGCATCTACCTTTGGCTCAGGTCATGATCTCAGGGTCCTGGGATCAAGTCCCACGTTGGGCTCTCTGCTCAGGGGGGGAGGTTGCTTCTCCCTCTCCTTTTGCTCCTCCCCCTGCTCATGCTCTCTCTCTCTCTCTCTCTCAAATAAATAAAATAAAATCTTAAAAAAAAAAAAAGAAGAAGAACCATGACTTTGATATATACATACTTAAGCACTGGAGTCTTGTCAGGCTGTTGCTGTGTGACCTCTGGCAAGTTATTTCACCTCTGTAAGCCTCAACCTCCTCATCTGTAAAACGATGGTGATAAAAGCACCTGCCTCAGAGTATTGTTGCAAGGATTATATAATTTTCTAGCATAAAATAAGGATATATAACACAGATTAACAATTATCACTATGTGCAACTACTGCACATGTATTTTAACTGAAAGGCAACAAAAGAAGGGTATGAGTTATTGGTATTCAAGAGACCACTGTTCCCTAAAATGTCTGAAAATTTTAGTAACACTCCATATTTTGACCTTGTTTGCTAGAGACTTTGCCTCTGTAGATCCAATCTCCAAGATCCCTCAAGCATTGCCTTTATGGTTAATTTACCCTTTCTTTAATGTTCAGACACATACTAATTGCAGTGGCTGCTTTAAGGCCTGGCTTAATACAAATGTGTTTAACGTGTTCAACTAGGCTCCGAATGCCAGTTGGACATTATCTGTTTGCCTTCCACCATTCTGCACAAATTTTAAACCTTCTCTATGTTCTTCTGGACATCTTCTTTCATGCTAATGCTTGTGTTTGTAAGTCTTTATGATAATTTCCCTGTACCTAAGATGCTCTAGTTTTCAGGAAGGCCCTCCTATCCCCAATTCTTTCTCCATCCTTTGTGTGATAGTTTGATTTATAATAAATATGTATTTGGCCTTCTTTCCATTTCTGGCACTAGCTCCTAAAACCCTTAGAATTTCCTAAGTGATGACAGCAACAAAGGCATCTTTTGTTATGTTAATGAGGTGACTTTTGTACAACACCTAAAGATTGGGGTTGGTTGCCAGGGAAACCAACTATGTGATTAGAAGGTTGGAACTTTCAGTCCCCATGAACTCCAGGGAGGGGAGAGAGGATGGAGGTTAGTTAAATCAACGACCAATAACCAGTGATTTAATCAATCATGCCTATGTAATGAAGCCTCCATAAAAACCTCAAAGGTGGGGGTGTGCTGGTCTGGAGCATCAGGGTTAGTGAACATATGGAGATTAAAGAGAGTTGGCACGCCTGGAGAGGGCACAGAATCTCCTCACACTATCAGATGCCATCTCTTCCATTAGGCTGTTCCTGAGTTATATCATTTTATAATAAACTGTTAACCTAGTAAGTAAAATATTTCTCTGAGTTCTGTGTGCTGCTCTAGCAAATTAATCGAACCCAAGGAGGTGGTCATTGGAACCTCTAATCTATAATGGATTAGTCAGAAGCACAGGTGACAACCTGGGCTTCCGACAACCTGGACTTCCAACAACCTGGGCTTTGAATGGAGTCTGTCTTTGGGGGTAGGGGGCCATCTTGAGGGACTGAGTTCCTAACCTGTGGAATCTGATGCTATCTCTGGGTAGACGGTGTCATAATTGAGTTGAATTTTAGGGCACTCAGCTAGTGTCTGAGAATTGCTTGTTGGTGTGGGAAGACTCCACCACCCCACCCTCCTCCCCCATTGGTAGAATTGAGTGCAGTAATTTTACTTTGGCTTTGGCTTAATACAAATAGTGGCAGGTGCTATTTCTTTGATGCAAATAAAAGTTTAAATAAGGATCTAAAAAGATCTTTTGACTCATTTGTTGTAGGAGATTGCTTGAGACCACGAGGTATCACTGAAAGTTCAGGAAATATATGAAAAATGGAAAGCTAGAGCTTCCAAAGACAAACTTCTGGCCCTGATTATGTATGAGCAATTTTATTTAAATGATATTGATGCAGTTAGATAATGATGATGGAATTTGAGCCTCTTTAAATACCAAAAAAATACCACTTATATATATTTCCACTCTCCCCTACCCATTATTTGCATTCCCCTTTGCTAAAGACTTGCAAACATCGCAAATGTCTCTTCTGTTTTTTATTCTATATTATAAAATTCTTCTCTTGTGACAGCCACATGCAACTTGTTATTCTTTTAAAAGATTATACAATTTCATTAGAACTAGAAAGGGCTTTTGGAATGTTACCAACCTGGCAACATTCATCTGGCAATAGATCTTGGCCTTAACAGGACAGGATTGGATTGAATTAGAGGGCTAAATCTTCTGAGTGAATGATCCAAAACTTTTGGAGGAATAACAAAAGTGTTTGCCAAACTGAAACAGATACCTGTGGGTACAGGCAGGTGAAAGATCTTTTCACTGTTCACTATTGATTGTATAGTATTTATTTCACTGGGAGCCTAATAAAATGGTTTCTTGAAAGGATTATCACTTGACTTCAGAAATTTTAAAACTGTGATATGTCCTCTTATTCAAAAAAAATGGTACCATTGCTTGCTTTTGAATTGAAAACTCTTGCTTTATCTTGATATATAGTTATAACTCAAAGTACTTTCTGTCTGATAGTTGCTGAGCCCCTAGAGAAGTGGTTCTCAACTGGGGGGCAATTTTGGCCCCAGAGGTATCTGTCAATGTTGCCCCTAGGGGATATCTGGGAACATTTTTGATTGTCACAATGGGAGATGGGTTCTATTGGCATTTACTGGGTAGAAGTCAGGGATGCTACTAAACATCCTTCACAGGCACCATCCCACAACAAAGAATTATCTAGTCCAAAAGGTTAATAGTGTAGAGGTTAAGAAACCCTGCCCTAGACCACGTAGAATCTTGAAGGTATAAGAGCCTATCCCTGCTTTTGAGTTCCTTAGAATCAAATTGAATAAAACAAAGTATGAGGCTTATACACGATGTATAGAATTAATCTTCTACTCTACATCTATCTATCCAACTGGATTGCAAACCCTATGAGTGAGGGACCGTACTTACTATGTCTTTGTCAGAAGGTGATGGTTAATTAGCTATTTTCTAGGTTGGGTGAGAACAGAGCAAAATAGCACAGTTAATTCTCAAATACTCAGCATAATAAAGGTTAAAAGATGTAGAAGATACAAAATCATGGTTGTAAAATATGAGTCAAAGTTTGCTCTGATGGATTTTATATAAATGTAAAGTTATATTCAATAATTGAAAGTGTACTGACCATTCTAATATGCACATTTGGTAATTAATAGTGTGTAATAATTAAGAAACACTAAATTTAAATTACTTGATGAAAAAAATCACCCCAAGTTACTATATATTAAAGTAGTATGTTATTGCTTATTTCTTTTTTTTAAAGATTGTATTTATTTATTTATTTATTTGAGAGAGAGAAAGATAGAGAGCACAAGCAGGGGGAGGGGAAGAGAGAGAGGGAGAAGCAGACTCTCTGCTGAACAGAGAGGCCAAGGACGTGGGGCTCAATCCCAGGACCCAGAGATCATGACCTGAGCCAAAAGCAGCCGCTTAACTGACTGAGCCACCCAGGCTCCTCTGTTATTGCCTATTTCTTAAGCCGACCATTTCAACTCCATTGCACCTTCAAATATTAAAAAGGAATCAGAAATAGGTCAGAGATGCAATCCCAAGTATTTGATCCTTTCCTTCCTCCCCTAATTCCTCCACAGCCTGATGGAGCTGTAGGTCTGATGTCATAGGAGTGTAATAATTAATCATATTTTCCTCCTTTTCTTCTCTCTGTGTCCAGCCTCTACTTTGGTCTCAGGAGAGGCTATGACCAAAAAACGATGGGGTACTCTGCCTGATTGTAGAGACAACTGTGCATTCCCAAATTACAGTGCATACCTTATGGCACTGATTACTCTGAAGTTCCAAACCATTGGTATTTTGCAATATGGCAATTTTATTTCTTGATGATTTTTAACAATATTAATTTTTTCCCAGGAAACTGCCTATTTAAAAATAAAACCTATGTTAAATTGCAAACATACATCTTTCCTGTATCATCAAAACTGATATTTGTCATCTTTGGGGCAAAATAGATTTTATATATACATATATGTAGCCAGCTGGAGACAAGCTGTTAAATTCTGAGGAAAACATCCTAAAAAATACTGATGAATGAAATTTCCTTTAAAAAATTTTAATAAAATTAGTTAGGTCCATATTTTTCTGCATGGTTTGATACTGAAGCAGTAGGATGATACAGGATGCCTTACAGTTCCAAACTCTATGAATCTCTCTGTGTTCACTTTGTAAAATCATACCACCATAAACCTAATGGTACTGCAGTCAGCACATGCTGTTGATTTATTTAACCTTGACCAGAAATGAAAATATTACATTGAAATAGGATAGCATTGCCTTATGAAGAAGAAATGAAATATCAGATGTTCCAACTCCCTAAACAAAGAAACAGTAGAATTTCCTCTGGACTGAGAAGCTTATACCCAGTTATATGAATGAGTTAAACAACAAAAGTGTCCTCTAAATCCACTACTGGTTTCAGATTACACTTGTTTAATCTCCTGGTAATGACTTTTGGTAACATACCTGCCTATACATGAAGATTCCCAAGAGAACTCAGAATCTTATAATTACATGGAAAATGTCCAAAGGTAAGATAATTGTTTGTGAAGAAGACAGGAAATCCCTTTAAAAGAATTAACAATATGCATAAAAACAGATATTATAGTCACTCAGTTTACAATGCTTAAGAATGTTAACTCTTTGAAAAAAATTAATAAATTAAATTGTATACTTGTATACCAAGTCAAATTTCAACATTTTAAGTAATATTATAATAGAGGAACACATTTTTAAAAAATTAAATTTCAAGACTATAAATCAAATGTGTAGTTTCCTATAGTTGGACCCTAGAGAAGAGAGAATAAAGCAGAAAAAATTTTATTGAAGAAACATGGCCAAAATGTTTCCAAATTTGGTGAAACACATAAACATATAGATTCAAGAAGTTTAGCAAGGTCAAACAAGAAGAATATAAAACAAAAAACAAAAAACAAAAAAACCACCAAAGTACATCTTGGTCAAACTGTTAAATTCTAAAGGTAAAGAGAAAATCTTAAAACTAGCAAGAGAAAAGTGGCATCACATACAAGGAACAATTCAGAATACTGGTGTCTTTTCATAAAAAAACAACTGAAGTCAGAAGACAATGAAATAAACTCTTCAAGAGCTAGAAGAATATATAAACTGGCAATCCAGAACCCTATATTCAGCAAAAATATCCTTCAAGAATGAATATAAAATAAAGATATTTCCAGAAGAAAGAAAAGTAAGAAGTTTTATCACTAGCAAACCTAGTGGAAGTTCTTTAGGCACAATACAAATGATACCAAATACAAATGTAGATTTTCAGAAAAGAATGAAGAGCACCGTAAACAGTAAATGTGTGACTAATTACAAAAACAATTCCCCCTTAATAAGTACATAAATACATAATAAATAAGTACATAAATACATAATAAATACACACAATAGGTTAAAACAAAAATTATCTTTATAGTGGACTTTTGGCATAATCTGATGTGATACACACAAAATTATGTCAAAGATGATGGGGGAAGAGGTAAATGGACATAAATTATATGGTTTTTAGCATTTCACGTAAACTGGTATAATATCAACCCAAAATTGACTGTGACAAGTTAAAGATGGTTATTCTAATCCTTAGAACAACCAATAAAATAAAATTCAGATAGCTATAGTTAAAAAATCACTGACTAAATTAAAAGGGAGTTATAAAAACGTTCAATTAATCTAAATGAAAACTCAAAAGGAGAAATAGAAACAAAAAGCAGAGGAGATAAAAATTAAGTTATAAAATAAAAGACTTAAATTTAGCCATGTTAATAATTAGTTTTATGTATCAATAGAAAAAACATTCCAACTTAAAGGGAAAAAATTCAAATAAATTTAAATAGCATGACCCAACTATGTCTCCTTTTTAAAACAAGCAGGAACTAAAAAGATAGAAAAACAAATACCACAAAAACAGTAAGCTTAAGAAGGTTAGATTGTGTTAATATCAGATAAATAAAACTTCATGACAAAGAAGAGAAATATTGGTAAAAGGGTCAATTCATAGGAAAGACATAATAATCATAAGTATGTATGTCCCCAGTAGCACAGTTTCAAAATCCATGAAGAAAAATTGACAGAATAAAAGTGAGGAATAGACAATTCTATCATCAGAAGTGGAGATTATAACACCCCATCTCAAAAATTAATAGAACAACTAGATAAAAATAACAGAAAAAAACAGAGAAGGTCTGAATAACTCTCCTAACCACTTTGTCTGAATTGGTATTGATAAAACACCATGTCCAAAAATTGTAGAATCCATACATTCTTTACAAATATACATGGTATATTTAGCAAGATAGACCACCTTTTATATCACTAAAAAATCTCAATGAATTTCAAAAGACCAAAATCATAATGATTATGTTTTCTGACAAAGCAATAAACTACTAAAGTTAAAATAAATAAATAATAAACTAGAAGGAATAATAAGATATCTACAAAAATTCCAAATATTTGAAAATTAGATCACATATTTCTAAATAATCCTTGGGTCAAAAAAAAATATGAGGGAAATTAGAAATACTTCTAACTGAATATAATTATAATAAAATATGTCAAATAAGAGGAATGTATTTTGGTGCTTACAGGGAAACTGACAGCAGTGAATGTTTATTTTATTTTTTTTTAAGATTTTATTTATTTATTTACTTGAGAGAGAGTATGGGGGTGGGGGAAGAAGCAGAGGGAGAGGGACACGCAGACTCCACGCTGAGTGCAGAGGTTGATGTGGGGCTCGATCTCACAACCCTGAGATCATGACCTGAGCCGAAATCAAGAGTTGTGCACTCAACCAACTGAGCCACCCAGGCACCCCAGTGAATGTTTATTTTAAATCTAAAATCAATGATGTAAAGTTTTACCTTAAGGAGCTACAAAAAAAAAAAAAAGAAGAGCAAAGTAGGCCCAAAGTAAGTAGAAGAAAATGATAAAGAAAATAGTATAATTAATGAAATGGAAAACAGACAAATAATAGGGCATATTAACAGAGTCAAAAGTTGGTTATTCCAAGAGATGAAAAAATTTAATAAACCACTACCTAGGAATAAGGAGAACACAAATTACCAATATTAGGAATGAAAGAATGATGTATTTCTTGGTCTGTGTGCTGGTTTCATGGTTGTGCTCCTCTTGTAAAAATTCACTGAAGTGTATACTTATGAGTTGTGCACTTTTCTGTATGTATATTAAGTTTCAATAAATAACTTGCTTATTAACAAGTAAAAAGGCTCTGAGAACATGATTTTTAATTGCTCTCAAAGTTTGAAGACATGAAATCAGAGAGTGTGTATTTGTCAGCTTGGACTGCTATAATAAAATACCATACACTGGGTGGCTTAAACAACAGAAATTTATTTTCTTACAATTCTGGAGGCTGAAAGTCTGAGATCAGGGTACCAGCATGGTTACATTCTGGTGAGAACCCTTATTCTGGCTTGTAGATAGCTGCTTTTTTGCTGTGTGCTCATGGCCTTTCCTGGGATTTCTCTCTCTTTTCCTTTTCTTAGAAGGTCATAAATCCTATAGGATTGGGATCCCACCCTTGTGACCTCATTTAACCATAATATTTGCCCCAGTTAGGACAAAAAAACATTCTCCTACATTGACTAGTCACTGCATGTGGGCTGCCTTAGGAAGGAACAAGACCTTAGACAAGGTGACTCCTCAGCAGACACAATTTCAAAGACAGGCAACAGCAGATAACCAAACCTCCCCTCCAACAGCTGGGTGAATAAATCTTTCAGTTCTGATGGAGATATCTGGGCAATGCAGCACAGCATCCTCAGACTATTACCTGGAAAAAGTTAACTGCATACCATTATCCTGGTGACAGACCTTGAACCTACCAGGGTTGGAAACTCCAGCGTGCAACAAGGTTGTTCTGACCAAGGATACGAACTCAACTTGGCAAGGCTCAGAAAGGTTGATATATACAATTTCCATACTGATCAATTAATTTGCAATAAGTTATATATCTGTCAATGTAAAACTCATAAGCTGTTAATGTATAATCAGAAAAGTTTTGCTTAGCATAGAAATAAAATAACAACCGGTGATATAATTTGGATATTTAATGACATCAAGCCCTGATAGCCCAATATCCAGGCTCAGATTAGTGCCAGGTCTCTAATACAATAAGAGTCATATTCAACACATTATAAGACAGTTATATTTAGTTCTCCTATATTTTTGGCTTTCTCACTCCCTTCTTCTTATCTGTAGTAATTAAAGTAAAAATACTCCAAAACCTGACCCTGAGGGACATTCAACACACTGTTTCCCTGGATAAATCAAACTGAATGATGAAACTAGCAATGCAGAAATAACTGAATCACACTTGGGATGCCAGGAAGCACTTGCCACTGGACTTGTGAAAATTTCAGTTCACTGTGCTCTTTTATGCTTGACTGCTAAAATCTAAAGCATCACTGTTTATCTGAAAGCACTACAAACTGGAGTCAGAATTCAATTACATAATTAGATATGATGGGCAGGCCATCCAAATGGCAGAGATGAAGAGGAGTGGAACACAGATGTAACAACAGAATTAGATTATTCACAGAGGACATGAAGAACAGTGAATTCATGTAGAGTATGTTTGGGGAAAACTAAATGGATAAATAATTTTGAGGGAGGATGAGGAGATATTTGTATTTCTGTAAATGACTATTTCCTTGTAGAGTTCAGGATTGTTCTTTAAAATAATTTTATTAATCCCATAAAAATATGGATAAATTTCATGGACATATTGAGGTAAATACAAAAAAGAATAGACAGTATTATTCCATTTATGTGAAATTTAAAATCTGATAAAATATTTCAATGGAGTAGATGTTAGATTAGTGGTTACTTTTTTTTTTTTTTTTTTTTAGAGAGAGAGTTTGAGTGGGGAGGGGCAGAGGGAGAGGAGAAAGAGAAACTCTGAGCATGAAGCCTGACATGGGGCTCAATCTCATGACCCTAAGATCATGACCTGAGCCAAAAATCAAGCTTTGGAAACTTAACTGACTGAGCCACTCAGGCACTCCAATAGTGGTTACTTTTAGTGGGAAGTATTGACCAAGAGGGGCATGAGGGAGCCATTTGTGGTGCAGGAAATTATTTTGATATGTGTAGTGGTTACATGGGTGTACACATTAGAAAATAATTCATCGAGCTATAAACTTAAGATCTATACACTTTTATTACATGTAAACTACACATTGAAAGAAAGTAAAAAGGGAATAAGAGGGGATTTCAACTATTCCTGTATTTCGTGGCATCTATAATTTACTAATTTAAGGGAAATAACATGCTGTATGTAAAAAATTAGGGTAAATGCTTGTATTTGGTTCATAACAACCACAGAATCTTGGGATGTCAGGATTCCCTGGGTTATTCATCAGGCAATTGGCATAGATTGACTTCCTACACTGTGGCAGTATTTTGCATATGCAATTTATTTGAAACTTCACAATTATCATCTCCAATTTAAAGGTAAAGAACATGAGTGGCACCTGGGTGGCTCAGTCAATTAAATGTCCAACTCTCTATTTCGGCTCAGGTCATGATCTCAGGGTCATACGATTGAGCTCCATGTTGAGCTCAGTGCTGACCATGGAGCCTGCTTAAGATTCACTCTCTCCCTCTCCCTCTGCTCCTCCCTCATGCTTTCTAACAAAAAAAAAAAAAAGAAAGAAAGAAAAAAAAACTTTCAATAAAGATGTGTTATTAAAGAAATTAGTAAAAAAAATAAAGGTTAAAACCATGAGCCTTATAATGGTTGAATGAGGTCACTGATTTGGTGGGTGGCACAAGAGCAACTGAACTCCAGACTGACAGTCTCCAGGTCATTTATTCTCCTACTCTCTCCCCTCCACAGTTTTGCTTTTCTGGAATCCATTCAGATGGCACTGATCCCACTTCCTGCAAAATGGGGGCAAAAAATGGAGTCAGGCACACTTGCCTAAAGCACTCAACCTTCCTCCTTTTGAAACCAAAATCACTTCCTCAAGACGATAATATGAATTGGCAGAGAAGTTAGTACCCAATGTGGTATGATGTGAGGGATGCTAGAAAGTTGCATCATCTAAAAATAGCTCATCCCGGGGCGCCTGGGTGGCTCAGTTGGTTAAACGACTGCCTTTGGCTTGGGTCATGATCCTGGAGTCCCCGGATCGAGTCCCGCATTGGGCTCCCTGCTCAGCGTGGAGTCTGCTTCTCCCTCTGACCCTCCCCCCTCTCATGTACTCTCTCTCTCTCATTCTCACTCTCACAAATAAATAAATAAATAAATCTTTAAAAAAATAAAAAAACAAAAAATAAAAATAAATAAAAATAGGTCATCCCAACCCCTTGCCACTCCCTGCCTGTTGTGACATCCTAAATACACCTAAATACATGCAAAAACAGTAGGTTTCTTGGGATCTTGAAGTCTTTTTGTGAGGGCAAGAGGGGAGGCTTTAAGAGTTGTCTTTATTAAAATTCCAATATTCCTAGTGTGTCTATAAATGAGAAAGAAGAAATCCAATGAGGGAAATCATCATAGCCAAGCTCTGTATTCTTGATAAACTTAATCTATAATCATCTTTTCCCTGTTTATCTAAATAATACCTGTGAAATAACTCTGGTGGTTTGGCTCCCACATTATACCTTCAATTTCTGCAGCAATAGCATGTACCACTACTGCAGCGATGAGGATGATGTTACAGTGGTCTAGCA
The DNA here is from genome assembly GCF_004348235.1 of Phoca vitulina. Lineage (NCBI taxonomy): Eukaryota > Metazoa > Chordata > Mammalia > Carnivora > Phocidae > Phoca > Phoca vitulina. The sequence continues at coordinate 34,650,276 of NW_022589713.1, read as the reverse complement.
TTTGGTTGACAGATCTTCATTGAGCACCTACTATGTGTGTTTGATACTATGCTTGATGTTTGTGAATCAGCAGCAAACAAAGATAGCAGAGCTGCCCCACCTCCGCAAGGAGCTTACATTCCAGTGGGAGAGAAAGCCCATAACAACAGTAATTATGAAACCACAGAAGCTTTTAAATCGCAGTACTTACAAAATTGCAATCAGTGCTATGAGGGAAACAGATTGCTGAGTTGTTTTTGGTTTTGTTTTTGTTTTTAATGGAGAAAGGCCTACTATAGACACAGTGACTTTAAATTGAGATTTTCAAAATGAGGATCAACAAGACGCGTTATAGGACATCATGTGAAGAACAAAGAGAAGACTTCCAGCCAACTGAAGGGAGCTGGAAGAAGCCTTCCTGGTGGGGGTTAATCACCTCTCACGTCCTATCCACATTTAGCCACATCCTCTCATTACATAACTAAAATATACTGCTTTTCTATTTCACATATGTGAAATTCTCTAAACAATACTTTCTCCAGACTAAATAACTATAAGGTCTTTCTCTTTTTCCAGATTTTCCCCACAATTGCTATCCTGCAAGTTTGTTCTAAATAAAATGTCCATAATTGATTATAATGTAATTTAAAATAGGAGGTGGATAGGGACTGGTAGTGTTTAGAAGAAAGAAAAAAAAACTTATCAAAGAATTAGGAGGAGAAAAAAAGATCACTGAATAGCAAGTAGAAATGGGATAGATTCAAACTTAGGAAACAGGGCAAGTGAAAGAGAATTGCAGAGAGAAAAATGATGTCAGTTCCAAGGTTGTTCAGGGACAGAGAAACTACAAACATTCACGTGACAATTCAGTTAGAGTGAGGCCTTTAAAAAAAAAAAAAGCCTGTCACAAAATGGCAACAGACATATTGATAGAGGTTATGTATGAAGAGAAAAGAGGTAGAGATAAAAGATAGAGGGGTCCCTGGGTGGCTCAGTCGTTAAGCATCTGCCTTCGGCTCAGGTCATGATCCCAGGATCCTGGGATCGAGCCCTGTGTCTGTCTCCCCACTGGGTGGGGAGCCTGCTTCTCCCTCTTCCCTGCTTGTGCTCTCTTTCTCTAATAAATAAATAAAATCTTAAAAAAAAAAAGGAATAGATAGAGGGATAAGGGAGAGTCCCACTGATTTTACCTGGAAAGGCAGAAATGTAAAAGCTATGTTTGAGATTTTTACGGGTTTATAAGATATAAGCCTACCACTAACAGCAGCTCTCCCCAGATACTTCTCCAACTTTTTAATGAATATCCCATCCAAAATCCTCTCTGCGCAAAATGCTGAGTTGGGCAATTCTCACTTGAGATAGCAGTCAGGTAACTGCTGGGGCTGGAGTCACCTTAGGGCTGGATTGAACTGGAAATCCAAGATGGCACACTCACATGGCTGGAAGTTTATTCTAGCTGTCATCTGGGGCTGAGCTGGGCCGTCAACCAGAGTGCCCACACATGTCCTGTCCAGTGTGCCAGTCTCAGTGTGGTTAGACATCTTCCATGACAGCAGGGTGCCACCAGCATCCTCTGAGTGTCTAGGTCTAGGGCAATAAAACCCAACTGTCCCTAACCAGGAGATGGTTCTGATAAAAAAGAAAGGGGACGGGGGTGGACTTGGGGAATTAGAAGGCATGAAGATGAATGTAATCCTGCAGCAAATGTGGGACTCTGCAGGAGCTTAGCTGAAACATCAGACTGGCTACATTTTCTAGAAAGCACAAGACAACCCACCCCTCTCTAAGGCTCCAAAATACCTGAACCACGAAGCACAAGATTCATATTCATATTAAGAGGAAAAATAGATAGCTATGCCTACTTGTTTGACTAGAAAGGCTTTTACGCATCAATAAAAAGCTTGCTTGTCAACATTATGTGGCACGTAGGCCCATAAAGAACAGTTGCTGAAAGTCTTTGCACATTCAGATTAAAATAAAACTGCTGAACAAAAGCTATATTGTACCCAGGTCTAAACTTGAATGGCTAGAGGGGGTTTTATATGAGTGTTTTTAGTGTCATGAACTGAGAATATACCTATCTCTGGTTCAGTGCTTATCAAAGAGCCAGAAGTTTTTATGAGCAAATATATTTGACTGTGCTATGTGTATTTTCTAAAGGATTACTTTATACTCTCAAGTACACTGAAGTCACATCTAAAAGCTAAAGTTATCTGCTGAAAAACAATAAGCTGATCAGAAAGTGGGCAAGTGACTTAGTGTTTTATTTTTAAAAACATGATTTCTGAACATGATGTCAAAAATACCTATAGGAACCAAGAGCATAGTAATCTTTGGTGAAAGAATGACTCAGCCTTACACTATCCCTGATCTTATCCACAGCCCAGAAACTTGGAACATCCTTGCTTGAAATTGTTCCAGCCAAAAGACAAAAAAAACCACAATTCTAAAATAAAAAATTAAAAACAGAACACATAACTCATGTACCTTATCACCTTTTGTCTGCAAAACTATTGGTCACACTGGGGTCTCAGAGCCATGTAAGTTCCCTGTCCTGGACTCCTTGCCATGGGTCTCAAGGATGCTCCACTCAGCCTACGCTTCCAGCCTGGTGCCTTTTCCACATGATCTAGGAGGCTTACAACCCCTTTGGGAATTTAACAGGTAGGTGTCTGTGGATTTCTACATCTGGTAGGGCATTGACAAAGACATTAAAGGTATGCAATTTTGGAATTACTCTTATAGAGGAGAATTCATGTGGAGCAGTGTTTCTGCCATTTTCCTAACCTGCCAATGCTGTTATGTCACTGAACCAATTTATGAATCACAGCAAAATGTGTCCCCCCAAGGGACTTCATGAGAAAACTGACCAGTTTTAGAAGTACTATTATAGAGTGTTGATTTCATTTTATATTTACAGTTTACATTTTTTATTATGCCTGGAATTCCTTTAAATTGTAAAGGGCAGGGTACTGGACATAGAGGCCAGAAACCTGGGACTTTATTTCATTTCTTTTCCTAGCTCTGATCTTGGGCAAATCAAGTCCATGCTCTGTTCCTGCTGTTTCTTGTCATAGGGTAAATGAATTTTCTTTCCTTCTTTTTTCTTTGTTGTGTTTCTCATTCTAAAATTTTATTACAATGAGAAGGAGAACAATAGTAGCCTGGCTGTAAATGTGAGGAAACATCTTTTGCTTAAGAAACTAGAAGCTTTGGAATACGGCATTACAAAAATATATTGTACATTAGCACAATGAGCACACTGCTACCAATTAATTAATCCAATTTCACAAAAGACTTCTGGATGTTTCATTTATTTTCATCCCATCTATATAAATGGGACTGAGAAAGTGAGCTGGAAATTTAGATTAGATAAAAATGGTACCTATAAGGTAGAATCGATCATTTTCAAGCACTTAGTATTGTCATTTAGTCAACAAATTATGTTTAGTTTTATTTTAGCAGATTAATAATTGTCAAGCATTTCAACAAATTTTTGACTAACAATATCAATATTTCAGGGCGCCTGGGTGACTCAGTCGTTAAGCATCTGCCTTCAGCTCAGGTCATGATCCCAGGGTCCTGGGATCGAGCCCCACATCAGGCTCCCTGCCCGGCGGGAAGCCTGCTTCTCCCTCTCCCACTTCCCCTGCTTGTGTTCCCTCTCTCACTGTGTCTCTCTCTGTCAAATAAATAAATAAAATCTTAAAAAAGAAAAAAAACACAATATCAATATTTCAAAATATGTTTTCAACTAAGAATTTTTAACCTAATTTTCAAGCACTTAGTGTTCATCGTATCCTTTAATAAACAAATCATGTTCAGGCGTCTTGTGTGTATTGGTTGCCACTGTGAATCGAGAAAAAACACAAATTAATTACATGTTGACATTTGGTAAATCAAAAGATTCAGTTAATTCTTCCAAAGTATGCATTTTATTTTTCTGTTCTTCATATTTTTAATTGCTGGTTTCACTTGAAGATTGGCTGGGATGATTTGGAGTCTCTTTCAGCCTTTTATTCATTACTTATCATTTTGGGTTTGATTTTTCTATGATGAAATTTTTCTCCACTGCTTGGTAGACTTGACTGGGGTGCCATGGGGAAGGCATTTGCCAATTTGGAGTTTAAGGAGGAAGATTGATGACCCCTCTCCAAAACCCTAAGAGGGAGGCCCAGCAGATACAGCAGGTTACAGAAAAGTTGGCAACTCTAGGAGTAGGCCAAAATTTGCCAGATTTTTTTTTTTTTAATTTCTTCAGAAATGTTGGAGATCTGGGATTTTATAAAATCTCCATGACTGGTGGAAAGGCAAAAAAAAATCTCAGGTAACATAAATGGATTTAATTTTTAACAATGTGAGTGAACCTGAACAAATTTTCATTAACTCCAGGTGTAATAGTGGCAACTACCTAATAACCAGAAATTCAGCAACAATAGCTAGGGTCCAGGATTCATTTCGTTGGGAAGGAAAAGTTTTACTATACCCTTCAAGATTCTCCCAGATGGTCTAAGCATTAAATTGACATGAGACAGATTAACAGGAGAAAACCAAAATTAATGACATACTTACCAGGAAACCACATAGACATGAGATTTCAAAGACAGGCAAAATGAGTTGTATATGTCATCCTGAACTAAAGAGAAGGGGGCAGGGGTCTGGGACTTCAAAAGGAAGGAAAGCAATTCAGGAAGATGAAAAAGACTCAGTGTTTGGCCAACAAATGGTTGCTGGGCCATCCAAAAACAATGGGACAGGGAGAGGAATTTTAACAAAGACTTTGCTAAGTTCCTCCCTGTTTACCACACCTAGTTCACATTATGCTGTAGTGATCTGTGGTGATCCTTTTCTTCCTGAACCAGGTCCTCTATCTAAATTCGTTTAAGCAATTAGGGGGAAGATCAAAGTTTCTTACGCAGTCTTTTGGGCCTTGAATGTTTTAGCATGAAATAATCTTCATGGCAAAGTGGTAAGGCTTGGGGCAGCCTGCCTTTGGCCCCTACAATTTCAAAAGAAAATTTTTTAAGCAGCAATTTTTTTCTTTCAATACTTGATACCACAGCAACTAATGGTTCATGTGTTTAAATAAATATCCAATTTAATAGAACTGCATGTCTTGATTTTTCATTCTATTTAAAGTGTAGATGTGTATATATTCACAGTCACATTATTTAACAATGTCACATAATTAGTTCAAATTTGAGGAGCAAAAAATTGAGCAGAAATAAAATATTCTGGTGTTTAAAGAGAATCATAAGTCATAGCTTTGTCCTAAACATCAAATAAATATTTCTGAATTTCTTAAGTACGTGACTTGCTGATTTGAGAAGTAATGACCTTGAAAACTAAATAAGTATTATAGGAACAACTGGGATCAGGGGCAGATGAATGAAAATGTGTCTCAGAAGCACCAGCAGATGGCAGGAGAGGAGAAAAAATTCCAAACTCAAAGAGACGATTAGCTTCCATGCTAGAGTGTGACAATTTTTAAAAAATATTTGTCTGCTAAGCCATCAGCTTAATATTTCCTTCTCTCTACCTATTATTGTGAGGACATAGGTTGTCTCTGACAGTAAGTCAAGGCTTCAGGGCATTTTGCAAAGACTTTTGTAGTGGAAACATGACACACCTCTTCACTGAAATTTGGCTTGTGGAAAATGCCATTAGGCATTAATACCTGTTAGTCCTGGGGGCCTCTGGCATCTCCACTCCAGTCCTGGTTCCACCATTAACTGGTGCAATGAGGGATAGTCACTGGGCTGCAGTTTCCATTTCTTTTTTTATTTTTATTTATGTATTAATTTATTTTAAGTAGGCTCCACACCCAGCATGGAGCCCACCGCAGGGCTTGAACTCACCGTGAGATCAAGACCTGAGCTGAGATCAAGAGTCAGACACTTAAACGAGTAACCTACCCAGGCACCCCCATTTTTCTTTTTTTTTAAATTGAGGGCACCAAGTCCTACACAATAATCAAGAGCATATAATTTTAAAGTGAACCAAGGGTGTCTTCTGAATACTTGAACTTTCTCTTCTTTTCAGGCAATATCCAGCAAGGCCTGCGCTGCTAACCAAGATGCATGAATTAGGGGCCCTGATGCCGGGCTGCCGTGGTGTCCAAGCCTGGGGTGCCCTTCCCACACAGTCTGCGTGCAGCCTCCCGAGTGGCTGCCCTGTTGAACGCAGACCAAATAGATTAGGGATCCCCAGATTCTCTGAAAGGGTTTTAAAAGCCTCAAATTGAAATTCCTTTACAACTCCCCCAGGGGAACTTTGTCCCAAGTCATGTGTGTATGGGAGGTATGTGTGTATGTACATTACATGTCATTTCAGTGACTCACAAAGTCAGAATCTCTGACTTAAAATTCTTTTCTTCATCTCTTACTTGGCTGTGTGACTTAAAGTAAATTACTTAAATCCTCTGTGCCTCAAATTTCTCATCTGCAAAGTGGAGTTAATAATAGCTCTTGTGTCAAGTTATGGTGAGCAGGGCCACTTGAAGACATTCATAGGCACTAGACAATTGGCAAGTCTGACCTTACAAAATAGTAAACATATTTTAGAAGGCATGTATACACCTTATTAAATATAAGACATTGTTTTAAAAATATTGAAGAGAGTCTATTTTATTGTAAAAATGGTTAATATTAATTTTACTTTTGCAGTTTTCCTTTTGTGTTTTGGAGCCAATATATTTTTTGCCAAGTTTCAACCATTTTTATAATTTGTTGCAGAGCCATAGGCCCTAAACACTGTTCGTGTAGGTAACGGATAATACATCTCTTATTGTGAGGTTTATTTATTTTTTTTAAAGATTTTGCTTATTTATTTGAGAGAGAGAGAGAAAGAGAGAGAACAAGCAGGTGGAGAGGGAGAGGAAGAGGGAGAAACAGATTCAGTGCTGAACAGGGAGCCCATTGTGGGGCTTGATCCCAGAACCCAGGGAACATGACCTGAGCCGAAGGCAGACGCTTAACCGACTGAGCCACCCAGGCGCCCCTTATTGTGAAGTTTAAAATGACATAATCCACATGAAGAGCTTCAAACTGCGCAGACCCATAGAAAGCACTTGACAAATATCAGCTGGGATTATTTATCATTTTGACTGTATAACTTCTGAGGCTATCCGGAGACTTAAGACCAACTAGACCAGGATGCTGCCTAGCTAGCTCATGGCTTTCAATCCTGACTGCCTATTTGATCACCTGTGGATTTAAAAATGCTGATGTCCAGACCACTTGCCAGGTCAAGTATGACATACTCTCTGCGGTGGAGTGTTTTTAACACTCTCCAAGGTGACTCCGGTGTACAAAGTTGAAATCACTGAGATAAGTAGAGGGGAGCATACTCCATGTGCCTCTGCAGTCATGAATTACCCTCTTTACAGAATAATAAGATTTTCCTTTGAAAACGGTGGTTCTCAAAGTGTAGTCCCCAAGCAGCATTGGCATTACTTGTAACTTGTGAGAAAAGTTCACAAGCTCCTCCGAATCAGACCCTCTGAGGGCCCAGCTGTCTGTGTTCTAACAATCCTGATGCACACGGAATTTGAAGCACACTGCTTCAAAGAAACATATTTGTTTTCTGTCAGGATTTCAAAATTGATACTAAAATTCTAGGATAACAGAGTTTGAAAATGCCAATATTATTTAAGTCACAGTGCTCGCATGTGCACCCACACACACACAAATCATTTTCTTCAAGTGGTTGACAAACGAGTTCTCATCACCTCCACCTCAAACTACCTATTCAGGTAGCAATCACACTTTGAACAAACCGATGTACTTGTCACAATTGTCTTTCCTCATATACATGTTAAACTCTCTCAGGCATTATTCTGACTCATCCCAAGAACAGAATTTGTGGTGAGTAAAGTCAGAATTTTTCCTCCCTCTGTATTCTATTAATTCTATGATCTATAAATTCTCCTTTCACAAAAACTCTTTAACAACCTCCCTTTGTACATTTTTAGACTTCAGGGTTCATAGTACTCCTTTGAACCTTCTTCAAATTACATTTCTCCTTCATACAAGTGATTTACACACCAAAGGTGAGCCTGGACCCAGTCAGTGGGGAGGTTTCCTTGGTCACTCACATAGTGCTCCTGGGCAGGAATTTCTTACTAATTCTGCCTTCACCTCTTTGGTGGGTAACATTCACCCTTGTTTCTTTCGTATTCTTACCAACTTGATCTGTTTTCATTTTGCATTTGCCATATCTCATCAAGTGACCCTATTGAATGTCATCTCATTTATTAGCAACTCCAACAATTTCAATGTGTTTGAAGGTCTACCTTCAAAGCACTACTGATATCTTGTAATTTGGTCACAATTTAGAAACTGTGAAAACCCACTTCCCTAGGATGGTGTCTATAATCTGAGTCATGACCCTGGCTGGTTTTTACTCATCTCTGTCCCAGTCTTTTCTCAAACCCCAGTTTTGGTCCTTTGGGCTTCTAAGGGACTGGCACTGATGCCCCAACATTCCCTTCAGTACAACCTCTAGCTCTACCTCTTTAGCTCTGCCACAGCGAATAGGTGACTCCCAAATGTGGCTACACATTAGGACAACTAAAGTTCTCCAAAGAATACTGATGTTTGTCAGAAGTCGGTAGAAATTCTGGGGCCCCAGAAATTCTGATTTAATTGGTCGGTCTGGACTTGAACTGAGACATCAGGAGTTGTTAAAGCTCCCCTCCCCCCCACCTGTGTGATTCTAATGCAGCAGAATTTGTGAACCACTGGCCTAGAGGGAAACGCACCTGCCAATATGGCTCCCACACATCCTGTACCTCAGAGCCGCTCTACAGGCCCAACTACCTGGCACTTTGCTGCCCTCTGCTGGCTACTCTCAGCTTCGCCTCCAACTGGCCAGACCCTCCCAAAGCTGGTTCAAAAATGATCAGAAAAGTAGGTTGCAAGTATCCAAGGAATCTAGTGTATTCTGACTCTCCTTTTTTACTTCATTTTTTGGTTTGTTTTTTCACCTGAAACAGTATCTGAGTAGGAAACTAGATTTTTTTTTTTTTTTTCTAGTCAGCTGCCTAGTTTCTTGGCTGAGTAAGAGATACTGACAAACTATGTGAGTCAGGAAAGAGGGGAAAGGGGCTGACACGTGTTCAGAGACACCCCTGACTGGGAGGGTCAGAGAGGAGTTCTGTGGAGCATGGAGAACTTTCTGAACTCACTGAGAGGCTGGAGTAATGGAATTTTTAAATTTTGAGGGTTTCCTTTTCTGTGCTCATGCTGTACTTTATCACAATAATAGCAATAATATTTGTTGACTTTTTTTTTTTTTAAGATTTTATTTATTTATTTATTTGACAGAGAGAGACAGCAAGAGAGGAAACACAAGCAGGGGGAGCGGGAGAGGGAGAAGCAGGCTTCCCGCCGAGCAGGGAGCCAGATGTGGGGCTCGATCCCAGGACCCTGGGATCATGACCTGAGCTGAAGCAGACACTTAACGACTGAGCCACTCAGGCGCCCCTTGTTAACTTTTTTTAATCCTTATTTAATCCTTATTATGTGCCAGCCTTGACTATTGGTGGTTTACCTCTCATCTTACAAGATGTCCCCATTTGAAAGACAAGGAAAATGTCTCAGAAGAATCAAGTGACTTGTTTTAAGAAAGCACTTAGAAGTTTAAGAAGCCACTGTTACAGGATGAATTGTGTCTCCTCTAAAATTCATATGCGGAAGTCCTAACTCCCTAATCCTATCTCAGAATGTGACTGTTATTTGGAGGTAGGGTCTTTAAAAAGGTAACTCAATTAAAATGAAGTCATTATGGTGGGTCCTAATCCAATCAGACTGGTGTCCTCATAAGAAGAGGAAATTTGGACACAGACATGCCCAGAGGGAAGATGATGTGAAGACACAGGGAGAACACAGCCATCTACAAGCCAAGGAGAGAGGAACCTTCTCCCACGGCCCTCAGAAGGAAACAACCTGGAACAGAGCATTCTCTCATCGCCCTCAGAAGGACCCAACCCTGCCAACACTTTGATCTCCGACTCCCAGCCTCCAGAACTGTGAGAAGTAAATTTCTGTTGTTTGCCACCCTGTCTGTGGCACTTTGTTACAGCAGCCCTAGCAAACATACAGTGACAGAGTCAGGCTTTGAATCCAGACCTGGCAAATTTCAAAACTTTGCTCACTGAACCACAGAACAACCTTAATCCTGGAAACTATAAACTATTTTATAAATGATTATAACAAGTATTACAAAGCGCTATTATAAAGTATTATGCTCATCCATAGTAATAGGTCCTTATTTGTACTCTTCATATAATTACTTTCTGCACAGCCAAAAAGAGCCTTGCTTTGGTGAAAATACCTTTATATAGTGTTTCACAATATATCTTTATATATATTTTTAAGTGCTGGCTTTTTCTCTCTGGCTATGCCACAGAATTCTCCTTGCAATGCTGGAACTTCCACACCCTTGAGGTTCAATTTAACCTCAAATTGCTTTCATTCATCTTCCTCAGATCATAAACACTCCCCATTTTTACCTCTGTTATCTTTTTTGCTTTCCATGGTTACATTTTCCAGTCATTCTTCCTTATTCATGAAAATTCTGAATAGCCACATGTTTTTCATATTTAAAAAAAAGATAAGCATGCTCTACCTACTTTTTTTCCTAATAAACAACTAGATCATTCAAATTGCCCATTTGAGCCAAGCCCTGTGATTAGCTAATGATCTCATGAGCTGCTGAGAAAAAAATTCATCCATTTTTTATTGTTTGGGAAACTTGCCTTTTCTCTTCCTTTTTGTATAATAAGCTCCTTGTTGATTTCCACTCTAAGGTATCAAAAAACTCCTACCCACCCTTCAATCATTTTTACCTTTGTGAATGAAATAACAACCACATATTTTTGGATCCCACTTCCTTCTACTTGCCCCCTCTTAGTTCACTTGTTTGTTTTTTAAAAAGTGTACGCTAATGCCTTTTCAACATTTTGAGACCAGCAGGCAGGATTTGTAGATCATATTCCTATTGCAACATCAGGATGAAAATACCACAAACATTTCCTGGGTCTTCACAGCCCACCTGAGGTTTCCTATGACTCAACATTGAGACAGTCTGTGAATCATGTAGTCGGAGTGACCACAGGATTAACCTCACTCCATTACCGAGGATAAACAGCTGTTTATAGATGGTGTTTTTACGCAACCACGCGGGTCTTGCTGGAGGTTTTTGAGTGAATTGGGTCCTAAGGATCCTTTGGAGACATAGCCTACATCCCACATGTGTGTGGGTTTAGAATGTGCTACTCCCAAAGAAGGAGGTTCCTTTCATATGCTGCTGTGGGTGCCCTCCGTGCCACAACTCAGGCTTCTTAGCTGGAAGAAACAGAAAGTGACCCTGGATGACGTAAGCAGAAAACCAATTTATTGAAAAAATATATTAGGTAGCTTCCAGAATTGCCATGAGGGCCAGGGAAGTGAGCTCAAAAAACAGCAGAAAACAAGGGCAAGGCAGGGCCACACCTCGGCACAAATCCATCTAGAAGGAATAGCACTTTCACTTCCACTAAATACTGAGTACTATGGTAGCCTCCAAAATTGGAATGCTGCTCGGATCGCAAAATGTATTCTTCACATTGTGGTAGTGGCTTTGTATCTCTACCATCAGACTCAAATCCCGACCAAGCAAGTGTGATTGGCCTGTCACTTAAGTCAGGTGAATGCTTCTTAACTGCCAAGAATGCTATATAACTGAGCATCAGGTCTTTTTAAATTCTAACTAAAAATAAGTTATTTGTTTTTTGGGTGTTGAGTTTGATAAGTTCTTTATAGATTTCGGATACTAACCCTTTATCAGATATGCTGTTTGCAAATATCTTCTCCCATTCTGAGGGTGGCCTTTTAGTTTTGTTGATTGTTTACTTTGCTGTGCAGAAGCTTTTTATCTTGATGAAGTCCCAATAGTTCATTTTTGCTTTTGTTTCCCTGGCCTTTGGAGCTGTGTCTAGTAAGAAGTTGATATGGCCAATGTCAAAGAGGTTACTGCCTATGTTCTCCTCTAGGATTTTGATGGCTTCACCTTTAGGTCTTTCATCCATTTTGAATTTATTTTTTGCGTATGGTATAACAAAGTGGTCCAGTTTCATATGTGGAATTTAAGAAACAAAACAGGTGAACATCAGGGGGAAAAAGAGGCAAACCAGAAAACAGGCTCTTAAACCATAGAGAACAAGATGAAGGTTACTAGAGGGGATGTTGGTGGGGAGATGGGTTAAATGGGTGATGGGGATTAAGGAGGGCACTTTGTTGAGCACTGGGTGTTGTAAGTGATAAATCACTAAATTCTATACCTGAAACTAATATTATGCTGTATGTTAACTAGATGGAATTTTTTAAAAACTTGAAAAAAATTTTAGGTCGAAATAGACTCTGCCTCCTATCAGGACTCATAAAAGGAGACTTCCCAAACAGAAGCAGAGGTTTGGATGCGGAGTAGCAAACAAAGTACAGATATCCTCCACACTCCACTACTATAGCTGCTTAAGACCCTACTTCCCACCCCAAGCCATTGCTACTAGGTAGTAGAACACAATTACCTCCTTATTTCTAAAAATGTACCCTTCCCAAAGGAAGAAAAGTTAAAATCTCATTATTTACTGCATCCAAATCTAGTTGAGGTCAATTCAGGTCTGTCATGATCCTATCTCCCATATTCTCCTTTGGACTCAACTAGTCAATGATTTCTAAAACATAGTTCATAGAAAAATAGCATATAGGAAAAGGAGAGAATTAACTTAATAGATAATGCAAATGTAAAAGTTAGCATAAGTAAATATATAAATTACTGCAAGGAAGTATGGTAGAAACCATAGGGTTGTGGTACTCATTTTTACCACTAGTCCCTTGGCAATGGTTGCTATTTATGACTCCTTTCTGCTGGTCCTCATTCCAAATTATTATGACCTCAACTGATCAGGGTTCCTTACCTGGTGAGATAGCCTGAACCTCCATCTCTGAGGGCTCTGACCATCACAAGGGACACCCCAGTACTACACTCTCTCTTTCCCGCCCCACTGTCTAATAGCAGCCCTATCTCCTTGACACCATCAATTGTGAAAGCCAACCCTGAAACCCACTTTGACCTGCTCACCCAACAGAAGGCAACAGAAGCCCAAAATAGCCTGGTGGTTGTCTCAGCTTACAATTCAAGGAAAGCAATCTGTATATAAAAGCCTTCATTTCTAAACCAGCAGCTGCTAGTCATAGGGAAAGAAAGCACATTTTTCCAATTGATTCATTAAAAAAAAAAAAATTGGGACGGGCACATCCTTCCTCTCGTTACTTGGTTCTCAAGCCCATATGTAGGCTATGAAAAAACCTCAAAACCCTCATACATACACATCTTACAATACAACACCCAACTCTCATCATGTATAGTCTCCCAGCTGGTGCTGTAACGAAGTTTTCAATAAACCATGCCACCATTCTATAAAGGGTACATTTTCCATACAGGAATTAGAGTGCAGAGTCAGACTAGTGAATCCTATGTACATCAACTCATTGCTTTACTTCTCTTACCATAAGGCAATTTCTCATTTGGAAGGTCATGGAATATCATGAATGTATAAGCATTCAGGAAGTCCATGGATAGTGGTACTAGAAAAAGTATGGCAGGAGAAAAGGCAAATCTAAATCCACAGTAAGATTTTGTTTCACTCCATGGCAGGAAGAGCTCAATAGTAAATAATACAGCACATAAAATCTACAGTGAAAAACTACTGTTTTGGAGGAAAACATTTTTTGAATCCGTGGAAGTAACAAACATCAAAATAAAAATAAAAATTATATAACTTTAGTCAGAAGATGAGCTAGGTCCTGGATTTTGAGTACATGGAATGTGTTATTTCTCTTACCCCATCCCCCCTCCAGCAGAATTTAGAAACATGTAACTAACTTGTTCATTTATTCAAACACTTATGGATAACAAATTGAGTATCAAACAATCCACTGTATATGTAAGTAGCCATTGTGTATATAAAGAGGAGTTCTGAAGAGAGTCTTAGATTGGAAATAAAAATCTCTGGGCTATGGCAGCCAGTTAATAATTGAGTAGGTGAGTGTGAATGAGGCGGCCTCAGAAGCAGATGTAGGCAAGAAAAGGAGACATTCTAGTCCTAAACCTTGAGGAAATCCAACAGTTAAGGAGATTAATAGACTTCTGTTATCTGTCCATGTCCCCAGGGAACATCGAAATTAAATGAAATATAGCAAATGAAACCTCACTTGTAAACATGGAAAATGTAATCCACCATGGAAAAAATGCTACAAAGAGGGTTATAGAATGACCAATGCAGAAATGTGGCACATTGAAAAATCAGGGTTAGAATAATTCTGGATGTCTCCAGTACTATCCAGGGAGAGATCAGTTTTGATTTATTTAGAGAAAAATTTTTCCTAAAATGGAGCAGTGTATGAATTTGCAGTATTTAAAAGAAATGATGTGTAAGCCTTTCTAACCACATTTTCCCCCCAATCCTATGGGGTAGAAGGTTGATGATGTATCGATGTGCTTGAAAAGAAGGAGGAACTAGCCTTTCATCCTTCGAGCCTGGAGGAAAGAAGGTAAAGGTAAGTGTGAATATAGAAAAATATGTAGCAGCAGGGCAGGAGAGAGGAGGTCACATGTGATGGCCTGTGATTCACAGCAAATCTTGATGCACAAGATGAATGATGGTTAAATTAGTAGCTTTAGAGGAATGAGGTCATTTTGTCATTTGACAAGGGAAATGGAACAAGTAGCTGGCAGAGAACAAATAAGGGGATATACAGGTGTCAGTAAAGTTTCTGTTCGGGTAAATCACCAAGAATTTTTACATAGGGTTGCTTTATACAAATTTAAGATGAACCTGCCTTTCTAACGGTAGTTGAGCTTATGGTAGTTGACACCCAAACAATCAGCTATTTGCTTTTTTAGAGAACACTGAGTATTTAGGGTCTAGTAGGCAAAATTATTAGATAGCGAATTTTCTTTCTTTCTTTCTTTCTTTCTTTATTTATTGAGAGAGAGAGAATGATAGAGAGAGAGCATGAGAGGGTGGAGGGTCAGAGGGAGAAGCAGACTCCCTGCTGAGCAGGGAGCCCGATGCGGGACTCGATCCCGGGACTCCAGGATCATGACCTGAGCCGAAGGCAGTTGCTTAACCAACTGAGCCACCCAGGCGCCCTAGATAGCGAATTTTCTTACATTCCAAAGCCAGTTGGTTTTCATGGTGCAGATACACCTCATTTTTTCTCAGGGAACTAAAGCAATTAATGTTCTATTCATGGATCTTCTCTAAATAAATCAGAGAGAACCAGACAGAGGCTGGGAAAGAAACAAAACAAAACAAAAGCCTCTGATATGAGCTAAGACTGCTGTTAACAAGAGTTTACCCTTTTTTGTCCTTACTTCCCACCACACCATTGAATTTATTTCCATGGGCTTCCAGCTCCTCAAGCCCCCCATCTACCTCCACTTCACAGCTCAGGACAATGGCTAAATTATCAAGTTTTAAATCCAGTCATTGTTAATGAAAGAGACCCAAGGCCAGTCCTGCAGGGTCTGTTAAGAGCCTACACAACTGTAAGCAACAACCCAACTATATCATACACCAGAGAGTGTCTTCCCATTTCCAAGGAAAGTTAACCAAAACTGATGATGTTAGATTTTGTTAGTGCTTTTTGCCCCCTGAATGAAGTCAAGCCTAAAAGAAATTAATGATAGGTCTGAGTGTCATGGATAAATAAAAAGATCTAATCTCATTCAAACCTGTGTCTTTTTACTAGGCAACACAGACTGCCTCCTGGAAGTACTTAATTACCGTGCTAGCTCCTCCTGGAACTTGATTTCCTCTTTTTAGAGAAATGCTACCCATTCTTAAAAACATAGGATACTTTTTTCCCAGAATGGCAATGCTGCCTATGTTTGCAAAATATACATTAGGCAAAGAGTTCATTGATAAAACTCTTTTTGAAGTTATTTGACTGTTATTTTGAGATTGGTAAATAAAATTTTCATTTTCCAGATATGCATTTCTCTAAGGAGTTGTAGAGGAAATTCCTGAATTTATCAGTACACTGTGTTTTCCTGCATGTTTTTCTAGCCAGTCTCTCCATTAGTGAAATCAACTTGAAAGCCAATAAAATATTTCAATGAGATAGCAGAATTTTAATATCAGCTAATGAAACTGATTTCTCAATTCATCTGTTTGCTTTTTCCAAGGGCATCCAACCAAACCTTTCAGAAAAAAAAAATATTATGTTGTCTTCCTTTTATTAAATCAAGTCTGAGATATTAGCCAAAGGCATGTGGAACAGAAATCCAGCTCTACCTTTTAAATCCTTTTGGGCAGCCTGACTGAATCCAACTGTTTAAGGCTCATCAAAAAAGCAGCAGCCTGATGAGGATACATGCAAAATTCTTGGGGAAATGGCAATTTATATGTTCATCTCTTTAGCACTGATTTGTTCTCAGTAAGGTTTACACCCTTGGTTTCCTCCCTTTCTTTGAATCAGTAAGTATTTATATCTTATCTGTATATCACCCTCAAAAAACTGGCCAGTATTTTTTTTTTAATTTTATAAAGAAGTCTCAGATTCTGCTCACTACAGCCAAATCTCTCTCATAAATATTGTTCTTCATTATTTAAACATAAATTGTTATGTATTTATTGTTTATTTTACAATCTTACTACCGTTTAGAAAAGAGTATATAATATTTGTTAATAAAAGTGTAAAAATGTATGAACTATTTCATTACTAACATAACCCCTGTGTTCAGACGTCTCCCACGTATCTTTTCATGTGTTTTAAATGTGCCTCTTTCTCTCCCTCCCCACTGCCATAATCACCGGTATCTCTTGTTCACACTCACTTCCACGCTGGCTATCTCTCTCCAGCTTCTGTGCACTTTCTTATGGCTTGTGCTTGTGAGCTGTCTTCAGAGGACTGCCCTGGGCCTCCTGGAGCAGTGTCACCCACAAAGGAGGAGAGCTGGCAGTGCCCGGGGGCTAGGCTTCCCCAGCGGAGGAGCCACGGCCAATGACCAACCGACTAGTGGAAGCATCAAAGCCCAGCTGCCTTGCTTTGAGGCTGGTCAAAGGCCTCAGTGCAATTTCCTCTTAAGGACTGGCATTGGGATCCGGCTGCCTCTAAGACTCTGTCAGAGGCTCTACCCTGGCATGGCCTCCTCCCCTCCAGGTCTTACTTCCCCCACCTCTTTACAGGTCTCCTTGGGAAGCACTTACTTCATCATTTATACAAAAATCCTCATCTTTGAGCCAACTTCTCAGGGGGCCAGACCTAAGACAGCCATCAAAGAGGTTTCTAGGTCTCTAATATTGCCCTTCATGTTCCCTTGCTCAACCCGTAACAAGAGTACCCCTTCAAAAATCCAAGTCTGTTCATGATATGGCTCTGCTTCAAACCTTGCGGGGGTGCCCCATTGTTCTTATGGACATCCTGAACTTTAATCTTTTTTTTTTTTTTTTTAAGAGAGGGAGAGAGGGGGTGGGGGAGGAGAGGGACAGAGGGAGAGAGAGAATCTTAAGCGCGCTCCACACTGGGAGTGGAGCCCGACATGATGCTTGATCTCATGATCCTGAGATCATGAACTGAGCCAAAATCAGGAGCCAGGTGCTTAACCCACTGAGCCCCTCAGGCACCCCTGGACACTTTAATCTTATGTGTGAGTTCCTTTATGACCTTGCCCTACATAATCCTTCACTCTCATTTCTTCCCACATCTCAGTCCTGTTGGAATTTTTCATTTCCTTGGATACTCTCTCCCCAGGCTCTCTCTGGCCTCTGGTCCTTCAAACAGGCTATTTCCTCAGCCTGAATCAATCTGACCGTCTCCAGTCTCTTTAACTGGACCGTAACTCCTACAGGTTCTCACCCTTTCCAGGAAGCTCGTCTCTACCCTCCTCAGACCAGGTCAAGTACTCCCAGACATTATAGAGCTAAACCTGTCTTATGTCTATACCTGCTCCCTGTAGGCCTCCCTTACCAGATTGTAAGTTCTCTGTGGGAATGGGCCATGGCTACACCCTGGTCCCTATCACAATGCATGGCACAGAGTTGGCACTTTATAAGAATTTGTTGAGTGACTGCGGTGACAGATTAAAAGGTGGGTCAACTTGGCATTTGCACGGAGAGCCAATCTTTATGAGATGCTCAAAACATGTCAAGATGGAGAAAATCTCATTTACAGAATCCTCTCAGGGAAAACATTGTGTGTGATTGAAAGAAATACTTGGATAAGAGGCTATTGGGAGTGCTGATATCTTTAAGTGTCAGACTCAATTAACAACGGGTGAACCCCAAACTGCCTTTTTGGGAGAGTGGATCTGGTGAATGACCAGGCTTTTATTTTGCTGAACTAAGTGCAAGTTTGAGGCCAGAGCTGAATGGCTTGGGCCAACGGAAGAGATGTAGAGGGCAGCCACTAGGGAGCCTTTTTTCCCACCCACCCTCCCCTTGCAACCTTTGAAAAATAAAGAGCATCAGTTTAGATAGTTAGGCATCAAAGTTATTAGCCTGTCCAGAGATCGCACATATCTTTTAGGCCTGAATGAGTATATTTTTTTTTCTAAAATGAAACAGAAAAGCCTTTGCTCTAACAAACTAGTCCTTGTAATTCAGGTCCTGTCTTTTCTACTGCTGGCGTCACCATAAAAATAATGCCCAATGATGGCAGGACAATTGCAGTGTCTTAAAAAATTTTTATCAGGGAGGGATGTTAAAGAGATAACCCAATAATTCTAGATGCGGGAACCATCTCCCACATCCCCTCAGATCTGGCTGGGAGAGAAGGAGATGGGGAAGATTTCATAGAGCCACAGTTTCACAAACTGCTAAACCCATTTCCTGCTTAATTACTTTGATTCATTTCTGATAACCTTGCCCTTATGTGAAAAACTGTTAAATTTTAATAGGAGAAAAGCATGACATATTCCATTATAATCCAAGATACCCAAGTAATTTCACAGAGAGTAAAATATAAAAATTGAACAATGAAAACAAGACAATGTAAGTCAAAAAAATAAGTAAATACATTTTGTACAAAAAAAGTCATATGATAAAAGCTTATTGCACTCTCTTTTTTGGCAACAGTTTCTTCATAAAGTTTTCAACTTTTTGCTTGCTCATAATAGTCCTGAACTCAAAGTCATTTAAAAATAATGTTCCATCACAGATCATCACCTTTATAGTCAAATATAGGCTAAACACAAGAAAGCTTTGAACCTGGGGAAACAGCACTCATAGACAAGAACCTGAAGAGGAATAGAAGATGCTACCCCTTCATCTTTCTTGCCTGGCATTTAATATAAATCAAAATGTTTGAGGTCCAAAGATAGTAGATAATTCAGTCAGCTTCATTTGATAGTTTCTGTCATGAAATTATTCAGTTAAGAAAATTGGTGAGACTTTCTGTGCCAGAAACTCTAATGTTGATATAAT
Organism: Phoca vitulina; assembly: GCF_004348235.1. Taxonomy (NCBI): domain Eukaryota; kingdom Metazoa; phylum Chordata; class Mammalia; order Carnivora; family Phocidae; genus Phoca; species Phoca vitulina. The sequence goes on along the minus strand of NW_022589713.1, from coordinate 34,630,826 downwards.
GTTAATATTATTTGATATTTCATATCCATTTGGTGTAGTTTTGGGTGAAAAATAATTTAAATAAACAAATAAACAAACAAACAAACAAATAATAAAATAAAAGAGTAGTCATTGTTCAAATAGTGCTATGGACTGAACGTGTCCTCCCCAAATTAGTTGTAGCCTTAATCCAGTATGATGGTATGTGGAGGTGGGGCCTTTGGGGGGTGATTAGGTTGGTGAGGTCATGACGGTGGAGCTGCTAGGATGCGATTAGTGCCCTTATAAGAGGAGGAAGAGCCTAGCACGCTCACTGGCGTGTGCACTCCAGCCTCCTATCCCCTCAGTGTGGCGATACAGCAAGAAGGTGGCTGTCTGCAAACCTAGAGGAGGGTCTGCACCCAACAGCAAATCTGTCATGACCTTGATCTTGGATTTCCCAGCTTCTAGAACTGTGAGGAAATAAATTGTTTTTGCTGGCCAATCTATGGTATTTTATAATAGCATCCTAACTAATACAAGTAGTATAACTTCTCAAGTGCTATTACTGTAAAAAGTCATTAACTGAGTATCCATTGTATAAGATAAGTTTGAACTACATAATTTGCTCTCTCGCCCCCTCCCCTTCCTTTCTTCAGGGTCTCCTCAGTGGTGTTGGCTGTGAAATGGGCTGGCAGAGATGTGGAAGGGAACTCTCCATTGATTTTTTCTAATATCTCTTATTTCGTACAATGACTAAAAAACTGTTTGCTTTTTTTATTATTTGGTTTCAATATTAAATCCTATTAGTCTGTGGTAGTTACTGACTTCTGTTAAGAATAAGATTCCAGAAAATCAACTCAGTGTTACCAGATAAGTCTCCACTGATTTCTTATATTCCTTTGTGGCCTGAGCCAAACATATCCTTCCAATCAAAGGCTATGTTTGTACAGCAAACAGCCTTGGAAGCCAGAGATAATATATTCTTCTGGAGAGATTTGAAGACATCCCAGGATAGTAAAGATGTATTGCTCTTCTTCCCTCCCTGGAGAGATCTGCTTAAATTCCAAGGTAATGAGTAATCTTCCTCTCCATAGGGGAAGACAGGTAGATGTGCCTGCAGCCCGTAAAAGTTTCAAGTCTCCAGTTTGGGGGTTTCTCTCCTGTGGAGCATCACTGCATGTACAGATACCCATCTGGCACTTATCACATCATCTCTCAGGAACTAGGGCATGGGGAACTGACACAAGATGCTGCCCTGGCTACATGAGAATGATAAACCATCTTTGCCTCTGACTTGTCTTCTGCAGTATCTGTACATAAACTCATGGCACGCTAACTTGTTAGTTTGCAATTAGGGTAAAAGCTCAGATGTTTCACAGTTTCAGACTTAACATCGAGTTTTCAAAATTCAAAGAAAGTGATTAGGGAACATTCTGGCACATTCTCCCACAAACATGGCACTGCCAACTATCCTTTTGTGTTAAGCACTGAAGTGAAATATAGTCTGAATTTTAAAACAGTGTCTTGTACTATGAGAGAAATATAACTTATCAAAAATAACCAAGAGTTTATTTAAGATTTTTTTATGTGGAAACTGACCAATTTTGCTTTAGTTTAGCTTTATTTAGACTTAGTTCAGGATTTCTTAGATGACACAAGCTAATGATATGATTAATCTTTTTTAACAATAGCTTGACAAGATGTTGTACCCTTACTTATTTCTTTTTGTTTGCAAGAAACATGAACATCTATATTCAAACTTCAAGAACTTGGCAAATATTTATCTCAAGCAATTTCAACAGGAAAATTATGCTCTGACTCAAAAGTTATTATTCTGAATGCCCTAAAATATTTTTGCCCTTTGTGGATGATGATGTCTATTGCTCACAGCCACTGTACCACTTTTATGTTGAGGGAGTGGGTGGAGAGTTCTTGATTGCTGGGAAATGGAAGCCTCTCTAGCCTCAGGAGATAAAACTGTCTATAATTCCTTTGCCAATAATGGGCCCAGAATGGACAAGTGACCCATTCTGGCTAAAGAGATATAAGAAAAAAATTTGCTGGGAAGAGGCATCTCATCCTAAATAAAAAGACTAAGGCTTCTCAGGAAAAGTTGCCCTTTTAATCATTCTTTGGAATGTGGGCATGATGTCTTGGTTTGTCACAGCCATTTGGGGACTATCATGAGAGTATAAGCCAACACATTCTGATGACAGAGCACAACACTAGGAAGAGCAGGGTTCTCGAGAGCACTGTTGAATAGCAGAACCAACTTTGGCAACCCTCACTTACCAGCTTCCCATTGATGAATAAAATAAACTTTTGCTTATTCAAGCCACCACAAAGTCAGATTTTTTGTTCTGAGCAACTGAGTGCGTTCATAATTGATATGCAAAGAAGTCTCATGAAGAAGATATGTTGGTAAGAAAATAACCCAGTAATTAATTTACTACCTTAGCATTTACATTTTAAAGCATTTATGGAGTGCCTGGGTGGCTCAGTTGGTTAAGTGTCTGCCTTTGACTCAGGTCATGATCCCAGGGTCCTGGGATCAAGCCCCCTATTGGGCTCCCCGCTCAGTGGGGAGCCTGCTTCTCCCTCTCCCTCTGCCCCCTACTCATGCTTGCTCTCTCTCTCCCTAGTGCTCTCTCCCTTTCTCAAATAAATAAATAAAATTTAAAAAAATTTTTCAAAGCATTTATATCAGTTATCAAATGGTTTGCAATACTGGTGATTTTTTTTAATCAAAGTCTGACACAAAGACGCTTATTTCCTTTAACTGTTCTTTTGTTGCAGGATTATCATCAATGCATATAAAAATTTGGCTTTTCAACCATAAGGGTACATTTTATCAACAAGATTATTATCCCAATCTTTCTCCAGATTTAGGAATGTCATTTTTGCTTTAGATCTTTTCCTTCTATAATGGCATTTGAAATTTAGACATATAGATTGACCCAGTCATTCTAAATAGTTAATAAGGTCCGAAGGAAACATTTATAGATTTTTTTAACTAGTAATTTTACGAAGGCCAGGAGGACAAATATTTGACTAACCCTCCAGTATAGTTTCTCCCTCTGAGCAAGAGAGGGCTTCAAATTCCTTCTGGAAACATAAAATAAAGTAAATTTAAAATCTCCCTATTCCAGATAGCTACTAGCAACCAATCAAATAATACAAAAGTTATATATAGCCTTCATCTAGTGGTTTCACAGTTAATTTTAATCTTTATTTTAATCAATTAGTAGATGTTTTAAGCATAAAACTTTTCTCCCTTATGACATTTCAAATGAAATAAGTACAATAAGCCCACTACAGCTGACAACTTTACTAACTCCATAATCACACCGATCCAAATAATTCCCCCAAATATAACAACCACATAACCGAAAACGTTTACATAGGTTGAATATTTGCAAATCAATCAACATTATACATCACACCAAAAAGAGAAAGGATAAAAACCACATCCAAATTGGTAAGGAAGAAATAAAACTTTCACTATTTGCAGATGACATGATACTATATATAGAAAAGCCTAAAGACTCCACCAAAAAACAAAACAAAACAAAACAAAAAAACAAAACAAAACAAAAAAAACCTACTAGAACTGAAAAATGAATTCAGTAATGTCTCAGGACACAAAATCAATGTAGAGAACTCCGTTGCATTTCCATACACCAATAATGAAGCAACAGAGAGATTAAGAAAACAATCCCATTTACAATTGCACCAAAATAATAAAGTACCTAGGAATAAACTTAACCAAAGAGGTAAAGGACCTGTACTCTGAAAACTAAAACACTGATGGAAGAAATTGAAGATGACACAAAGAAATGGAAAGACATTCCATGCTCATGGATTGGAAAAAAGAAATATTGATAAAATTTCTATACTATCCAAAGCAATCTACACATTTAATGCAATCCTTATCAAAATACCAACAGCATTTGTCACAGAACTAGAACAAACCATCCTAAATTTGTATGGAGCCACAAAAGACCTCGAATAGCCAAAGCAATCTTGAAAGGAAGACAATATCACAATTCCAGACTTTAGGTTATATTACAAAGCTTTAGTAAACATAGTAGTATAGTACTGGCACAAAAATAGATACATAGATCAATGGAACATAATAGAAAACCCAGAGATAAACCCACAATTATATCAGCAATCATTCTTTGACAAAGGAGACAGGACTATGTAGTGGGAAAAAGTATCTTCAACAAATACTGTTGGGAAAACTGCACAAACTACATGCAAATGAATGAAACTGGACCACTTTCTTTCACCATACACAAAAATAAATTTAAAATGGATTTAAGACCTAAATATGAGACCTGAAACCATAAGAATCCTAGAAGAGAGCACAGGCAGTAATTTCTCTGACATTGGCTGTAGCAACATTTGTCTAGATCTCCTAAGGTGAGGGAGATAAAAATAAACTATTGGGGCTGTATCAAAATAAAAACCTTCTGCACAGCAAAGGAAACAATCAACAAAACTAAGAGGTAACCTATGGAATGGGAGAAGATATATGCAAATGACATATCTGATAAAGGTTCAGTATCCAAAATATATAAAGAACTGATACAACTCAATACCCAAAAAAACAAATAATCTAATTAAAAGCGGGCAGAAGTCATGAACAGACATTTCTTCAAAGAAGACATACAGATGACCAACAGACACATGAAAAGATGCTCAACTTCACTCATCATCAGGGAAACATGATGAGAGATCACCTCACACATGTCAGAATGGCTAAAATCAAAAACATAAGAAACAACAAATGTTGATGAGGATATGAAGAAAGATGAACCCTTGTGCACTATTGGTAGGAATGCAAACTGGTGCAGTCACTGTGGAAACAGTTCCTCAAAAAATTAAAAATAGAACTACCCTGTGATCCAGTAATCCCACTACTGGGTATTTACCCCCAAAATACAAAAACACTATTTGAAAGGGATACATGCACCCCTGTGCTTATAGCAGCATTATTTATAATAGTTAAGTTATAGAAGCAGCCAAATGTCCATCGATAGATGAATGGATAAAGAAGAAGTGGAATAAAAAGGGGAGGAGCAAGATGGAGGAGGAGTAGGAGGCCTAAATTTCATCTGGTCCCAGGAATTCAGCTAGATAGGGATCAAACCATTCTGAACACCTACAAACTCAAGAGGAGATCGAAGAAAAGAATAGCAGCAACTCTCTGAAAGAAAAGCGACCACTTTCTGGAAGGTAGGACGTGCGGAGAAGTGAATCCGAGGCGATATTCGGGAGGATAGATGGCGGGGGAGGGGGCCTCCATCGGCCACTTCTGGCAAGTGATAGAGCCGTGGAGCACAAAATCGGAACTTTTAGAAGTCGGCTCCGCTGAGGGACATCGCTCCGGTGGCTAAGCAGGGGGTGGAACCCTCGTGGGACAGTGTGGTCTCAGGACCCTCGGGGTCACAGAAAGACTGGGGGTGCCTGAGTGCAGCAGAGCTCCCAGGGATTGGAGCAGAGAAGCTGGCTGCAGAGACAGAGCCGAGGAGCGGGCTCTCAGCTCAGGGTTGCCATAAACCCTGATCGGGGCACAGTCGGGCCACTGCTCTTCCAGCAGGGACCCAACAAGCAGCAGATCTGGGGAGACTCCCCTTCCTCCCCCGGGAGGAGCGGTGCAGGAGCGCACTGCAGGGATCTGCTGGGTTTGGAGACTCCACATGGGGTCGGGTGCCAGAGATAGAAATGCTCACTTACAGGCCGGGTGAGCACGGAGTGCGGCCGGAGACCGGGGAGACAGACGGGAGTGATTGACTGCTTTTCTCTGGGGGCGCACTGAGGAGTGGGGCCCCGAGTTCTCGGCTCCTTCGGGGCAGAGATTGGGAGGCCGACATTTTCACTCTCCTCCTCCAAAGCTGTACAGAGAGCTTGCAGGGAACAAAAGCTCCTGAGAGCAAACCCGAGCAGATTACTTAACCGGGACCAGCAAGGGCGAGGCAATTCCACCTCCGGCAAAGACATTTGGGAACCATGTCAACAGGCCCCTCCCCCAGAAGATCAGCAAGAACAGCCAGCCAAGACCAAGTTTACCGATCAATGAGAACAGCAGAACTCCAGCGCTAGGGGAATACTGCACATAGAATTCATGGCTTTTTTACCATGATTCTTTAGTCTTTCAAAGTTAATTTTTTTAGTTTCCTTTTTTCTTTTTTTTTTGAATTTTTCTTTTTCCTTTTCAACCAACATCTTATCAATCCCTTTTTTTAAAAAAAGTTTTTTTCATTTTTAGAATCATATTCTATCCCTTCATAGTAGTTAACCTTATTTTTGATATATATATATAAGTTGTTCTCTCTTTAAAATTTTGGGATGCAGTTTCTTCTAACAGACCAAAATATACCCTAAATCTCTAGTGTACGGCTTTGTTCTAGTCTCCTGCCTGATCACATTCTCTCTCTTTTTAATTCTCTTCTTTCTTTTTTCAACCAACTTCTTATCTTATCAATTCCTTTTATAAAATCTTTTATAATTTTCATCCTTACAGTCATATTCCATCCCTTCATCGTATTTACCCTTATTTTTGTACATATATAAGTTTTTCATTCTTTAAAATTTTGGGAGGCACTTTCTTCTAACAGACCAAAATACACCCAAAATCTAGTGTGTGGCACTGATCTATGCACCAGCCTGATCATATTTGATCATATTCTGTTTTTTTTATATCTTTTTCTTTTTTCTTTCTTTCCCTTTCTTTTCCCCTGATTTCAGGTCTCTTCTGATTTGTTTAGTGTATATTTTTCTGGGGTCATTGTTACTATGTTAGCATTTTGTTCTCTCATTCATTTATTCTCCTCTGGACAAAATGACAAGATGGAAAAACTCACCTCAATAAAAAGAACAAGAGGCAGTACCGACTGCCAGGGACCTAATCAATACGGACATTAGTAAGATGTCAGAACTAGAGTTCAGAATGACAATTTTAACGATACTAGCTGGGCTTGAAAAAAGTATGGAAGATATCAGAGAAACCCTTTCTGGAGAAATAAAAGAACTAAAATCTAACCAAGTTGAAATCAAAAAGGCTATTAATGAGGTGCAATCAAAAATGGAGGCTCTAACTGCTAGGATAAATGAGGCAGAAGAGAGAATTAGTGATATAGAAGACCAAATGATGGAAAATAAAGAAGCTGAGAACAAGAGAGATAAACAACTACTGGATCACGAGGGCAGAATTCAAGAGATAAGTGATACCATAAGACAAAACAGTATTAGAATAATTGGGATCCCAGAAGAAGAAGAAAGAGAGAGAGGGGCAGAAGGTATATTGGAGCAAATTATAGCAGAGAACTTCCCTATTTTGGGGAAGGAAACAGGCATCAAAATCCAGGAGGCACAGAGAACCCCCCTCAAAATCAATAAAAATAGGTCAACATCCCGACATCTAATAGTAAAATTTACAAGTCTCGGAGACAAAGAAAAAGTCCTGAAAGCAGCTCAGGACAAGACATCTGTAACCTACAATGGTAGAAACATTAGATTGGCAACAGACCTATCCACAGAGACCTGGCAGGCCAGAAAGGACTGGCATGATATATTCAGAGGACTAAATGAGAAAAATATGCAGCCAAGAATACTATATCCAGCTAGGCTGTCACTGAAAATAGAAGGAGAGATAAAAAGCTTCCAGGACAAACAAAAACTAAAGGAATTTGCAAACACAAAACCAGCCCTACAAGAAATATTGAAAGGGGTCCTCTAAGCAAAGAGAGAGCCTAAAAGCAACATAGACCAGAAAGGAACACAGACAATATACAGTAACAGTCACCTTACAGGCAATACAATGGCATTAAATTCATATCTTTCAATAGTTACCCTGAATGTAAATGGGCTAAATGTCCCAATCAAAAGACACAGGCTATCAGATTGGATAAAAAAACAAGACCCATCAATATGCTGTCTGCAAGAGACTCATTTTAGACCCAAAGACACCCCCAGATTGAAAGTGAGGGGGTGGAAAACCATTACCATGCTAATGGACACCAAAAGAAAGCTGGGGTGGCAATCCTTATATCAGACAAATTAGATTTCAAACCAAAGACTATAATAAGAGATGAGGAAGGACACTATATCCTACTTAAAGGGTCTATCCAACAAGAAGATCTAACAATTGTAAATATCTATGCCCCTAATATGGGAGCAGCCAATTAATTAATTACAATTAATAACAAAAGCAAAGAAACACATCAACAACAATACAATAATAGTGGGGGACTTTAACACCCCCCCTCACTGAAGTGGACAGATCATCTAAGCAAAAGATCAAGAAGGAAATAAAGACTTTAAATGACACACCAGACCAAATGGACTTCACAGATATATTCAGAACATTCTACCCCAAAGCAACAGAATACACTTTCTTCTCTAGTGCCCATGGAACATTCTCCAGAATAGATCACATCCTAGGTCACAAATCAGGTCTCAACCAGTACCAAAAGATTGGGATCATTCCCTGCATATTTTCAGACCACAATGCTTTGAAACTAGAACTCAATCACAAGAGGAAAGTCGGAAAGAACTCAAATACATGGAGGCTAAAGAGCATCCTACTGAAGAATGAATGGGTCAACCAGGAAATTAAAGAAGAATTAAAAAAATTCATGGAAACCAATGAAAATGGAAACACAACTGTTCAAAATCTTTGGGATGCAGCAAAGGCAGTCCTAAGAGGAAAGTATACAGCAATACAAGCCTTTCTCAAGAAACAAGAAAGGTCTCAAATACACAACCTAACCCTACACCTAAAGGAGCTGGAGAAAGAACAGCAAATAAAGCCTAAACCTAGCAGGAAAAGAGAAATAATAAAGATCAGAGCAGAAATCAATGAAATAGAAACCAAAAGAACAGTAGAACAGAGCAATGAAACTAGGAGCTGGTTCTTTGAAAGAATTAATAAGATTGATAAAGCCCTGGCCAGACTTATCAAAAAGAAAAGAGAAATGACCCAAATAAACAAAATCACGAATGAAAGAGGAGAAATCACAACCAACACCAAAGAAATACAAACAATTATAAGAACATATTATGAGCAACTATATGCCAGCAAATTAGATAATCTGGAAGAAATGGATGCATTCCTAGAGACATATAAACTACCAAAACTGAACCAGGAAGAAATAGAAAACCTGAACAGACCTATAACCACTAAGGAAATTGAAGCAGTAATCAAAAAATCTCCCAACAAACAAAAGCCCAGGGCCAGACAGCTTCCCAGGGGAATTCTACCAAACATTTAAAGAAGAATTAATACCTATTCTTCTGAAACTGTTCCAAAAAATAGAAATGGAAGGAAAACTTCCAAACTCGTTTTATGAGGCCACCATTACCTTGATCCCAAAACCAAACAAAGACCCCATCAAAAAGGAGAATTACAGACCAATATCCTTGATGAACATGGATGCAAAAATTCTCACCAAAATACTAGCCAATAGGATCCAACAGTACATTAAAAGGATTATTCACCACAACCAAGTGGGATTTATCTCTGGACTGCAAGGTTGGTTCAACATCCGCAAATCAAGCAATGTGATACAATACATTAATAAAAGAAAGAACAAGAACTATACGATCCTCTCAATAGATGCAGAAAAAGCATTTGACAAAGTACAGCATCCTTTCTTGATCAAAACTCTTCAGAGTATAGGGATAGAGGGTACATACCTCAATATCATAAAAGCCATCTATGAAAAACACACAGTGAATATCATTCTCAATGGGGAAAAACTGAGAGCTTTCCCCCTAAGGTCGGGAACACGGCAGGGAAGTCCACTATTACCACTGCTATTCAACACAGTATTAGAAGTCCTAGCCACAGCATTCAAACAACAAAAAGTAATAAAATGCATCCGAATTGGCAAAGAAGAAGTCAAACTCTCACTCTTTGCAGATGATATGATACTTTATGTGGAAAACCCAAAAGACTCCACCCCAAAACTGCTAGAACTCATACAGGAAGTCAGTAAAGTGGCAGGATATAAAATCAATGCACAGAAATCAGCGGCATGTCCTATACACCAACAACAAGACAGAAGAAAGAGAAATTAAGAAGTTGATCCCATTTACAATTCACCCAAAACCGTAAGATACCTAGGAATAAATCTAACCAAAGAGGCAAAGAATCTGTACTCAGAAAACTATAAAATACTCATGAAAGAAATTGAGGAAGACACAAAGAAATGGAAAAACGTTCCATGCTCATGGACTGGAAGAACAAATATTGTGAAGATGTCAATTCTACCTAGAGCAATCTACACATTCAGTGCAATCCCTATCAAAATACCATCCACTTTTTTCAAAGAAATGGAATAAATAATCCTAAAATTTGTATGGAACCAGAAAAGACCCTGAATAGCCAGAGGAATGTTGAAAAAGAAAAGCAAAGCTGGTGGCATCCCAATTCCAGACTTCAAGCTCTATTACAAAGCTGTAATCATCAAGACAGTATGGTACTGGCACAAAAACAGACACAGAATGGAACAGAAGAGAGAGCTCAGAAATGGACCCTCAACTCACTCTATGGTCAACTAATCTTCGACAAAGCAGGAAAGAATGTCCAATGGAAAAAAGACAGTCTCTTCAACAAATGGTGTTGGGAAAATTGGACAGCCACATGTAGAAGAATGAAACTGGACCATTTCCTTACACCACACACAAAAATAGACTCAAAATGGTTGAAAGACCTAAATGTGAGACAGGAGTCCATCAAAATCCTAAAGGAGAACACATGCAGCAACCTCTTCGACTTCAGCCACAGCAACTTCTTCCTAGAAACATCTCCAAAGACAAGGGAAGCAAGGGCTAAAATGAACTATATGGACTTCATCAGGATAAAAAGCTTTCGCACAGCAAAAGAAACAGTCAACAAAACCAAAAGACAACTGACAGAATGGGAGAAGATATTTGCAAATGACATATCAGATAAAGGGCTAGTATCCAAAATCTATAAAGAACTTCTTAAACTCAACACCCAAAGAACAAATGATCCAATCAAGAAATGGGCAGAAGACATGAACAGACATTTTTCCAAAGAAGACATCCAAATGGCCAACAGACACATGAAAAAGTGTTCAACATCTCTTGGCATCAGGGAAATCCAAATCAAAACCTCAATGAGATATCACCTCACACCAGTCAGAATGGCTAAAATTAACAAGTCAGGAAATGACAGATGTTGGCGGGGATGCAGAGAAAGGGGAACCCTCCTACACTGTTGGTGGGAATACAAGCTGGTGCAGCCACTCTGGAAAACAGTATGGAGGTTCCTCAAAAAGTTGAAAATAGAGCTACCGTATGACCCAGCAATTGCACTACTGGGTATTTATCCCAAAGATACAAATGTAGTGATCCAAAGGGGTACGTGCACCCCAATGTTTATAGCAGCAATGTCCACGATAGCTAAAGTATGGAAAGAGCCAAGATGTCCATCAACAGATGAATGGATAAAGAAGATGTGGTGTATATATACAATGGAATATTATGCAGCCATCAAAATAACCCCGAAATCTTGCCATTTGCAATGATGTGGATGGAACTGGAGGGTATTACGCTGAGTGAAATAAGTCAATCAGAGAAAGACATGTATCATATGATCTCACTGATATGAGGAATTCCTAATCTCAAGAAACAAACTGAGGGTTGCTGGTGTGGTGGGGGTAGGAGGGATGGGGTGGCTGTGTGATAGACATTGGGGAGGGTATGTGCTCTGGTGAGCGCTGTGAATTGTGAGAGACTGTTGAATCTCAGATCTGTACCTCTGAAACAAATAATGCAATATATATTAAGAAAAAAAAAAAGAAGAAGATAGCAGGAGGGGAAGAATGAAGCGGGGAAAATCGGAGGGGGAGACGAACCATGAGAGACAATGGACTCTGAAAAACAAACTGAGGGTTCTAGAGGGGAGTGGGGTGGGAGGATGGGTTAGCCTGGTGATGGGTATTAAAGAGGGCACGTTCTGCATGAAGCACTGGGTGTTATGCACAAACAATGAATCATGGAACACTACATCTAAAGTTAATGATGTAATGTATGGTGATTAACATAACAATAAAAAATTTAAAAAAAACTAATGATGTAATGTATGGTCATTAACATAACATAATTTAAAAAAAGTGGAATATTGTTCAGCCATAAAAAAGAATGAAATCTTCCCATTTGCAATGACATAGATGAAGCTAGAGAGTACTATGCTAAGTGAAATAAGGCAGTCAGAGAAAAACAAATACCATGTGATTTTACTCATATGTAGAATTTAAGAAACTAAACAAATGAGCAAAGGAAAAAAGTAGAGAGAGAGAGACAAACCAAGAAACATTCTTTACTATAGAGAACAAACTGATGGTTACCAGAGAGGGGAGATGGGTGAAATAGTTGATAGGGATTAAGGAAGGCACTTGTGATGAGCACCAGGTCATGTATGGAATTGTTGAATCACTATATTGTATACCTGAAACTAATATAACACAATGTTAACTGAATCGAAATTGAAATAAAACTTAATAAAAACAGAGCTTTACATGACATCATTAATTTATATACATATATATATATTTATAGATTTTACCTATTTGATAGAGAGAGCACAAGTGATGGGGAAGGGCAAAGGGAAAGGGAGAAGCAGACCTCCTGTTGAGCAGGGAGCCTGATGTGGGGCTTGATCTCCCAGGACTCAGAGAGTATGACCTGGGCTGAAGGCAGATGTTTAACCAACTGAACCATCCAGGCACCCCAATTTATATGTTGAACAATAAAATAATTCTACTACTTATATCTTTTGCTATAACAATTATAAATAATTAACTGAACATGTGAATAATTTCACTTGACTCCATGATTAGCATATGTTCTCATGTGTATGTAATCATATATACATGTATGTGTCTGATCTTCATTTACAAATATATATTATACATATGCATTTTCAAGCTTCTGAATGGCTCCGAAGAAAAGATGATAAAAGAAAAAAAAATGTCTTTTTAGCCAAAATTTAGAACCTGGCATTCAAAGTATGAAACTCACCAATGCACCAGGATGTAGTGTCAAGAATATCAGCCTTGCAATCAGACAAAACTAGATTTGAATTCTAAATCATATTTACTTTACAGAGTTACCATAAAGTTTAAATAATATCTCGTTAGTTCATGAACAAAGTGCCAGAACATGGCAGGCCCACAATAAATGTTGGTTCCTTTTTCTTTCTATTAGAACAAGACCAGAAACTCTTGCAGGGCAGGAAGGGCTCCCTATCATCTCTATATCCACAGACTCTAGAATATAAAATAAATGTTCACAGTTAGTAGAACCAATGATCAATGAGTCATTTTGAAATAGTAGTAGTGCTGTGATTGGCTAGCAGTGGCCATGAATGAAAGACTTCCCTTTCAGCAGGCTTTGAAGGCATGGCTTTGGGGCACCTCTGGACTATGACATGTGGAAGGAGACTTAATGAAAAATGTGTTCATCACAAAGGCAGCTGGGGTGATTTCAGTGTCAGCTCTGGCAGCAACTTTTAGTACTGTGTACTCCCAGGATTCAGTCCATTGCCAGACCCACGGTGAGTTTCAGCCTGGAGTTAAAAGGGTAAAAATGCCTTCTCTGAGGATAAAGAGTCTATACACAGATTCCAGAAATGAATTTCCAGTCTGTTACACTTATTTTTCACAATTTGCAAGCAAAAAGGCAAGTAAGGCAGAAGAGTGGATGCAAACTGACAGGCAAGTGTCGTGGTCTTTTGTGCTAGGCAGGAAATAAAAGCAGAGCTGGTGTCTTGAAAGACACAGAAGCTAGGAAAATAAAATGAGTAAGTAGAAACTAAATTTTCTGACCACTGAAGCAACCCCTTATGGGAAAATGTTGTATTCTTTAATTTGGATGCTAACCACAATATGAGTACCTGTCCCAACCTATAAAACAGTAAAAAGATTCTATTCCTTCTGAGGCCTATCTTTGAGAGGAAAGGAAGGGGAATATTAATCCTTCCTTGGATCCCAGTCATTCTTTTCATCTACCTTCACATTGTTTGTGCTTCCATGTCTGTGTGTGTGTATGTGTGCAATCCTAAACGCCCCAACCATTGCAGCAACCTCTGCCACAGCCCTGGGGTGGGGGCTGGGGGCTTGAGGGACAGTAATTCCCTGGCCCTGGTCTCCTAGAATGGCTGGTGAGAATGAATCTGCTTGCTCAAGGCTTTCTCAGTGTGAAAATGAATGACATTATTATTTGTCATCTTTAATATTTTTAGTGAATCATATCTTAAATTAGATCAAGGGCCTGAACCATTTTACTCTAGCAGGTTGCCAGCCACTGAGAATTGATAGAAAGCCATAATTTTGGCATATTACAATGTTTGATGATCACTATTATGTAAGAGATGGGAACTAAATGATAAATGATATTAAGTATTGTCTCAGAAGGAAGGAAAATGTAGTGCATGTTGTAACTGTAATAACCTTATAGAAAAAGAGAATGTGATGTATCAAAAAAAATTCCTGCCAATTTAGGTAAAAATCAGGTACATATCTTATATAATTTTGAACATTAAATTTGTGGGCATTTTCATTTCAGGAAGGCTACTGAATTCAATACCTAAAATTCCTTTTATTAAAAAGAACAAAAATTCTGGAAAAAATGTGTTAAAAATCTTTTTAAATGTATTGTGGAACTGACAAGAAAGATAGGAACACACACACACACATACACCAGAAATAAAGGAAGAAAGAAATTGGGAACTCTGGGGAATAAGTAAGCACACAGGTTGATTTTTGGGTTTGCAGCATCCTAGTGACCTTGGAGTTCTGGTGTTTAATGATGACATAGGAGACAGAGGCATAAGCAGGGACACCAAAAGGCTTATCTCAGTGAGGAATAAATCTATAACACAGAGAGGGACAAGGATCCTTGCCTGTCTCATCTTGGCCCCATATACACAGAAAAATAATTCTTCCCTGAGGATTCATAACAAACCAAGTATGGACCCAGAATTTCAGCAGTCCAAAGTTTTAGCAAGTTATGGAAGGAGGCCTCTTTAACAAAAAGAATACAAGATTAAGAATAAAAGGTTTGGAGCATCTGGGTGTCTCTGTTGGTTAAGCAACCAACTCTTGGTTTTGGCTCAGGTCATGATCTCAGGGATGTGTGATCCAGCCCTACGATGGGCTCCAAGCTGGGTGTAGAGCCTGCTTAAGATTCTCTCTCTTCCTCTTCCTCTGCCCCTACTGCCCCTCTCCCTCTCAAGAAGAAGAAGAAGAAGAAGGAGGAGGAGGAGGAGGAGGAGGAGGAGGAGGAGGAGGAGGAGGAGGAGGAG